>NC_030830.1:16888141-17254659 GCF_001704415.2 Capra hircus
CCAAGGTTGAAGAAAAACAGAACTGATTGAATTTGGAAAGAAAGTATAGCAGGAGCAGTAAGTAAAAAGTAATAAGGTGCTGGATTCTATATGTTTGCTTTACAACTTTACAATGTATGTACAAGTCTTACAAAGTATTGATAACTGTTGTGTTCAATATAACACTTTCTTTTGGGCTCAATGAAGCCTTCTTTGTCTCCTTATGTTACCAGGTATTAGGAAACACCAAGATGACAAGATCTGTTATTATTAGTGATGAGCAGTTTTGAATACTTACAACCTTAAGGTGATTAAACCATGGTTTGCTAATGTCTGAACACTCTATCTGTTAAAATACACATTAAAGAAACTTTCAAGGCATTTCTGTATTTAAAGATATATCTAAGACCTGCACAGACAAATCCATGACTTCAATATTAATTATTTTAACGGCAATCAACCTATGAGTCACACAGGATCTTTATGGAAAGAGACAGGAGATGAATTAACAATATTCTACATATGCATTGACTACTAGGCAGCTAGTACCACATATTGCTATTTAAATTAAATAAAAGTGCTCAGCACAACAGTCACTTTAAGGTGCTAAATAGCCTCATGAAGCTACTGGCCTACCTGAGTGGACAGCACAGACATAGAACAATTCTTTCACACAGGATGTTCTGTTGGAGTGTGGACTGCTCATGTCAGTCATTGTGGCGCCTCGGAGTCAAGTGCCCACTAAACCAATGTGAGTTGAAAGGGCCCAATATTATTTTTCTTAGCACTTAGTCCAGATTTCTGTCTGGGATATGAATACATATTAAGGCCGGCCGGACGCACTGTGTAACAAACTCAACTTGGCTTATGCGAGTTGGGTCTTGGACCTTCAGGTACAAACTCTTCCACTTCCAAAGGGAAACACCTGCCCCCACCTCCCGTTCCCCAGACTGAACACGCCATCTCTCTGTGTTTCTAAATTGGGGTGATTGAGCAGAGTGGAGGGATGCTGCCAAACATCCCCAGTGCACAGATTCCCTCCCCCTGTCCCACAGCAGAGAATGGCCCAGACCAAATGTCAAAAGCGCTGAGATTTTGAAAACTTGACTTAACACCATGCTCTTAATCATTCACTTTGATCTAGGTCAAAACTAGATAAATTGCTACTCTTATTCTATATACATATAAACCATGTCTTTGCACTGGACTTAGACTTGGCTGTTCAAATCATATGATTTCTTTCTCTAAATCTCTGGTTAAATAATTCTTTAAAGTCTCTTTCTTAATAAAAGAAGTGTAGTTTTTGTGCCTTACGGGATCTTGGACTGATAAAATCACTTTACGTCAAAAACTTGTCCTTTTGGTGATTTAAATATGACACCAGAGATTCAAGGCAAGAAATGCTCTTTTAGTACAGGATTTTAAAATGCAAGATTACTGTTAAACTGGAGTAAAAGATGTACATGGTCTCTCAGACACACTGGTCCTCTTACCCCATTGCTTTTGTAAAGACTAGAAGGAATAATGTTTCTGGGTGAAAGAAGCAAGTGAGATGTACAGAGCTATTGTCAAGTCTGCCCCATTACCCACTCCCACAAAGTCAATGAATCAAGTACAAAAACACTGGAAAATTTGGCTGATAATATTCCAAAGAGGATTTTGTTTTTGGGACAGACGTTTGGAGATAGCATATAGAATCTGATAAATGATGGTGATTTTTTGTCCCTCTACAAATGATCTGTTGAATAAAGCAAATTGAAAATTAGTTCTGGTATAGATGTTAAGTCAATGTATGAGATCATACATTGCACTTCATTTTAGCCTGTCCTCTATTTTTAAAAAACCTCTGTTTTATCAGTGTTTGTAAACACCAACAAAACCTATCTTTTATAAAACACTGATACAGAAAGACTAACACTCAAAGTCCTGATCTTGCTATAAGATCACTTTTAAATCAGTCAACAAACTAAATACTGTGAGATTATAAAGAAATACCCATCGACTTCCCAGGTGGCACAGTGGTAAACTATCCACCTGCCAATGCAGGAGATGCAGGTTCAATTCCTCAGTTGGGAAGATCCCCTGGAGGAGGAAATGGCAACCCACTCCAATATTCTTGCCTAGAAAATTCCATGGACAAGAGGAGCCTGACAGGCTACATTTTATGGGGTCTCAAAGAGTCAGACACGACTGAGAGTATGCACATACACACACACACACACCACTCTCCCCGTCACAGTTCCTCACCCTCCAGGAGTTTATCATCGAGGAGAGGAAAAAAGTGGGTGCCAAGGAACAGTCCCATCAGATGTGCCCTGAGGGGGAAAAAAAGTCCTCCAAATAATTTCAGAAAGCACGGATGTATCTCCGTTTTTAGAATTGTGGTATAATACACATGTTACCACATGGGGCTTCCCTGGTGGCTCCGACAGTAAAGAATCTGCCTGCAATGCAGGAGACCTGGGTTCGATCCCTGAGTTGGGAAGATCCCCTGGAGGAGAGTGTGGCAACCCACTCCAGTATCCTTCCCTGGAGAACCCCCGTGGACAGAGGAGCCGGCTGGCTAGTCTTTGGGGTCACAAGGAGCCGGACACGACTGAGTGCACACACACACAACATAAAGTTCACCATCTTAACCATATTAAATATTCAATTTCAGTAGTAATTTTTGCATTCATGTAGTTGTACAACCATCACCACCATCCATCTCCAGAACACTTTCCATCTTGCAGACCTGGAACTCTACCATTTAGGCAGTAACTTCTCATTCCCTTTTTTCCCCAGCCTTGCCAACTGCTATCTATAATCTGTGTCTCTGAATTTGACTACTCTATGTACCTTGTATGAATGAAGCCATTGTATCCCTTTTAGATATTAAAGCTTTCAACTGCTGCTGCTGCTAAGACACTTCAGTCGTGTCCGACTCTGTGCGACCCCAGAGACGGCAGCCCACCAGGCTCCCCCGTCCCTGGGATTCTCCAGGCAAGAACACTGGAGTGGGTTGCCATTTCCTTCTCCAGTGCATGAAAGTGAAACGTGAAAGTGAAGTCACTCAGTCTTGTCCGACTCTTAGCGACCTCATGGACTGCAGCCCACCAGGCTCCTCCTTCCATGGGATTTTCCAGGCAAGAGTACTGGAGTGGGGTGCCATTGCCTTCTCCAAAAGCTTTCAACTAGTTCTGCAGTAAAGAAACATGTTTCACCTTATCATGTTTAAGTTACTTGCCAATGGAACTCTCACCACCATAATAACACATGTGAAAGTATATACTTCAGGAGTCTCAGGTGAGATCTGGAAATAACCAGGTGAAATCCAACACACCAAGAAATAAGGGCAGGTAGTTCAGAAGCCAGGTTAAATTGTATCAAGTCATCCTTGTGGAAATGAGAGGTAAAGTGTAGGTGAGTGAGCTGTCTCAAGAGGAACAGCACAGACTGGAGAGAAGCATTAAGGATTTAAGACTGAACCCCGAGGACATACAGGGTTGAGAACAGTAAGTAGCCTTTGAAGACAATAGAAATGGTTAGGAAAGTAAGAATAGACCTTATACTTAGTAGAAAAACTTTGAGGCTTTTGCTCTACCACAAAAGGACAGTGATATTAAAGTTTATCAATGTGATATGCCTACAGGTATACCTGGAATACTGTTTCTCAGGGAACAGGTTAGACTTCTTTGTTGCTGTTTGATTTGTGATTTTATCATAATGGGCTCATCATATTTACATTCGTGCAGGGCATCACTCCTTCCTGGGAAGGACTCTATTCCAGTTCTACATACTCAATTAGCTGCAGAAATTCTCCCCAAGTTTGTGCTTTCCCTCTTGAGAGAAGATCTGGAGGAGTGAAGAGACATCACCCTAGTCTTCAATCTATAGGTGGTGAGGAAGGTCTTTCCCTATTAGCCCCTTTTCCAGGTTGAAAGCAGCAGAGGAGCTGTAATAGAGAGAAACCTTGCCAACATGATTATTGTGAATATAGACTTTCATAGCATCTACCTTTGTAGGCATTCTAGAATGATTCTATAAAATCTGCCATTTACCAGCCTTTGGGGAAAAATACTGCTTATAACCCTGCTTAGCACATCTCTCATCACCATCACCACCCTGCCAGTGAACATGAGTGGAATGATACTTCAGCGGGTTAAATCTTCAAGGAATATTTAAATTCTTCTGAGCTGTCGCCTAGTGCTTTGTTTGCCTTCCATGGCACCCGTTTGTTAACTTTTGTTTTTGGTCTTCTCTGACAGTCTCTACTGGTTCCTCAGTCAGTTTAGTTGCTCGGTCATATCCGACTCTTTGTGACCCCATGGACTGCAGCACACCAGGCCTCCCTGTCCATCACCAACTCCCAGAGTTCACTCAAACTCATGTCCATTGAGTCGGAGATGCCATCCAACCATCTCATCCATCTCATCCTGTCATCCCCTTCTCCTCCTGCCTTCAATATTTCCCACCATCAGGGTCTTTTCAGATGAGTCAGTTCTTCGCATCAGGTGGCCAAAGCATTGGCGTTTCAGCTTCAGCATCAGTCCTTCCAATGAATATTCAGGAGTGACTTTCTTTAGGATTGACTGGTTGGATTTCCTTGCAGTCCAAGGGACTCTCAAGAGTCTTCTCCAGCACCGCAGTTCAAAAGCATCAATTCTTTGGCACTCAAGCTTTCTTTATAGTCCAACTCTCACATCCATACATGACTACTGGAAAAACCATAGCCTTGACTAGATGGACCTTTGTTGGCAAAGTAATGTCTCTGCTTTTTAAAATGCTGTCTAGGTTAGTCACAGCTTTCTTCCAAGGAGCAAGTATCTGTTAATTTCATGGCTGCAGTCACCATCTGCTGTGATTTTGCAGCCCCAAAAAGTAGTCTCTCACTGCCTCCATTTTTACCTTTATCTTTCCGTGTTCTTTTCAAGCTTCCCTGGTGGCTCAGATGGTAAAGCGTCTGCCTGCAATGCGGGAGACCCGGGTTCAATTCCTGGGTCAGGAAGATCCCCTGGAGAAGGAAATGGGAATCCACTCCAGCACTCTTGCCTGGAAAATCCCATGGACGGAGGTGCCTGATAGGCTACAGTCCATGGGGTCGCAGAGTCGGACACCACTGAGCGACTTCACTCAAGGGAGGCAGGTTTACTTAGTGGACCTGAGTCTAATGGAGACAAAAACACTGTCTACTTGAAAGATTTGTGAGGACTGAGATGGTGTCTCAGGGCCTGTAAGACATGCATATACATTTCTGAGCATGGTCTCTAACACAAAGTTAGCCACAGTTAATAACCAAATAAATGCATGTGCTCCCTACAGCCTGTATCTTGACTGAAACCGAAATCTTTTTTTTTTGTTTAAACCGTGTCCTCTTCTCAGCCACATTTGTCAACAGGTAGTTTTCCATTGGTTTCTTCCCCCACAAGACATGTTTCTTAGTTCTGGGAAGTTGGGTAGCAAATCAGTCTTCTGATTCAAAAGAAGAATCAGTCTTCATTGTTATCTTCCATTGGTTTACTTATTCTACTTAGGGAGACAAGAACTGGCAACACTAGGGATTCCCTGATGGTCCAATGGTTGGGACTCTATTTTCACTCCTGAGGGCCTGGGTTCAGTCCCAGGTTGGAACTAGGATCTCACAAGCTGTTCAACAGGGTCGAAAAAAAAAAAGAATTGGTAACACATAAAAGTATTTCTCTGCCATATCAGAGTGACTAGTGCAAGAGTATTTCTATTCCAGTATACACTTTCAGCCAATTTTGTATCTTAGTATACACTTTGGCCTTTCAAGTTGGGTGAGTGGGTTTAGTCGCTCAGTCATGTCCAACTCTTGGCAACCCCACGGACTTGTGGCCTGCCAGGCTCCTCTGTCCATGGAATTCTCCAGGAAAGAATACTGGAGTGGGTTGCCATTTCCTTCTCCAGAGGATCTTCCCAACCCAGAGATCAAACCAGGATCTCCTGCATTGCAGGCAGATTCTTTTTTATTTTCCATATGATCTCACTTTATGTAGAACTAAGAAAAATAAAAGACAAACGGAGCTCAGAGATACAGAGAACAGTTGGTGATTGCCAGAGGCAGGAGTGGGTGGTGGACAAAAGGTGAAGGAGTCACAAGGTACAAACTTGACAATATACAACCTTGTGGTACTCCTTTTCCAATTTGCAATCAGTCTGTTGTTCCATGTCCAGTTCTAACTGTTGCTGCCTGACCTGCATACAGGTTTCTCAGGAGACAAATGAGGTGGTCTGGTATTCCCATCTCTTTAAGAATTTTCCACAGTTTATTGTCATTCACACAATCAAAGGCTCTAGTATAGTCAGTGAAACAGAAGTATATGTATTTTCTGGAATTCTTTTGCTTTCTCTATGAGCCAGGGAATGTTGGCAGTTTGTTATCTGGTTCCTCTGGGCAGGCAGATTCTTAACCATCTGCACCACCAGGATGGGGGAGATCAGTATTAAAATCAGTATTCTTCAGTAGAAAGTCAACTTGACATTTCTTTACTTTTTGTCATCCCAGCCAAAGTTAATCAAATGGAACACTTAAGAGCTGACCTCTATTAAATACACTGTACCTTGAAATGACACTAAACTACCTTTGGTGACTTGGAGAAGGAAATGGCAACCCACTCCAGTATGCTTGCCTGGAAAATCCCGTGGACAGAGGAGCCTGGCAGGCTACGATCTGTAGGGTTGCATAAAGTCAGATGTGACAAAATGCACACGCACACACGCACCCACCTTTGGTGACTCTGAGGCTTTCCTGAACTGCCTAGCTTTTTCAAACTGTCTTTACCTGGCTAAATTCTGTCCATCCTTCAATCTGCAAATAGTTTCACAGGATGCCTTTCCTAATGTCTCTTCCCTGAAAACATACTTGGATGAGTAAGATCCTTACTTCCAGCAACCTGTATTTATCCTGTCGGCAGTCATTCACTGAACTGCAGTGTGCGTGTATTGTTCCTGTAGACTGGAAACCCCTTAAGAGCAGAGACTGGATCTTGTTCATCTTTAGACTGCAGTGCTTCCCAGTCTAGTAAATGCCCTAGAAAGGTGAGTTTTTATCTTGGGTCTCCTTGGCGTGCATTAGTTTATGAGGACATCTGATGGCTAGATCATTTGATTGAATGATAATGATCCCATTCTAACATTCACTTTTCCATTGATTTACCTGTTAAGCAAAACATGACATATTATTTAGAATGGTTTGTATTTTATGGTTCTCTTTCTGTTTTATATCAGGGCCTTCTAGGGGATAAACAACAGCAAACAAGTTAGTTTGTGAAGTTCCAAAATGCCTTCCTGGTGGAAGTATAGAGATTCTACGGTTAGCGACAAGGGAGACTGGGAGGTGGATAGACTTAGACCTGAATCTCAATTCTGTCATATCCTTGGTGATCTTGAGAGTAAACCAGTCTGAATTTAAATTACTACAAAATGGAAACCATCTCTCCCTTATTACATAGTACATGGAAAGACTGGCACAGTGCCTGACTTACGAAAGTGCTCAATAAATGGTAGTTATCTAGAATCTAATCGTTTAATGCATGAGACACCCCTCCCTTACCGAAATACAGCAGACACCTCACAGTCATCCATGTTCTGTCTGAAAACCTCTAGTGACAGCAAGAATTACTGCACTGGAAGCAACACGTTCCATTCACAGTTTAGTTCCAACTTCTAAATGTCATCTATGATGTTTTATCCTAGTAAATTAAATAGGATATAAGAAACACATTTCTGTTATTTTTGTTTCCTTTCTAAACATGTTTGATATAACATTTTAATTTCATTGTTCCTCATTTTATCTTTCATGTAATTTTTTCATTATGATACTATAAATGGGGCAGAACCTTAAAAGCAGCAATTTAACTTTGCTGGATTCTATTAAACATTTTTTATACTAAAATAGGTTTGTGGTATAAGCTTGTTCTCATAATGTATTGAATTTCTTCCAGCCTATTTTAAAAATTGTTTTAAACCATTCATTATGAAGTCATTCTAAAAATTACTTTGTGCAGTAACTAGTAAGATGAAGTCGCTCAGTCGTGTCCGACTCTTTGTGACCCCATGGACTGTAACCTACTAGGCTTTTGCATCCATGGGATTCTCCAGGCAAGAATACTGGAGTGGATTGCCATTTCCTCCTTCAGGGGATCTTCCTGACCCAGGCATCGAACCCGGGTCTCCCTCATTGGAGGCAGACGCTTTAACCGAAGTCTACAATGGACTAACAGATCACAAGGACCACCTGACTTTGTTAGTGCAAAATTTCTGAGAAGACATTAAGAGATGCCAGGTTGCTGTACATAGAGCTCAAAAGCTCAGATGGAAAGTTTGATTTCTGCAGAGGAGTGGAGATTAAGAAAACTACTCCTGTTTCTCCCTAAATATTCCTTTTTTATTTCAAAACAATTTACTCCAGAGTTCATTTCTATCGAGAGACTAGTAACTTGATTTTCAGTTTCCGAATCAACTTTTGGGGGTGGCTTGGTTTAATCCAATGACAGTTCTTGGTAGAGCTGTTTGTTCTTTTCTAATACCACCAAATATTCAAAATTCTCTTTTTTTCTTTTTTAACACTTAGGTGACTCTTGTTTCTGCTGCCCCTGGGAAAGTGATTTGTGAAATGAAAGTAGAAGAGCAGCATACCAATCAATTGGGCACTCTCCATGGCGGCATGACAGCCACCTTAGTGGACGTCATATCAACGCTTGCTCTGCTGTGCACAGAAAGGGGTATGGCCGGAGTCAGTATTGATATGAACATAACGTACGTATGCAAACTGCACCCCAAATAACTTTTTTCAATGTGATAACTCATTTCAAACAACTGAGACTACACACATTTATAACAGAAATAGAGCATGAGTTGCCCTTAGCTGGTCATCCCCAAGTGCAGCTACAGATTTGCCTTAAAAATATTGCATGGTTTTAGAATCTGGAACTAAAGGGATTTCTAAGTACAGTATATATTAGTAATAATAATATAATCAGGAATATATAATCAGTGATAAAGGGAAGTCACGTGAACTTTAGGAAGCATCACTATGAACAAAGATAGTGGAGGTGATGAAATTCCAGCTGAGCTATTTCAAATCCTAAAAGACGACGCTGTGAAAGTGCTGCACTCAATATGCCAGCAAATCAGGAAAGTCAGCAGTGGTCACAGGACTGGAAAAGGTCAGTTTTCATCCCGATCCCAAAGAAAGGCAATGCCAAAGAATGCTCAAACTACCACACAATTGCACTCATCTCACACGCTAGTAAAGTAATGCTCAAAATTCTCCAAGCCCAGGCTTCAACAATACTTGGACTGAGAACTTCCAGATGATCAAGCTGTATTTAGAAAAGGCAGAGAAACCAGAGATCAAACTGCCAACATCCACTGGATCATAGAAAAAGCTAGAGAATTCCAGAAAAACATCTACTCCTGCTGTATTGACTACACCAAAGCCTTTGACTGTGTGGTTCACAATGAACTATGGAAAATTCTTGAAGAGATGGGAATACCAGAACACCTCACTTGTCTCCTGAGAAATCTTCATGCAGGTCGAAAGCAACAGTTAGAACTGGACATAGAACAACAGACTGGTTTCAAATCAGGAAAGGTGCACGTCAAGGCTGTATATTGTCACCCTGTTTATTTAACATATATGCAGAGTACATCATGTGAAATGTTGGACTGGATGAAGCTCAAGCTGGAATCAGATTGCGGGGAGAAATATCAGTAACCTCAGATATGCAGATACCACCACCCTTACAGCAGAAAGCTAAGAACTACTAAAGGGCCTCTTGATGAAAGTGAAAGTGGAGAGTGAAAAAGCTGGCTTAACACTCAGCATTTAAAAAACTAAAATCATTGCATCCAGTCACATCACTGCATGGCAAATAGATGTAGAAACAATGGAAACAGTGACAGGCTTTATTTTCTTGGGCTCCAAAATCACTGCAGATGGTGACTGCAGCCACAAAATTAAAAGATGCTTGCTCCTTGGAAGAAAAGCTATGACCAACCTAGACAGCATACTAAAAAGCAGAGACATCACTTTGCCAACAAAGGTCCATCGAATCAGAGCTATGGTTTTTCCAGTAGTCATGTATGGATGAGAGCTGGACTATAAAGCAAGCTGAGCACTGGAAGAACTGATGCTTTTGAAATGTGGTGTTGGGAAAGACAATCAATTATTCCACCTAAGCTACAGAAGATATCTTTTTTGTTGGAAGGGGAGGCAGAAGTTAGGGTGGCAAAGCCAATGTTTTTTGACATGCTGCTGCTGCTGCTGCGTAAATGATGTGAGTCATCAGGTTTCAATCTAAATCTTTCCTTAGGCTAACTTAACATTTAGTCTGTCTTTACTATGGAAATGAGCATACAATAAGCAAATCACAAGACTAAAATGCAAAGGGTCTTTTGAGATTAAAATGAACAAAAAGAACTGCTACTGCATTGAAGCAAATACTCAGTTCTTCCCTTATTCCATGTGATGAGGGTTAAGACCGCCTGATGACCCTGCTTTGCCTCAAGACTGTTAGGAGCAGAGATCTTCCAACCTAGCACGGCACTTCATGATCTTCCAAGATACTGCTATTACAACCATAAAGCACCTTTAATAAGCCAAACATAATTTTGGCCTTTAAAGTCTGTGTAGCCTAAGTTTTGGCCGCAATCAGGAGCTGCCTGAGATCCAAGAGGGCCTTATATTAATTCCTTATCTTGCTACTGCTGCTGCTAAGTCGCTTCAGAGGTGTCCAACTCTGCTACCCCATAGACGGCAGCCCACCAGGCTCCCCCATCCCTGGCATTCTCTAGGCAAGAACACTGGAGTGGGTTGCCATTTCCTTCTCCAGTGCATGAAAGTAAAAAGTGAAAGTGAAGTCGCTCAGTCGAGTCAAACTCTTAGCGACCCCATGGACTGCACCCTACCAGGCTCCTCCATCCGTGGGATTTTCCAGGCAAGAGTACTGGAGTAGGTTGCCATTAGTTGTTTTAAAATCATTTTAGAGCTGAGTAACTTCTGCATATTGATAACAAAACAGCAAGTATTACCTCACATTGGAAGTTAAGCAAATTAAATGAAAGCTTGGGGGAATCTTGGCCACAGGGCTGGGGAGCAGTTGAAAACCCCTGTATTTATGAGAAAACAAACTTGTGTGCATGTAAGGAATCAGTGAGAGAACTTGGGTCAGGATCTGCCATTCAAATTAGAAAGGACAGAAAGTTTACTGATATTATTTGTGAACTAACTAGGAAAAAAAATAACATAAGGCTGTTATGAGATGCACTCAACCTTTTAAAAACTATTGTTAACTAAATTTAAATATTTCCTTTCAAGGTACATATCACCTGCTAAAATGGGGGAAGACATACTGATTACAGCACATGTTTTGAAGGAAGGAAGATCAATTTCATTTGCTTCTGTGGATCTGACTAACAAGGCCACGGGAAAATTAATAGCACAAGGCAGACATACCAAACACATGGGAAACAGACCGTCTGAAGGATACGTGAAGAAGCCCAGCAATGAGTGTCCAGAGTAAACCTGACTTGGACAAATGTAATTTTCAAAATACCACAACTAGAAGTAGCCAAGAAAGTCTTCGGGGAAGATGCCAGAGATCAAGTGGAATACAGGATGGGGGGTTGTCTATATTCTTTGATTTCGAGTTAAGTTTTAGTCTGTAATCATACGTGATACTTGGATGAAAACACTCTTAACTCAGAGTGTTTTGAAAACAGGTAAAGCAAAGCTCACAGGGCCATTTGAGGTAAGAGCACCTCAAAACTAAAACCTAGTATCGAGCTAAAGGTCAAATTAATGATTAATCCTTAAATTGTAGGTCCTTCTCAGCTCTAAAATGCTACATTTTTTTTAAAAAAAGCCCAATTCCAAGATTATGGAACTTCAAAGCAGATGAACCACAGGCCACACTGAAAAATAAGAGTGAGCAGTCCTCAATAAAGTTTAAGGCAAAGCAGATTAGTGATAAATAGCCCAGTGGGATAAATAGCCCAGTTCAGGATTAGTATATTTTATAGTGGTGGTAGTGGGGAGTACAGAATTCCCTTTTCTAGTACCTAGGATAAAGCCATGCAGATCTTCAACCTCCTAATGCTTGGTATTAGAAAGACCCAACTTCACAAATTGTTTAGTCAATTTCTCAAATTTCTGTTAACTCTTGGTATTTATAATTGGTTTCTGCATCAGGGTCTTAGTTCTAACATTTCACAACTGATGATCATAAAGAAAGGGAGTAATTTCCTTTGGAAGCTGGAAACAGTTAACAGTTAAAGGTTGATGATGATTTGGTTGTATTAGAATACAGCATACACATCAGAATACATATAGCCCTGTTTGCTGAAGGGCAGAAGCAGACTTGATAATAGCAGTGAGCACATAGGAAACCCAGATCTAGTATTGCCCATGAAAAGTAACTTGGGATCCTTGGAGAAAGAGCTGATTTCAGAGCTGGGGGGTGGGATAGGGAAATAACAAGACGAACCTATCTTGTATTTGAAAGTCAGGAAGTGCTCAATAAAACAAGGCGTGAAAATTACATAGCAGTGTATGACACAGAGAGCTCAAACCCAGTGCTCTGTAGTAAGGGGTGGGAGGTGAAGTTCATGAGGGAGGGGACATGTATACCTATGTGTGATTCGTGCCAATGTATGTCAGAACCCACATTATTGTAAAGCAATTCTTTTCCAATTACAAATAAACAATATGGCTCTGGAAAGAAATGAATCCATACTGTTTAGGTAACAATAAATGGCTGAGACAGGAGAGCTCTTTCTTGTTGACAGAATGCTGGCACATGTAGAATAAATATAAAATAGTAACTATAAAATGGGGAAATAGGACACCACCTTCACCAATGAACATGGACATCAATAAAGAGCACACGAGCAGTGTGTTTCTGGATATTAACTTCAGGGGGTGTAACATCACTCACAATGGGCAATGACCAGGATACCTAATCCAAATTCAACCACAAAGGCAATCACTCAAATACCAAATAAAGACACTGTTTTGTTTTTTTTTTTTAATTGGCCTGAACCCTTCAAAACTTGACTATGGGGGCAAGTTCGTAAACCTTTGCACCTAGTTCCACTCAGGGCAGTTAAGAACAGTCCCTGACCATGAGAAACTGTTCATTTCAAGTAGATTCCAATTGTCAATTGATCAGAAAACATGGAAGTGCATTGTGAATAAGAGTATTTTTGTCTTTTCCACAAAGCGAGGTGTAAGGCCAGGACGGTAACTGTTAAAAGCTGACAAAATGTCTTTGATTCCCATTCCTGTTGAAATTACAAACCCAACTTTGCTTCTGAGTTTACGGTTTAGCCATGGGCTAAGGTCTCAACAACAGGTACCCAGGTGACTTAGAAGAAAAGTTACCACTTCAAGTTTGTGTATTCACCTGAATAGTCAGGGAACTTTCACCTATTTTATTTAGGTTTTCATTTATTCAAATTCCAACCAGAAGCTAAATACAATTGGAAACCGGTAAGCACTAAGTTTTACTCCAAAGGAGTAGGATCATTCAGATTTACTCCAATAAAAGTATGCAACCCTTAAGCAAAGCTTTTCTTCATTTAAAAGAAAAATAAACAAAAAAACTATACAGTAGTCTTTCCTTATGTTCATTGCACAAAATGAGTTCTGCTTTTAGAACTTTGACACTCAATGGTTTTTTTTCCTCCCCGCACAATTTAAGATCCCAACTTTAATAACATTTCTACATCAAAAAAACCCCTAAGTTTTCCTTTAGGATGGTGTAAAAACCAGTATTTCTGCACAATTCACTGGAATTGTTTTTCTTTATAATAAAAATCTCTTCTTTTCAAAACCAAAAAACAAAAACCAAAAGGAAAGTCCTCTACCTATTGTGGTTTCTGCAGCTATGAACGTATTTCTCAGTTTCATAGCCGCTTAGCTACTTCAGACTCCAGATCTGCTTTAACGTGTGTAACTGTGTGCACACTCGGCAGAATCCTCTTTCGTAACAGCAACTTGGGGAAAGAGATCTGGAAATAAAATACATACATTTATGAGTACCAGGAAACAAACATGACCCAGTAATATATGAGGCAAGACTGCCTACAATGAGATGCTTTTTAAAGATTTCTTTCCCATGGTTGTATCTTCTTTTTCTTTTTTAAACAACCACTTTTGGCCATTAGAATGAATCTGACACTGCTCTGAACAACAGTGATTATAGCAAAGCTGTAAGTTTTAAAAACGTTGTTTATACCTGTTACATTCACTTCTCACCCTCCAAATACTGATGACAGGTGTCAAAGAGGCCAACACCAGCACAAATGGAAAGACCATCAAAAATGAGTATCACCTTGTGCTTTCAGAAACATTTAAGCATTTCAGTGTACAATAGTCCTTTCATTTCACATTTTTAGTAAGATGCTGATGCAGTGCAGCAAATATGCAAAGCATCTTCTTTCACACAGTCCGTGCAGAAGACATCTAATTTAAGTTCTGAGATACAAATGATTAAAAAAAAAAAATCCAGGATGAACAAGTTTCAAAATGCATAGTGTTCTGTGCATGAGTCCATTTTTCTTTAAACTCTGAAAAAATCAAGTGGTAAGAAAAAAAAAATTGCTGCTGCACTCTCTGATCTTCTCCATTTTGCTGGTCAGCACTCTATTCTGGCATGTAAGGATGGAGGTGATCCTCAATGGTGCCAACTGCCCAGTGGGTAAGCTGTTCCTGTGGCAGGTAGAGGCAGATGCTGCATAACTTGAAGATTGTAGCTTTGTTTTTTGGAGTCTGGAAGGGGAAAAAATTTGTAGAATATTCTTAAGAAGGACCTCAACGTAACTGGCCAATTATCACATGAAAATCTCCCACAATTTATTAAGCACTTAAGAACACAGTAACAAAGCATATAGAGTAAGGCAAGAAACTATGGTCCGTATTCATAGGGGACTTAGTCTAGCTGGGACAGAACCTTCACATACAAAATACAGAAAAAGAGTCAATAAGATACTAAATGTTCACAGAATTTATGCAGACTTTAAAGTTACGAAAATCAGATTACTAGCTACAAGAAATTAGGATTAAAGGCATATCATGGAGATAGATTTGAATAACTTGCAATCACATTTGTATACAGAAAGACAGCAGATGTGGTGAGAGCAGAAGGCAGAGAAATCAGAAATAGGTTAAGAGATTTAAGCATATCCTGAGGTAAAGGACAAGGCCAAAGTATCAACAGATAAATCACACTCGTTGAGTATTTTAACAAAGCAGTTACCATTTTAACATCTAACTTCTGATAAACAAGTGCTAGGTACTTTCACAAAAAACTACGGCTGGTAAGTGGAAGATGAAGTCTGAACCCAGAACTGCCTTCAAAGTTTTCCATCTTTTCACTACAGCACCTCTTAAAAAAAAAAAGGCAAAAGGAACAGAAGGTGGACTTTGCCAATGTCTGAAGCAGTCTATATAGCTATGTACATAAATGAACCCATACATATATATTTTTTCATTTTAACTTTTAAAACCTAGGACTTTCATTTACTACATTTTTAGAAAAGAACATGATCACAGAAGTTATTTGTCCAAGGTCTCATGGCCAGTAAGTTACTGCATGTATGTTAGAATCTGAATTCTAGGCATGAGCTTCTATACCACCACCCATTCAAAATTTTTTTGGTCTAGCCCTTATCATATATATTATGTTAGAATATAAGGGGGAGATCTCTGCTAGATGATTTCAATCAAATTTCTTAATTTCCTTAACTATAAAATGGGAATAGTAAGATCTATACATCAAAAGACTGTTATGAGGATTAAATGAGCTCATACACGGAAAGCTCTTAGTATTGAGTTTGGTGCATAATACAGTTGACCCCTAAACAACATGTGTTTGGGCTGCTCAGGGCCACATATAAGTAAATTCTTTCAATAAACATATTGGAAAAAATTTGAGATTTGTGAAAATTTGAACAAATTCACAGATAAACCACATAGCCTAAAAGTATCAAAAAAAGAAAAAGGTTATGTCATGAATGCGTAAAATATTATGTACAGATGACACGACACTTAAGACACAGGGATTGGAACACAGGCCCTAAATGCAGTTGAAAATCCCCATGTATAATTTAGTCTTCCCTCCATATATACAGTTACACATCAGCTGACTGAACAAACCATGAATTCAGCCAACTGGACTGAGCAGTTATGTATTTATTGAAAAAATGTCACGTGTAAGTGGACGAGTGCAGTTGAAACCTGTGTCATTCAAGGGTCAACTGTAGACACTAGTCGAATATCCTGCTCTACAGTATTTTCTCAGTAAGTAACTCCAAACGAAAGTACACTATAAGCAATTAAAAAGGATAAAAGAGTCAACCAAAAAATATTCACCGCAGGAGCACTAAGGTAAATAGGAAACTAAAAACAAAAAAGGCCCCAAACAAAAAACACCCCACCTAAACTGTATACTTTTCTATCAGTTTTATCACATGCTTCCAGCGAAATTAATTTTCTTAACTCCCAGTTTCTTTTACTTGTAACTACACTTTCTATAAGGTACAAAATATACAATCTTCCGAAATAGCTCATCAGCTCCTTGAAGGCAGCAGTTTGACTCCCATTTCTAATTCTCTAGTACCTTGTCTTGCACAGACTTGCTCTAACAAAAACAAAAATGTTCTACACAATGCAATTAATATTGTACTTTAAAAAAAAGTAGTATTCATTACTTACCTACTTCTAGGTTTCCCACAATGAAATACCAACCCATAGGGCAGGAATTTCTAACTTGTTCACTGCTATACAATACCTGACACTTAGCACTCATCTGTTGAATGAATGCTAAATAAATTACAATGCTATTTTTAACAATTAACAAAGTATCTATTACCCACTATCAATTCTAAGTGATGACATTTATTAGGCTTAGGTCGATAAGAATAAACATTTTACAGAATAAAAATCAATTTGGAATACTTGGATTGCTACTTAAATTGGAAGTACTTAATACATGTGGACCTTTAAAATACAGATGTGCTTTCATACTTTTAGATATTTAAAAGATCTATGCCAGTGCTTCTCAATACATAAATGTGTTATCAACCTCTTGAGGATTTTATTCAAAATACAGATTCTGATTATTGTAAACTGAAATCATGACTTAGAAAAGCTCCCCATGTAGATCTAACATGCAGCAGTTTGGGAATCAATGTTCCAGGTTAAGATCAGGACATCTGTTTCTTGTTTTTTAAATAACTTTAAAAATAATGAAATACTGAAGGGGCAAATCAGAATTAAATAACATACAGAAAACAATTTACTAACCAGTAAACTTTTAAAATGAGCCCTTGTGTGGTTTACCAAAAAAAAAAGTTTACCTGCAAGTGCTGTCTGTCAATGAAGAGAAACACCGACTGGTTAGGATTGTTGACAACAATTCCAGTCTTGTCCTTTCGGCTCAGTACATGCAGAAACTGTTTTTCATAGTCACCGTGATGAAACTCAAATTTGGCCTAAGAAATAAGATATTTACATGTAACTGCAACCATGTTACACTACCTAAAACGTCTACTGCACCCATATGCATACAGTTGTGCTCTCTAATATGGTAACGAATAGAGGCTACTTACATTGATATTAATTAAGTGGATTTGAAAACTCAGTTCTTTAGTTGTACTGGCCACATTTCAAACGATCCATAGTCTCATTTGGTGGCTAATGGCCACCATTCTAAATAATCTCTTGGGATACACAAGTTTCCTTCATCACAGAAAGTTCTATTGTTTACCATCTCATAATTTGACCTTCAAGAAAAACTATACCGAAGTGACTAAACTTGAATACTCCTTTTAAGCCAAATACCATTAAATGAGATTTTCAGACCTACTCAGCTCAAGACTCCTGCTTTAGTACTTAGTCCAATAATACCACCCATTTTTCTCTTATATAACAAGAATGCTACAGATGGCTCTTGGAAAGAAATGTATTTATATTCCAATCCCAGCTGCATACCTCACTACTTACATGACCTGTGCAAACCCCTTAACTTTGCTAAATTCCAGCTTCCTCACCTATAAGATAAAAGGGCTCTAACCCATCAGTTAAGAGGAGTAAATGAAATGTAAACCTACACCTGAAATTTACTTCCAGGTCTCACATATCAGTAAAGTTTTTTACATTATGAAAAACAGTTATCAAGTCAGTCATAACATTTTTTTGATCTTTTAACATGAGGAAGATTGTCCAACAAAATGTCTATGGAGAGGCCAAATGACAGGTGAAAAGACCAGGCTAACAGGGAATTCAAGAAACCTGGAAACCTTAAACAATCTGATATTTTAGAATAGTGAATTGTAAAAATGATTATTAGCCCATTTGGTTCAAACAATCTTTATTCTCCCATTGTGTCAAAAACAGTAGAAAATACTAACATGGGAAAAAGCATCAGACCTTGCTGTCTAGGGTTTTAGTACCCACCAGTTTTTCTCATAAGCCGTAACATAAAACATGGTATCCCCTACACATGACTCTACATAAAATATTGAATTATACTTTTGCACAATTCAAATATGTATTGAACTCGATACAAAAAGCATGTAATAGATACTGACAAATATAAATAAGATTATCTCAATCTTAAGGGACTCACATACTGCTGAAGAGGAAAAGCAACATAAAAACATAAACCCTGACTTACTTCAAACCTTTCCCAGGATACGATGTGGTTATTTGTAAAAAAAAAAAAAAATCTTAAAATGGGTTCTTACTGTTAAAAGCACCATAAGAAGAAAGAATAAGTAACCAACAGTAGACAATGAGGGCAGTATTGGCAGATGATTTTGGATTGGGCCTTGAAAGATGACAGTAATTTTCCCTGGGGAAAATAAAAATGGTAACCAATTTGGAAAATGCCATTCTAGGAAACAGAACCTACACAAACACAAGTGTGTCAAAATCAGGATGCTGCTCAAAAAAGACAGCCTCAAATGTTTCACTATGGCATATATCAGGGTGGATGGAAGAGGACAGTAGATAACACACTGACAAGAAATTCAAGTGAGACTGAAAAAGGCTTTGCCTGTGTTTCTGTGGCACATCAATTCTATCCTGTCTGAATATCCAGAGTTTTGGGAAGAAATGGTCCACACAAAAAAGAAAACTAATAGGCAGCATGTAAGAAACAATTCCCGGAAGGAAAGTAATGAATGTTGTAATAGCAGGATGAAGAGCTAACCTGCAGCAAAAGCATTAGGAACGAAGAGGAAAGAGTAGACCACTCCCTGGGCTTCATAGTACTATGAATAGAGCAGAACTCAGTATTTTAAAACAATCTTTACTGTGGTTTCTACTAAATCTCACTACTGAAGTATTCTGCTTTTAAAATGCTTTGAGTCAGAAAAAAAGGTGTGTGAATTAAAGTTTGCCTTTCCTTCACTAATCTTCAGAGAATAAACCCTGTTATTTTTATTTAAGGTTTCTCATTCAGGATGCTGCTAAGTTGCTTCAGTTGTGTCCGACTCTGTGCGAACCCATAGACGGCAGCCCACCAGAGAAAGATTCAAAGATTGTTTGAAACAAATGGGCTAATAATCATTGTTACAATTCACTATTCTAAAATATCCCATCCCTGGGATTCTCCAGGCAAGAGCACTGGAGTGGGTTGCCATTACCTTCTCCAATGCATGAAAGTGAAAAAAGAAAGTGAAGTCGCTCAGTCATGTCCGACTCTTAGTGACCTCATGGACCACAGCCTGCCAGGCTCCTCCGTCCATGGGATTTTCCAGGCAAGAGTACTAGAGTGGGTTGCCATCGCCTTCTCCACTCATTCAGGATATTTATATTAAAATTACTCCAAAGAAGTATGTTTGTTTTTATACTGCTAATTATAAAAATATTATCTATATCCTAGATAATCCTATACCCTACTGCTTATATTCAGTCCATAATTTAAGGTTTTATCATTCAGGAAACTTTCCACAGTACAGGGTAGTGAGTTACGAGCGCAAGCTTTATAGTCAGCCTAGACTTAAGTCTTGACTACCACTTAACTGCATGACCTTGGATTATTTTTACCTATCTGACAGTTTCTTTGCAAAAGCAGGTTCCTATCTACCTAGTTTAAGGACTGAAATTCAATATACATCAAATTTTATTTGAAAGACAGCCTAGCAGTCAACACTCAATACCATGATTTTTTTTAAAAGTAACACTTTAGAAGACTATTTTAATACAACTATTTTTTTAAAACAAGGTCTGAAAGACAGGGTACTAGAAATTAAAAAATATACTGTGATAAGCAGATCTAAGTTTTTCAAATGGGAAATTCTGAACTGAAAAAAGCAAAAACCTAACAGTGCTTCTGGAGAGCAGCACCATCAAGGTGTAAGACCTGCCCTGATAATATAACATGCCTTTTCCATTTCTGTCTTCTATATTCAGTTTCAATTCTCCAGAGCATTCATCTTAGTCAGATGTCATCAATTGTAACAACACACAGAGGACGTTCACCTCTATCTAGCCTACCGTCAAATGAACCTTAAAAAAAGGACAACTTATCTGAGCTAATGTGTAGCAACATTACCCTGGGGACAGGAGGAGGATACCAGTTAGTCTATTACACCCAAAAGCACTATAAAGACACTTCGTTAGAATGGATAAAAGCAAAATTTTTTCAATGACAATTTTCATAGTCCTAAGCAATTAGTTCAAAATAAGCCTTCTAAAATTTAGTTTGGTATACTTAGTCTTTAAATAAACTCAATTACTTCTTAGTTTGTCTGATTGCTATGTTCACTGTAGACATTTATTAAACATATATATATATATTTAAGTATAAAAGGAAAAGATAGCTATATCTGACGTAAAACTAACCACAATTAACATTTTGGTGGCTCTTGTACTTACAACCATGCACACACAGATATACTATAAATAAAACTACATCAACACACACATAAATTCCCTTAAATAAAACATTAGAAATAGTCAAGCACATTAAATGACAAGTCAAACATAGCCAAATGTCAAGGAAAGTTAGTTAAGAACGACTACTAAATTCTTTTCTCCTATGAAGCTTTATATGCAAATCAACTCCTAGGAAAGGGTTTCTTCATTCATTTCTTAGATGAGATTCCTCTGAGAACCAGAGTTACATACAAAATATTTTAGAAGCGAGTGTGGTGGAGAGGAAGAGATTTTCTAAAGTTTATCTATGGGCCCCACTATAACTCAACAAATGTCTACCTTAAAACATTTGCTCTGACCATAATTTCAAAGACACACTAGGTAGTCAGAACCACCTCAATCTCAAGAGATTCTGTAATTCAAATGCTGTCCATTCTCACAACAGTCAAAAGGCCAGGAGGGACTCGTGAAGGAAAACCTATCAGAAAGCGTATTCCTAAGGAATTTCTTAAACTGGAACCTATTCTCTGAGTTTTCAACTTATTTATGTGTTCATCACACTTATTTTAGAATAAAATACCTGAACAGGCCTAAAAGGCTCATCAGATTCCTTCCACCTAGAGAACAGGAGACAGACAATTTTTTCAATATCATTCCGAGGCCAAAGAATGAAATCCATCTCCTGAGTACAGCCAATTACATCCTGTAAAATGCCACACACACACACAAAACATTACTTTCAAATAAACAAAGCCATAACAAGCAGTATCACAAATTACAGGGTCTGACTACAAAAACATTTTCAAGTGCAAAAAGTTCACTATACAGCTGACCCTTAAACAACCTGAGCAGAAGAGACATCGATGAGAGTCAAAAACTGTGCATGTAACTTTATAGCTAGCCCCCCATACCTGCAGTTCTTTACCTGCGGATTCAACCAACTGTGGACTGAGTAGTACTGTATATTATTTATTTTAAAAAACCCACTTATAAGTGGGCCCTGACAGTTGCTGCAAATCCGTGTTAAGGGTCTACCACACATTATGTCTTTTAAGAGGTGACAGTAATAGGACTGTATACAATCTGAATAGTTTATGACCGAATTCTAATTTTTATTTTGTAGAGTTCACATATAATCAATCAGTCCAAGGTTCATCATATTGAGATCTAAACTCATCAGTGCACTGTGAAAACTGCAACTGAACCTCTCATTTTTTTGTCTTTTAAGTTCTTGTACCATTATTTCCACTCTTCAAAATCAGAGCCTAATTAAGCAAAGGTGTCCTGGAACTTCTAAATCACCTTATTACAGGTGAAATGCTATTTTTATCATATGCCGATTATTGAGGCCAATTAACCTCTTCCAGACCACTACACGGTTATCTCCAGCTGCCCCCCAAGCCTACTAATGATGGGGCCCTCTTGTTCAAGGTACTTTGCCCACAGTAACTTTCAACGAGTTGCAGAAGTTTGGACAAACCGCCTCAAAAGTTCCTTATTTACAAGGGGCAGATGTTTTATTCTCCCCTGAAAAAGGAAATCTCAGTAATATAATACATGAATCACAACAATGTACACTATTACCAACAGAGTAATGCCTAAGAAAGTTACACTGCTTTGTTTAAATTCCGTTTTTAAAGACATTTAGGATCACCGTTCACTACCCATTCTTAGGAGGAAAAAAAAGAAAGGCAAGTTTAACTCACAAAAGCCTACCCAATCAAGACTTGAAAACAGAACTCACCCTTCTCATAGACTGGTATCGAGGAGCATGGAGCTGCACCACATCTTTCTGTAAAAGCTCTATGGAACTTTCCAAAGAATAACTGGAGTCTCGCACACCTTTCAGGATATTTTCTTCATAATTATTTGTCATAACTGGTATAACCTCAGACACTTCAAAAAGTGCTGATTTTTTCTTCTAAAAAACAAAAAAGTGTATTAACTTACTGGTAGCACATTGTCTAACACCCAGAGTTCATAACACAATGTTTTGTAGCATTATTCTAACACAGCAAAATTCTTAACTGAAGCTATTTCCATACAGAAAACACAGATTTTCAAACTAGGTGGATCCCTCTGTTCCTCCCTCAACTCCCTTACTTCCCAACCACACACAAATAGGCTATTATCAGAATGTTTAACTGCATGTTTTTTTTTTCGCAGTATGGTAACCATACCAAGAACTTATTTTGCACAGTATTTCTTAAACAATGAGAAACAAACACCAGATACCCCTGCAGTTAAAAAAACAAAACAGTGATTTACTCCTGATCCAAGTTCACTTAACTGGTTCTACATACAGCAAAATCAAACTCTCAGCAGTTTAAAATCAAGGCTCTAGGGTCAATGTCCATTATCCCTTCTGGGTATTATTGAACTACAAATGTCAATATTCAAAAGGGAAGGAAAAAATGTCCACCAAACCTTCAAACTTAATTAAGATCAAGAACTCATCAATTTAGGTTATAAAATTCATGAACTGCTCAGGACAACTGTCTGGATACTGTCCAGTCAAAGATTTCCACAGGTGTGAGAAGAGCTAGATGGTATAATTTGCAGCATCTGATAAATTCAGAAATCTAGTCTATTTTTATCTCGTATTTCTAGTGAACCTATATTGTAATAGTGTCCATTAAAATCTGGTCTTATCAATTCTGCAATTAAGAAAGAAAAAAGCAAATCCGTGATATTCAATCTTGAGACAATCATTTCAAAACAAACGACTTTCGAAACCACATTTTATGCTATACCTAGCAGCTATGCTCCTATTGGTATCTTAAATACTAGTAACTTTAATAGTGGGAATAAATACGTGGGAAACTTTCAAATTAAAGATATACCATGCCAAGATGCTGTTTTTGATGTGAAATTAGCTCACAACTTAAGCACAAAATCAAAGTAGTGTTTCCTTAATATTCAAAACGTAACCTCATGTCAAATAGAAATTGATTATCTAAGAAACTGTCCATTATTTTCAGTTGCCAAAAGGTTTTATCATGTTTTTCATGACTACTCACAACTCATTATTTGCTGTTTTACTGTGGGATTAACTCTTAACACCAAAAAACTGTACACTTCTTTTGGTCATGCTGTACTTCTAAAGACAAATTAACCATTGCAGTAATCAACTGCTCCTAAAAATAAAGGTGCATTCTACTTCACTAGATGTGCCATGAGAAAAGGTAAACTACAGCATGGAGATTAACCAGAAAGCTTTCAGCAAGTAAACATTTTGATTCCAATTACTACTTTCAAACATTCTAGATACCTAGATAATCTTTAAATTCAGTAACCAAGCTCTCTATGTAACTCCACGAAAATAAAATTTATTGTAAAACAAAAGTGCGAGTTTTACAATGCTACTGACCCCATGTTAACTAAAGCGGATCCTACTCAGCTTTAAAATTATATTATTTCCAAACCAATGAGCACACAAGCCCTTCATTCATGGTTACACCTTAACTCCTTTGACTGAGGTTAATTACCTTAAGGGTCAAAGTTAAAGCATATAAATGGAGACTTTTGTCCACCATTCTTTAACCCTAACCATACACTTACAAAAAACCTTGTGCTAAATCACATTAAGAACTTTAAATTACCTTCTCCTTGAATACAAAGGCAATATACATCTTGAAGTCAAACTGGTCAGCTAGAGATTCTTTTTTCTTTCTAAGCTGAGCACGTAGTCTGTTCAGAGCTTGTTTCTTCCGGGAGTTTGGGTCCCCCATTTTGAAATACAGGTGGTACTAAAGCCTTTGGAAATTGTCACTAAACTATGGGCACTTTTTCTTAAGACTCAAGTACAACAGAAACAAGTCATTTTTTCCCCTAATATGATTGTATAGCTAAAATCACGACCGCAACCCCAAAACTGCACCTTCTGGCAATATTAGGAGACTGTCATATTACAGGGTCAAGAAACAAAAGCTGCTGTCCAGTCATGTTTGGACAAGAATGGTTGGGGTCAGATGGGAAAAAGGAAGGGAAGGAAGGCAGGAAAGAGAAAATACTTGAACTAACTTTTTGGAAAACACATTTGGCTTAACTGCCAAAATAAAGGTGGCGGAAGGGATAAACCTATTAATAGGATTTAGGTGTGCAATAAAACACAGTTGACACCAGTCCAATCCTTAAAATCCATCCGGATTTTTCCCTCTTTTTAGAGTAATGAAAAGAAATGAGGATGGGGACTGTGATCCTTACTTTCCAAATATCAAAAAGGAGAAAAAAAAAAAAGCCACCAAAATAACCTCCCCCCAAAACCAAAACAGGGTAGGTGAATGAAACTGAAATATTCAATTGAACTTTACCCAGCCAGATTCATGGCTGTAGTACCTAATTAATTCTTAGTTATTTCAGATTTCACTATTGCTATGTATTATCAGCGCGTGTTATTGATTACACTTGGTGGTGAGCAAAGAGAAAAGTGCAAAATCGGTAGAGAAAGAAGGGGAGAGGTTCAGGGTTTCCCTGCAATCAACTACAGTGTATACCGGGGGCGGGCAGCTGTTGCCCAAAGGAGCCATAAGAAAAAACAGCGGAGTCATTACCAATTTCCCCATCACCCACATTTTCACCATCAGGCGGCTGCTAATGCTGCTGCCAAGGAGAATCATGATGGCAGAAGAAAAAGGGGTATATATAATACGATATAATGATTCCGGCTCTGTGGTTAGACCTGATTAATGCCCGGGATCCCAATACCCCAAGTCCTGCAGTGAGTCCTACATTCCCCGAGGGACCGTTCCCTATGAATCTGCCAGCGTGCAAGACCGTGGGGAGTGAGACTTATCTTCTTGTGAGCATTGCTGAGGCAAAGGTGGCGGGTTCTTTTTCCCAAAGCCCAGGCAGTGCCCGGGGACCACCTGCCTTCCACCCCCCGGAGGTCCCACCCCCACCCTTTGCCTTCAGCGGCAGCGACTCACTCGCACCACGGGAGACACTGGATCACTCGGGTTTTCACTCATTTCATCGTGGAAACAATCCCCGCCCAGGTAGAGGAGGCGGGAGAGGGTAAAGGGGAAGGATCAGTGGGAAGAAAAGAAAATAGTTGCGTTAATATTAATTACTTTTTAAAGTATGCCCACCCCACCCCACCCAAGGAAAGAAAAAATTAAAAAAAGAAAAAGTTCCCGGATTCCGGATACAGCTCTCACGTTGAACAGACCATGTTTCCCGAGTTTGGATGGTTTAGGGCGGGGTCGTTAGTTGGCTTCCGGAAGGAACAGGGGGGATGGACTGGAGGCGGCTGGGGCGGGGTGGGTGACGGGGAAGTCCCCTCCCTGTCCCCGCGGAGACCGGGACCGGCGGACCGACTCTCGGGCGGGGTTCGGGCCCTCTAGCCGCAGCCTGCGGGCGGAGCGGTGGCGGCGGCGGAAGAGGCGGCGGCGGTGGGGGCGCTGCTCGCAGCACGGGCAGGAGCCATGTCAAGAGAAAACCACCAGCCAACTGAACCCCTCCATCCCCGCTGCAGTGCGCACTGTGACCGGGCCGCCCGCTCTGCTGCCGCCGCTCAGCCCCCACCTGGGACCCATAGTCTGGCTCGGCGCCCCGGGCGGCGGCGGACGGGAAGAACGCGGGGACGGCGGCGACGGCGAGAGAAAAGAGGAGAAACGAGGAGGAAGGGGGAGAGGGGGTTGGATTTGTACTGGCCGAGGAGGGGGAAGAGAGGAAGGGTGGGGGGAGCCCTGCGCTAAAGGGGGTCTGTCAGCGAAGAAAACCCCCCAAAATAAAAAGTTATTTCAGTTCAAGCATCTGCTCTGGAGTCTTTCTTCTCGGCACGGATCGAGTTCCGGCTCTCGGAAAGAAGGTCGAGGAGACCCGGAGGGGGGAGAAGCCGAAGCGGAGGGTGAGCGTCCGCGGTGGCACAGCCTGGTTTCCCCCCCACCGGTGGCTGCGGAAGCTACAGCGGCGGTCTCGACGCCTCCCAGGTCCGGGGCAGAGTCGGGTTTGAGACGAGAAGCGAGAACAAACAACTTAAAATGGCAGCGACGGCCGCTGCGTCACCCGCTCCTCACCGGCACCGCCCCGAACGCTCTGCGGCTGCGCACCGCGCGGGCCGCCACCATCTGCGCAGGGGCAAAGGGGGACAGAAGACCGGCTGGCGGGGAGGTTTACATGGTTCTCAAGGAGGGAGGAAAGAAGAGCAGGGGCAGAGCGTGTGAGAAAGCTTTGAAATGGGTGACTCTCCGAGCTGAAGCTTCTTGGTTAACACTCCCGCCTCAAAAGGGGAGCTTGAGACTAGACATCTCCCCCTCTTGTCCAGAATGCAGTTTCTATGGGGCGTGAAAAGGGACGACCCAATCTCCCTCCGCCCTCTCTGTCGGGTGGGCCCGGAACCCGAGTTGGCTCGTCGCCCCGCCCCCGCAATCGTCATAAAGCCACGCCCTTACGCCCTCCCCGACGGAGCACCCGGATGGACTCGCCCTGCCCTCGTTTCGTGCTCTCCTCGGACTCGGCAGGGGCGCGGGAGAGGCGGAGCGGGTGGGCAGAGCCGGTGGGCGGAGAGAATGCGAAGGTGGGGCGGGGTGGAGGAGGAAAAGGGAAGTGTTTGTCGGGAGGGGAGGCGGAGATGCTGACTTCAGTTCGTCGCAGTTTTGTTTCTCAACCACTGATTGGCAGGCCTTTTGTGGGTTTGCTCTGCGGTCTCGTGCAGCTGAGAGTTCGTTTCCGATACCTGGACTTGAAACGGCTAAGCCCCCGAAAATGACTTCTGTTGGTCTCACGTGGCTCTCTGTTTCCCGCCTCTCCACGTGCGCAGAGAAGGGAGGGGGGGACGGCGGTCGTCAAGCTCCGAAGAAGGTCAAAGACGCCGTTGGAGCGTTGCTCCTGTGGCTTAGGAGGAAAACTGCTGAACCTGCCCCGTGCATCATTTTAACCGTACATGGAGAAAAAATTTCTATGGCATTTCGCCACTCAGGACCTTACACCCTGGGACCTGTCCCTTAGGTGGTTCCTCAAAATATGAAGAGCGTATGTGTAGGACGGCCCACACGTCTTCGAATCGCATCTGTGGCTCCAAAGAGCAATTGGTCCCATTTTTCAGAGCTCCAATGTACCTATAAAACGAAGGTATATAAATAAGAAATCCGCAAAGGTCAACATTCAACGAAAGCAAAGGCTAAAAAATCTTTTATGAGCTACTCTGTGATGAAATTTTAGAACTCTACTGGTTCCCCAAATTATTGCTCTTCACTTGGTAAAATCAAAATATATTACCTGTAATGACTTACCCCCCTTTATAACCCATGAACCAAAAGATTAATTATACCCACCCTTCAAAATAAATTGTTTGCAACTAAAGGATTTGAGGATTTCCAAATTATTACTGTGTGTGTTAGTCGATCAGTCGTGTTGGACTCTTCGCGACCTCATAGGGTGTTGCCCACCAGGCTGCTCCATCCATGTGATTTTTGAGGCAAGAATACTGGAGTGGGTTGCCATTTCCTTCTCCAGGGAATCTTCCTGACCCAGGGACCAAACCCAGGTCTTCTCCATTGTAGACAGACTCTACCGTCTGAACTACCAGAGAAGCCTTAATAAATACAGCATTTTGCTAGTGCTTCCCTGATTTTCAGAATCACATAGTAATAACTGCAGAAAACTCACAAGGATAAAACTTAGGATTATCAGAAAGGCGGAGAGGAGCTACCCCTCATCCGAGGCCAGGGCGGCAACCAGGAGGAGCAACCCCAGGCCCAAGGCCAGCGAAGGCGGCTGGGAGGAGCAACACCACGTCCAAGGAGTGGTGCCTGTGAGGGCGCAGGAGGGCCTAGAGGAGCCATCCCACATTGAAGGTCAGGAGCGCGGCGGGAGGAGATACCCCTCATCCAAGGTAAGGAGCAGAGGCTGTGCTTTGCTGGAGCAGCGGTGAAGAGATACCCCACGCCCAAGGTAAGAGAAACCCAAATAAGATGGTAGATGTTGCAAGAGGGTATCAGAGGGCAGACACACTGAAACCATGCCCACAGAAATCTAGTCAATCTAATCACACTAGGACCATAGCCTTGTCTAACTCAATGAAACTAAGCCAGGCCTGCGGGGCAACCCAAGACAGGCGGGTCATGGTGGAGAGGTCCAACAGAATGTGGTCCACTGGAGAAGGGAATGGCAAACCACTTCAGTATTCGTGCCTTGAGAACCCCGTTAACAGTATGAAAAGGCAAAATGATAGGATACTGAAAGAGGTACACCCGGGTCAATAGGTGCCCAATATGCTACTGGAGATTAGTGGAGAAATAACTCCAGAAAGAATGAAGGGATGGAGCCAAAGCAAAAACTATACCCAGCTGTGGATGTGACTGGTGATAGAAGCAAGGTCCGATGCTGTAAAGAGCAATGTTGCAGAGGAACCTGGAATGTCAGGTCCATGAATCAAGGCAAATTGAAAGTGGTCAAACAGGAGATGGCAAGAGTGAACGTTGACATTCTAGGAATCAGTGAACTAAAACGGACTGGAATGGGTGAATTTAACTCAGATGACCATTGTATCTACTACTGCGGGCAGGAATCCCTCAGAAGAAATGGAGTAGCCATCATGGTCAACAGAAGAGTCCGAAATGCAGTACTTGGATGCAATCTCAAAAACGACAGAATGATCTCTGTTTGTTTCCAAGCAAACCATTCAGTATCACAGTAATCCAAGTCTATGCCCCAACCAGTAACGCTGAAAAAGCTGAAGTTGAACGGTTCTATGAAGACCCACAAAACCTTTTAGAGCTAACACCCAAAAAAGATGTCCTTTTCATTATAGGGGACTGGAATGCAAAAGTAGGAAGTCAAGAAACACCTGGAATAACAGGCAAATTTGGCCTTGGAGTACAGAATGAAGCAAGGCAAAGACTAATAGAGGTTTGCCAAGAAAATGCACTGGTCATAGCAAACACCTTCTTCCAGCAACACAAGAGAAGACTCTACGCATGGACATCACCAGATGGTCAACACTGAAATCAGACTGATTATATTCTTTGCAGCCAAAGATGGAGAAGCTCTATATAGTCAACAAAAACAAGACCAGGAGCTGACTATGGCTCAGATCATGAACTCCTTATTACCAAATTCAGACTGAAATTGAAGAAAGCAGGGAAAACCGCTAGACCATTCAGGTATGACCTGAATCAAATCCCTTATGATTATACAGTGGAAGTGAGAAATGGATTTAAGGGCCTAGATCTGATAGATAGAGTGCCTGATGAACTATGGAATGAGGTTCGTGACATTGTACAGGAGACAGGGATCAAGACCATCCCCATAGAAAAGAAATGCAAAAAAGCAAAATGGCTCTCTGGGGAAGCTTTACACATAGCTGTGAAAAGAAGAGGAGCGAAAAGCCAAGGAGAAAAGAAAAGTTATAAGCATCTGAATGCACAGTTTCAAAGAATAGCAAGAAGAGATAAGCAAGCCTTCTTCAGCGATCAATGCAAAGAAATAGAGGAAAACAACAGAATGGGAAAGACTAGAGATCTCTTCAAGAAAATTAGAGATACCAAGGGAACATTTCATGCAAAGATGGGCTCGATAAAGGACAGAAATGGTATGGACCTAACAGAAGCAGAAGATATTAAGAAGAGGGGGCAAGAATACACATAAGAACGGTACAAAAAAGATCTTCATGACCTGGATAATCACGATGGTGTGATCACTCATCTAGAGCCAGACATCCTGGAATGTGAAGTCAAGTGGGCCTTAGAAAGCATCACTACGAGCAAAGCTAGTGGAGGTGATGAAATTTCAGTGAAGCTATTTCAAATCCTGAAAGATGATGCTGTAAAAGTGCTGCACTCAATATGCCAGCAAATTTGGAAAACTGAGCAGTGGCCACAGGACTGGATAAGGTCAGTTTTCATTCCAATCCCAAAGAAAGGCAATGCCAAAGAATGATCAAACTACCGCACAGTTGCACTCATATCACACAACAGCAAAGTAATGCTCAAAATTCTCCAAGCCCAGGCTTCAATAATACGTGAACTGTGAACTTCCTGATGTTCAAGCTGTATTTAGAAAAGGCAGAGGAACCAGAGATCAAATTGCCAACATCCGCTGGAACATGGAAAAAGCAAGAGAGTTCCAGAAAAACATCTATTTCTGCTTTATTGACTATGCCAAAGCCTTTGACTGTGTGGATCACAATAAACTGTGGAAAATTCTGAAAGAGATGGGAATACCAGACCACCTGACCTGCCTCTTGAGAAATCTGTATGCAGGCCAGGAAGCAACAGTTAGAACTGGACATTGAACAACAGACTGGTTCCAAATAGGAAAAGGAGTACGTCAAGGCTGCATATTGTCACCCTGCTTGTGCAGAGTACATCATGAGAAACGCTGGACTGGAAGAAACACAAGCTGGAATCAAGATTGCCAGTAGAAATATCAATAACCTCAGATATGCAGATGACACCACCCTTATGGCAGAAAGTGAAGAGGAACTAAAAAGCCTCCTGATGAAAGTGAAAGAGGAGAGTGAAAAAGTTGGCTTATAGCTCAACATTCAGAGAAACGAAGATCATGGGATCCGGTCCCATCACTCCATGGGAAATAGATGGAGAAACAGTGGAAACAGTGTCAAAACTTTATTTTTTGGGCTCCAAAATCACTGCAGATGGTGACTGCAGCCATGAAATTAAAAGATGCTTACTCCTTGGAAGAAAAGTTATGACCAACCTAGATAGTATATTCAAAAGCAGAGACATTACTTTGTCGACTAAGGTCCGTCTAGTCAAGGCTATGGTTTTTCCAGTAGTCATGTATGGATGTGAGAGTTGGACTGTGGAGAAGGCTGAGCACCGAAGAACTGATGCTTTTGAACTGTGGTGTTGGAGAAGACTCTTGTGAGTCCCTTGGACTGCAAGGAGATCCAACCAGTCCATTCTGAAGGAGATCAACCCTGGGATTTCTTTGGAAGGAATGATACTAAAGCTGAAACTCCAGTACTTTGGCCACCTCATGCGAAGAGTTGACTCATTGGAAAATACTCTGATGCTGGGAGGGGTTGGGGGCAGGAGGAGAAGGGGAGGACAAGGGATGAGATGGCTGGATGGCATCACTGACTCGATGGACGTGAGTATGAGTGAACTCCGGGAGTTGGTGATGGACAGGGAGGCCTGGCGTGCTGCGATTCATGGGGTCGCAAAGAGTCAGACACGACTGAGCGACTGAACTGAACTAAGGACACTGTTTTTAAAGAAAGATATTTTTAAAATAGAAAAGGTTCATGTCTTCTTGATCTGGGCTTGATTTGTATCCATGATCAGCTCCTTCAGTTCAGTTCAGTTCAGTCGCTCAGTCGTGTCCGACTCTTTGCAACCCCATGAATCACAACACACCAGGCCTCCCTGTCCATCACCAACTCCCAGAGTTCACTCAAACTCACGCCCATTGAGTCAGTGATGCCATCCAGCCATCTCATCCTCTGTCATCCCCTTCTCCTCCTGCCCCCAACCCCTCCCAGCATCAGAGTCTTTTCCAATGAGTCAACTCTTCGCATGAGGTGGCCAAAGTACTGGAGTTTCAGCTTTAGCATCATTCCTTCCAAAGAACACCCAGGGCTGATCTTTAGAATGGAATGGTTGGATCTCCTTGCAGTCCAAGGGACTCTTAAAAGTCTTCTCCAACACCACAGTTCAAAAGCATCAATTCTTTGGCGCTCAGCTTTCTTTATAGTCCAACTCTCACATCCATACATGACTACTGGAAAAACCATAATCTTGACTAGACGGGCCTTTGTTGGCAAAGTAATATCTCTGCTTTGAATATGCTATCTAGGTTGGTCATAACTTTTCTTCCCAGGAGGAAGCGTCTTTTAATTTCATGGCTGCAATCACCATCTGCAGTGATTTTGGAGCCCCAAAAAATAAAGCTCCTTAGAAGATCAGCTCCTTAGAAGAGTTTTTTTTTTTAAATAACAGCTTTATTTAAAATATAATTTATGTATCACAAAATGTACTGACTTAAAGTACACATTTCAGTTGATTTCACTGTATTCACAGAGTTGTACAGCCATCACCAGAAATTTCCAACATTTTCAACACTCAAACAAGAAACCCCGTACCCAGTAGCAATCACTTGGCTCCTTCCTCTTCCAGCCCAACCACTACTCTGTGTTCTGTCTCCATAGATTTTCCTGTTTTGGAAATTTCATATAAAAGGAATCATACAATACATGGTCCTTGTCACTGGCTTCTTTACTTGGCCTCATGTTTTCAAGGTTCATCTATGTTGTAGCATGTCTCAGTACTTTTTTTTATTGCCTAATAACATTCCGTTGTATGGCTCTTCCATATTCTGTTTATCCATTCACCAGTTTTGGGACTTTTAGGTTATTCCGCTTTTTGACTATCAAGAATAATTTTGCTATGAGCATTTATGTAAATGTTTTTGTGTGGACATTTATTTTCAGTTCCCTTGGGTAAAATTATAGGGGCAGATGTTAACTTTAATCAGTTGAGAAACTGCCGAACTATTTTTACAAAGTGGTGACACCATTTTACATTTTGGCTAGCAGTGAATACGGGCTCTAATTTCACCACATCCTTGTTATTATCTGTCTTTTTTATTATAGTTATCCTACTGGGTGTGAAGTGGGTATCTCAATGTTGATTTCCATTTGCCCTTCCTTAAGGAGTCATCGGAGAAGGCAATGGCACCCCACTCCAGTACTTTCACCTGGAAAATCGCATGGATGGAGGGGCCTGGTAAGCTGCAGTCCATGGGGTTGCTAAGAGTCGGACATGACTGAGCCACTTCCCTTTCACTCTTCGCTTTCATGCCTTGGAGAAGGAAATGGCATTGTTCTTGCCTGGAGAATCCCAGGGACGGGGGAGCCTGTTGGGCTTCCGTCTATGGGATTGCACAGAGTCGGACACGACAGAAGCGACTTAGCAGCAACAGCAATGATTAATAGTGTTGAACATTTTTTTGACCATTCTTCTGTCTCCTTTGGAGAAATTTCTAATCAGAGATTTTGTCCATTTTTGGAGTTGGGTTTCTTCTCTTTTATTAGTGAGATGTAAGAGTTCTTTATTCTAGCTACAAGTCCCTTATCAGATATATGATTTGCCAATATTTGCTCCCATTCTACAGGTTGTGGGTTTTCCCTTTCTTGATGGTGGTCTTTGAAACACAGAAGTTTTAAATTTTGTTGAAATCCATTTTATCTGTTTTCAATTTTGCTACTTGTGCATTTGGTATCCTAACTATGAAACCACTGAAATTTTTTTATACTACTATGATAATTGTTTCCTTCCAAGGAGTAAGCACAACCACTACTTACTTTAATTTCATTTCACCATGAAATTAAAAGATTACTCCTTGGAAGGAAAGTTATGACCAACCTAGACAGCATATTAAAAAGCAGAGACATGACTTTGCCAACAAAGGTCCGTTTAGTCAAGGCTATGGTTTTTCCAGTAGTCATGTATGGATGTGAGAGTTGGACTATAAAGAAAGCTGAGTGCCAAAAAATTGATGCTTTTGAACTGTGGTGTTGCAGAAGACTCTTGAGAGTCCCTTGGACTGCAAGGAGATCCAACCAGTCCATCGTAAAGGAGATCAGTCCTGGGTGTTCATTGGTAGGACTGATTTTGAAGCTGAAACTCCAATACTTTGGCCCCCTGATGTGAAGAACTGACTCATTTGAAAAGACCCTGATGCTGGGAAAGATTGATGGCATGAGGAGAAGGGGACGACAGAGGATGAGATGGCTGGATGGCATCACTGACTCAATGGACATGAGTTTGGGTAAACTCCGGGAGTTGGTGATGGACAGGGAGGCCTGGCGTGCTGTGGTCCGTGAGGTCGCAAAGAGTTGGACACGACTGAGTGACTGAACTGAACTGATAATAATCATGAAACAAATAAGATGGAGCAGATATTGAGGTTAAAAAAAAATGAAGTTTTCTGTTCCCGCTACCATGAAATAGAATTGGAGACACCTGGTCACAAGCTGAACAAATCCTGAGACACTGTGTGCTGTGGGTCTGTGTCAGGTATCCCTGAGATGGACCAAGAAATAGCAACAATGTGTCCTGGAGGAAGGAAACACCTCTGGCTTGGTTTTCTCTTTAACTACAATCATGGCTGGTAAGCATACTACCTGTTTCAGGAATTCTCAAATATTTTGTCTCCCTTCATCAATGCTGTTAAGTCTATCAGACATGGGCCTTCACTGTGTATGGATCATATGTATGACTAATAGTTTAATATGCACGATAAGCATCTATACAGAACAAGTTTAGACTTAAGTCAATCCATGCCTAGAGATCTAGTTCTGAAACTCTCCAGTATGATCCTAAAAGCAGCACACCAGAGGTCTGGTCTCCAGGTTTCGACATTACAAGTGTACTATCTAAGGTAACTGATAATATGGGGCAATAAAATTCCACAGTTCAGTAGGGTTTATTCACAGCACCCACTCTGATACATACAACTCTCCCATCCGCAAGAGAGTCACATTTACATAATTTTTAAACAGAAGTGATATAGAAAGGAGAAATTCTATTAGTTTTGAGGTCTTTTCAGGGGGTGGAGGGGAGCATAAGAAAATAGTTAATTTCCCCTCTGAAAAGAAAGAATTAGTTGCTCAGTCATATCCAACTCTGCTGCCCAATGGACTACAGCCCTCCTCCTCTGTCTATGGAATTCTCCAGGCAAGAATATTGGAGTGAATAGTCATTCTCTTCTCCAGGCAATCTTCCCCACCCAAGGATCAAACCCAGGCCTCCCGCATTGCAGGTAGATTCTTTATCGTCTGAGCTACCTCTTACCCTAATTTCACATAGGCTCGAATCTGTGGAGATAAGTACTTATTTGCTGCCTAATAGTTGAATATTTACTGAAGGCCTAACGTGAGTTACAAGCTTGGAAAATAAGATTTGACCAGGTAACCATCATTATCCTTATTTTGGGAACACAGTTAAGAACAAGGGGAATAATTTAGAAAGTACCTATACTGCACCACAGTTTTTCTTTATTGTTTAACCTCTTCTTCTTCCCCCAGTTCCTTTATTTCTCTATCCTAATTTTGCTCTTTTCTTTTCCACTTCTCATGCTTTATGCCTATAGGTTTTAACCAAAAGTATTATTGAGCCCCCTTCTGTTTATACTTAGAGTTAAAGCTGAATTGTGAGTGACAGGTACAGAGTTGGATAGTAGAAAGATGAAGGGGTGGGGGTCCATGAAAGCTGGATTAAACAGATGGGATTCATGGAGGAAGTGTACTCACATTAGCTTCAAAATGGGGAAGAATTTCATTAGGCTTAGGTGGGAAAAGAGAGGGATGAGAAGAAGGAAGTTTCTTGAAAAGAAACGCAACTGAAGGCATGAAGGTTGATACTAGCTTGGTGTATCCTAGAGACAGTAAGGATATTAACCTAAATATAGTGGAAGATGCCCACTTAGAAAGAGCAGGAAATACTTTTTAAAAGATAGATGTGAAAGTCACTCAATTGTGTCTGACTCTTTGCGACTCCATGGACTATACAAACCGTGGAATTCTCCAGGCCAGAATACTGGAGTGGGAAGCCTATTCCTTCTCCAGGGGATCTACCCAACCCAGGGATCAAACCCAGGTCTCCTGCATTGCAGGCAGACTCTGTACCAGCTGAGCCACAAGGGAAGCCCAAGAATACTGGAGTGGTTAGCCTGTCCCTTCTCCAGGAGATCTTCCTGACCTAGGAATCAAACTGGGGTCTCCTGTATTGCAGGTGGATTCTTTACCAACTGAGCTATCAAGAAAGCCTCAGGAGACAGATGCTCTGATTCAGAATAGCAGCCTGAGCACATTTTGTCTCCCCTCCCTTACAAAACACAATTTGAAAGCCCAGTAAAGAATTTTTTAAGTAAATAAAGCTATAAAAGCTAAGAGAAATGAGAACAGGACAATAAACAGAAATATCTGTAAATACTGATGAACTAATGCCAAGATGAGTAGCAGACACCAAGTAAACCCTCTGGCTCCTTCCCTATCCTTTCCTTGTAACTGGTTAGCAAGCTATGCTCATGAACACAGAACTTCCTGTTAATCTCTTCTGTTTTCTGGGCAGTTAACTAACAGCCTGATATATAACAGTAGAGAAAAATAGTCAGCCTATTTCCTCTTTTTTCAAATATTTTTTAAAAAGCACCCCCACATCACTGGACACACAAGGGAAATTAGCTGCATAAACTAGGATTAAAAAAAAAAAAAACAGACTAAGCAAAAATAAAAACTGACCTCACAAGAACCAATTTAGGTAACAGGAACAGATTTTTTCCAAACCTCCAATTAATATCCTCAGAGGTATTCTAGATGACAATGAATACCTAATGTGAAAAACAGGGTGCTATAAATAAGAAACCAATGGAAAACAAGAAAGTCAAGAACAATTACTTGGAAATTAAAAATATGCTTGCCGAACTGAAAAGTTTTCTAGAAAGAAATATCGTTAGAAAAAAAGAAAAAGACAAATAAAAAATAAAGTGAAAAATAAAGAAGTCCAATATTGATCCAAGATTTAACCAATGGGAGTTCCAGAAAGAAAGCTCAGAGAAAGTGCAACCATAGAAGTTGCCATAGAAATCATTGAAGAAAATGTGCCAAAAAAATGATAGCCGTGAATCTTTGGATTGAAAAGGTATGCTGAAAGATAAGCAAGATAACAGATGTACTAAGGAAAAGAGAAGAAAGTACTCAGAGATGAGGGAAAATAGGTCACCTTCAAAGGAAGAAAAAAAAAAGCTTCTTCCCTAGAGATCAGAGAAAGCATGCCCTTCCCAACACCTTGATTTCAGACTTCCAGAACTGTGAGGGAATAAATGTATGCTGTTTTACACCATCTAGTTTGTGGTAATTTGTTATGGCAGCCCTAGGAAACTAGTATACCTCCTAAAATAGAAAAAATAATCACTAGGAGCTGTAAGAATAATTAGAAAATGTCCAAATATGAAGTGAACTAAAATATGGCAGATTTTTGCAGTGACAGAGGATGTATTTGTATGGCTGTTAAGAGCACTTTATTTTGGATGGCCCAGGGACTGTTAACAGTGGCTCCTTTCCCCCGCTTTTTAAAAATTACATATGGACCTTTAAGAAACATATACGATGACTATTTTACTGAACATATGCCAAGAATATACTACTATTCAGTAAAAAAATCTATCCTAGTTTTTGGACTACGTATGTATCACAAACTATCTTGCTTCTAGTCTCTAAGAACAGTGGATCTTAAGGAAAAAATGCACTCTTGGTACAGTCTTTGGCTCAACATGGAGGCTACACCTGGGTGATGGGCCTGGGGTTAGGGCAAAGGCCTGTTCGTTTTTATTAGTAGTATTTATGTTTCTTACACACATGAATGGCTTTGATAAAAATACTAAAAGAAAAGATAAGGTGAGTCATTATAAGGATAAAAACAAGGCAAGGAAATTTAGATTAATTAGGATCTGAGAATGGCACTGAGAATGGTGGTAAAGAAATAGATTTAGACATTTAATAAGAAAAGTCTAGAAGACTAAATGTCTGGATAAAATATAATGGAGATGAGTCAAGAGGACAACAAAGTTTTATGGCCTGGGTGACTATAATGAATTAAATTATGTTCCTTCCAAATTCATATATGGAAGTCCTAACTCCCAGCACACATCAGAATGTGACTGCATTTGGAGGTAAAGCCTTTAAAGATGTTTTTAAGGTTAAATGAGGTCATTTTGGTAAGCCCTAATCTGATAGGACTGGTGTCCTAAAAAAGGGAGAGACACAGGGATGTGTGTGGATACAGAGAAGCCTATATGGAGACACACCAAGAAGGCAGCTGTCTGCCAGCCAAGCAGAGAGCCCTCAAGAGAAGCAAACCTGCCAAAACCTTGGTTTCAGACTCCTAGCCTCCAGAGCAGTTAAGAAAATTAATTACCGCTGTTTAAAAGACTCTGATACTAGGAGGCATTGGGGGCAGGAGGAAAAGGGGACAACAGAGGATGAGATGGCTGGATGGCATCACCGACTCGATGGACGTGAGTTTGAGTGAACTCCAGGAGTTGGTGATGGACAGGGAGGCCTGGCGTGCTGCGATTCATGGGGTCGCAAAGAGTCGGACTCGACTGAGCGACTGAACTGAACTGAAGCCACCTTAAATTTCTGTTGTTTCTGGCAAACAGCAGAGACTAAGAAAATGATGGTGGCATGACCAGAGGCAGGAAAATGGGAAGGGGCACCGGTTTGAGACAAGAGATATGTTCAAATTGAAGTACCAGTGAAATATCCAAGAGTAAATAAGCAGTAAGCAGCGGGGGCCTTTGGGCTTCCCTGGTGGCTCAGCGACAAAGAATCTGCCTGCGATGCAGGAGATTTGGGTTCGGTCCCTGAGTCAGGAAGGTTCCCTGAAGGAGGGCATGACAACCCATTCCCGGTATTCTTGCCTGGAGAAACCCACAGACAGAGAAGCCTAGAGGGCTACAGTCCATAGGGTTGCAAAGAGTTGGATACAACTGAAGTGCCTGAACAGTGGAGGACTACAGTTCCTATGAGAAAGTAGCACAGACCTTTGTTAGCACAGAGGCAATTGTTGAGTCCTGCCCCAAGGCCACAGATGCGAGGCCTTGCACCAAGGCCACAGAAGTGGAGCCCAGAACCAAGGTCACCTCCAAAGCTGACTGAGCCCCTTTGTAACCTTGCAAAAAGCACCTGAGAATAACTTAACAAGCTTCTTGGCTCCCAATACTATAACGTCCCAACCAATCACCTAATGCCAACCTTCCAGCAGGAATTTTCTTTGTCTTTAGACTGTAAAAATTGGCTATTAACCCACGAAAACTGTCGACTCTCCCTGGTCTGTCAGGAGTTGTCAGCTCACTGTGCTCCCAGTGCCCACTTAATCTCTGCTCTTTGTTCTTAATCAACTCACTCCCTTCTGAAATGCTCTGTGTCTGGAAATTCTTTTCCAATCCCGTGCTCAGACAGCCTCAACAGTAATGGCTGTAGGGAAGCTGATGTGACCTTGAAAGAATAAAGAATTTAGGGAGTCAGGGACTGGGGAAGGGGAATATCCAGTGAAGGGACAGCAGGAGGAACCAAAGGCAATAAAAAGAGAAGGTTGGTGGTGTTCAGTCGCTCAGTCGTGTCCAACTCTGCCACCCCCGCAGACTGCAGCACACCAGGCTTCCCTGGCCTTCACTATCTCCTGACAGAAGAGAAGGAACTGCTAGCAAAAAGAACGGAAGCCAAGGAAGAGAGCATTTGAGGGTAGGAGTAATTGTTTTCTAAAAATGCAATACAGAGGTCAAGAGAATGAGGAACCAGAAAAGAATCATGGATTTAGCTGAAAAGAGGTCATTGTTGATCTTTAAGGGAACAGTTTCAGTGTAGCTGTGGGGAAAGAAACCAGACTGCCAAGTATGCAGTGGGTAAGAGTTTAGACAAGAGAGAAAAGAACCCCAGGGCACATGTCCCAAGTTTAAGGGTTAGATTGCCCGAGGGAGGAACAGGATTGATCACCCACAGAGACCTGTCACACAGTTCAAGATAAAAGGGGAAAGGCACCAATGAAGCAGGAAAACCAGAAAGAAGCCTGTGCAGAAGTGAAGTCCTCTAGGGTTGCATCGACAGGGTGTGAGCACTGTGGATGAATTTTATTTCAGAAAGGAATGTGGATTAGACATCCAGGGAGATAGGAGGGAAGGTGATTGTGAAGAATTACGGGAATTAAGGATTAGAATAGTTGTAGGAGCTTGAGGGTTACTAGGAAGTCAATGAATAGCCACTCCCTTGAGTGAAGAGGGAGCTTGAGGAAAGATCTGTTAGAGAGATTACGAATTTAGCGGACATCAATAAGAAATCAGTTAAGAGATACCAAGCAATAGTAATACCCAGTGACTAACAGGAGCTTGAGCATTTAGAAGAATAAAGAAGAGCTGCTTGGAGCAACTTATGTAACCCATGTGTGTGACCTCAAGAAGCTCCTTCCTGAATCATTTTCTGTTATTGCACTGCCATTTCCAGTGTTCTGGAATTCTGTGCCACAAGCTAAAGGTCATTTATGTAATCCGAAGCTGGGAAGACTCTCTGCTAGGGAGATTTTTAGTTACAAAGTCAACTCTTCTGTTATACAAGTGAAATATCTAATTAGTCTGCAAAGGCATTACGTGGTTAAAAGCTTTAGAGAGGAATGTTTTGCTAAGCAAGATTAATCGTGGATTCTTTGTATTATAGGGCTGAAGAAAGAAATGAGAGTTGTAAGGAAAGATATGAGTCACCCTGCAACTCGGTAGCTGGCCTTCATTCAGCTGTGTCATCGGATCTCAGGCTGCTTCCTTCTGTCGGCCAGCCCTTATTCTCGTTGATTCATGAGCACAAGATGGTTCCCACAGCTAACATCACAAGCACCTTCGAAGGCAGGAAACAAAGGATAGGGTAAAAGCCTTTAACCTCCTGGGGCTTCTCTTATCAGAGGGAAAAAATGATATTTCCCAGTAGCCCTGCAGTAGATATCCCCTTAAATCTCATTGCCTATACAAATGGGTCATATACCTGTGCATACAAAAAAAAAAAAACTATCTACCTACCCTGAGGAGAGTTCAACATGGAGAAGAACAGGACACTAGCCCTAGATAGCTAAGAGACACATTAAGGAATAATGTCAGTGAGCCCAGACTTTTGCATCTTCCTACACATAGAAAAGCACCAAAATCATGAACTTGAAATGCCTGTTTGGTTTGTGATTAGCAGTCATCTTTTGCTGTTTGACTACATGGGGTTTTTTTTGGTGGGGAGTGTTTTTGTTTCCCAACAAAAAGCCCTATATATCCTGGCTCCTACTTTCCTTCTCTGTAACATAGATCAGAGCTATCTGAGAGGCTGTCTCCTGAGTGCTAGTCTTCAGGAAGGTCCCTGATTAAAACAGAACTTGAAACTTTTAGGTTGTATGTTTTTCTTCAGTCAACTCCTGGCTACTCTTAGGTGTAACGGGTGCTGACAAAAAGACACAGAGTACCCATATTTGGCTTAGCAATAGTGACTCATCCCATAGGCTGGGTACGTGCCCCACAACAAAAGCAGGGTGGGCACCCCCACAAAAAAAAAAAAAAAGGGAAGAGGCCTGTTGGGTAGGCAAGCCCATACTCACATATGTTTGGTCTTAATTCTGCATCATCATTTGTGTGATGTTTTCTAAATTGGTTTTCTTGGGCTCATTTGGGGTGTTTTGTTTTGTTACTGTTTAAATCTTTCACTGCTTGGACTGCATTTTCTTCTGTGGCTATGGATGTGGGTGCAGGTGGGTATTTTTTCTTATAAGGAAATACATATTTGCATTTTTGTTCTAGTGGTTATCTTAGAATACAATTATAATTGATTTACAATGTTATGTTAGTTTCAGATGTACAGCAAAGTGATTCATATGTATGTGTGTGTATATATATATGTGTATATATATATACATATATACACATATATATTTATGCTCTTTTTCAGATTCTTTTTCCTTATAGGTTATTACAAAATATTGAGTATAGTTCCCTATACTATTAGTAGATCCTTGTTGATTATCTACTTTATATATAGCAGTGTATAAATGTTAGTCCCAAACTCCAATTTAGTGGTACCTGTATAAGTATACATTTATATAATACACTTAATCATCTATTCTTTCTTTAGACATGACCAATTGACCCCATACTATCAGCACTGATGAAATTAGTATATTAACACTTCTTCCCTCTTTCTGCTCTTTTTAGTATTTATCTTTACATTTTTAAATGTAGTTTCTCCACTACTTTTGATTGATCAAATAAAAAATAATTATTTTATTCCTGGCTATTAAATGATTGAATCAACACAACTTAATAACCTCTCTCTTTCTGTCACTTTTCATCTCCCAACTATTTTTCATTACAGTATATATTTCCTGTATTGTCAGATGGGGACTGGGACGAATGTAGGCACTTGGGACTTCTAGTGACATACAAGGGAGATTTTTCTTGCTTGGGATATTGGTAAGAAGATGGCTTTTCACTTTGATAATGGAACTAGATATATGGCTTATTCATGAAGGAGGGACAAACTTCTGCCCGGGATTTCACCTGTGTTAGTGTTTTGATATAAAGTCAGAAAAAGTTGTTACAACTGGGCTACCATTTCATAATAAATCAGGCATAAAAGATTAGTAATTAATTTAGTCTCTAGTTAAATCAAAAGTAGATTATAGTCACAGGGTATATCTTTTTAAGGACTCTTTCCTCTTTCCTTAATTATTTTAGTAAATTCATAAGAATGAAGCCCCATCAAGATTATTTGATTATTAAAAAATTGTGATTGGTATCCTTTAACTGGATTTTTGAGGGAATTTAATATGTAATGTGCAATGGAAAATAAAAAGGGCAACTGTTTTATTTTTTAAAGCCAACAAAGTCTAAAACCAGTGCATTTGTGACTTCCTAATAACATCATCTGTTTTACTTCTGTTAAATCTGGAACTGCTACAGTTTTACCATATTTGGTAAATTAAAAAAAAACTATCTTGCTTTAAAGTAGTTCCTTTTTTAAAAACTTTCTTCCAATGATAAACAAATATATTGCTAATTAATGCCCATTTTACACATTAATTTATCTTCTGCATTTTATTGATTTAAATATCCAATTTTCTTATTCCATTAAAACACACACACATAAACTTACTGAAGGACTCAGCTTGTCTCTTTCCTTGTTCTTTATCTCATGTATCAACACTGTGTACTAGTTCTTTTTTCTCTCCTAATCTCAAGGTCCACTTCACCTCAGTTTAGGCTTAATTCTCAACATAGGTATTACCTCCTTAATAGCAATGGACTCCTGAATGGAGGATTTACCTACCTACCATTCAGGTAGCACAGAGAGTTGGACTTGCTTTTCTCTTTTGCTTCTGGATTAGCACCCCATTCTCTAATGCTTAAAGGATTAGATGCAGTCCTTTCAAGCAAAACAGACTGATTAGCTTTGTGAAGCACTAGGAGCTGAGATCAAGGTACACTGTGTATTTGGGATTACACTGTGTACTGTGTTAATGCGGTTTGCAATTGTCCACTTCATGTGCAGAGATAGGGGAGACAGGACTTTATCATGGGTAGAAGACATCTACGATGTTACAATTGAGAAAGATGATATTCTGCCTCATTCACCATCAGATCTTTTTCCTGAGTCTCTAACATGCATAATCATTTTTTCTTTTCACCTACATTCCTTCCTCTGAATAGCTTCAGCGTACAGTTTTTTAACCAACACCCAAAGGCCAGAACATTCTCTTGAGTTCTCCCACACAAAGCAATTTCTTTCCATGTTCTTATTGATACTTGGTAGTCCTTTGATAAGGGACAAAATGTTTTAGTGCTTAATTAGAGATGGAGCTGGAGCCATTTAGAATGCGTGCTTCAAGAGGCAAACAGAAGGCAGAGTTGGTGAAGGGTCTTGAGCAATGACAATTAAAAGCCCAGGAGGAGGGATTTCCCTGGTGGTCCAGTGGCTAAGACTCCAGGCTCCCAACGCAGGGGGCCGGGTTCGATCCCTCATCAAGGAACTTGATCCCACATGTCACAATTAAAGATCCTGCATGCCGCAAGGAAGATCAAAGGGATCGTGTGCAGAAGCTAAGACCTGGTGCAGCGAAATAAATAAATATTAAAAAAAAGAAGAAGAAAAAGCTCAGGAGGAAAGGGAAGAAAAAGAAGCAAAAGTGTCATGAAGCACTGCAAACTGTTCAGTTAAAAAAAAATACTATAGGCAGAGAGATCAAAAACATGGGTGTTGAATCTAGGTAAAAGATATATAGGCTTTCATTGTGCTAGTCTTCCCATCTTCTTGTACAGCTGAAATTTTTAAAAATAAAAAGAGCATAAGAAATCTGTGGATAGGTATATGTATGTTTGAAAGATTTCTTTCAAAAATATTGGGAGGTATTCAAATATATTGTGAACATAAAATTACAACTGAAAAGTTATGATTCATGTTCATAGTCATACCTAATGGAATGCAGATCACACTGAGACTTACTGAATGTTTCCACTTGAATTTTTTTTTTCCAGGTACCTTGGTGTTTATTTAAACTAAGAGAAAAAGGGCACATCTTCATGCAATACTTATTTGGTTCTTTAAATAACAGTTGTGACAAATAGCAGAAAGAATTAAGGAATGCAGTAGTTGATAGCTGTTCAAAACATCACCATTTTGGGTATATAAAGAAATGTCTCAAACACTTTTTGAAATACCATAATAGCCAATACTAGAGGCATGCCTTCAGTAGGCATGGGAATGCAGTTTAGAGAAAAGAAAAAATAAACCGTGCAAGACTAGTGAATTTCACTAAAATCACTGAGCAAGAAAAGCAACACTGGGAACTTCCCTGGTGGTGCAGTGGTTAAGAATCTGCCTGCCAGTTCAGGGGACAGGGGCTCAATCCCTTGTCCAGGAAGATCCCACATGCCTCGGAGCAGGTAGCCCCGCACCACAATTTCTGAGCCTGTGTGCTGCAACTACGGAAGCCCATGGACCCAAGAGTCGTGCACTGCACCTATTGAAGCCTGCTTGCCTGAAGCCTGCGCTCCACCACAAGAAAAGCCTGCGCCCCAGCACAAGAGTAGGCCCTGCTAGTCACAACCAGAGAAAGCCGGCGCGCAGCAACAGAGACCCAGTGCAACCAAAAAAAGAAAAGCAACATTGAACTCCACATACTAATTCCACCCAACGTGTACACAGCACCTGGACTTTAACTGAAGAGAAAAGCTAAGACGCTCCTCTATTTTTGGTGAACAATTGAATGGTAAACTTAGATGACTTTTCCCCCTGGATTTTACCTGGGAGTGAACTTGTAAATTTTTAATCTGAAAGAAGGCAGGTGGGGCACTTTTATACTTATATCATCACCACTTTGATATTTCTTGGATTACAGGAAGATTCGCATTTTTTTTACAGCTCATACATATATACCACAGGCTGGAATTCCTATTATGCTAGTCTCAGAGTTCTTCAACTTATTTTGTGCATCAATTTATGTAATAATTTCATTCCTATTGATCTCTAATATCATTATCCCATCACCATTTCTATTCCTTCTCTATAGGGAAATTAAATCCAGTTCACAGATACTTTCAAAAATGTGTGTCTCAAGTTTCCAAAATACCTGAATTAGATCTAAAATGCCAGGTCTCTCTGATGATTTGCTGTTGTGTCTTCACTGTCAGGCTGGTAGAACTTGGAGAGTTCCCATGTGTATGATCAGGCCACCCAAGATGACTATTCTCTTCTCTCCCTACATTACCTGTCAACCAGTGCCTGCTTCACCTACACTCTACTCACAACTGACCATTCTACATACTTGTCCTGGCCGCAACTTCTTATGTTATCAGAACATCTCTACCTTGATAGCTTAACAAAGGGGCAGTGAGGGGCATGCCTCTCTGCTAGTTTCCCTGGTAACCAATGAGCCAACCCAAAGTCAGTTTCCCCTGTAACTGCTTACTTCCCTTTTCCCCCTGGAATGAAGAGTACTGCCAGGTAGCCTTTCTCTGCTCCAAACTCCGACATCTTGGTCTGTTTTGATCTCACTATGCATCGGGCACATGAACTTGGGTTTGACATTACCAGTCCCTGTTTTGAGAATTAAATTTTTTCCTTTTTATCAAAATTGGAGATCTTTTTCCCCAGTTTTTTTTGTTTCTCCTCACATGTCCTATAATTTCTCAAAGAGCAATTACAATGACCCAGAACACAAGGACCAATTCCTACAGTATCCCTGGAATGCACAATGTCTAATTCCAGACACTTAAGTGTCTGCATTTAAAACATTTTAAGTGTTCATTTAAAACATCTGCATTATTATCTGATGCTCTTACACATTTTTATGAAGTTTCCATTGCTTTTTCTTTTTTAAAACTTTGCAGATTACTAAACCTTGCTTTACAGAAAAGATGAAGAAAAACAATTGGCTATTTTCCTTACTTATTGTTATCTCTTAGCACTTATGCTTACTTTATCAAAGTGCTAGGTAGTTAGAATAGGAAAAAGGAATCCAAAATGGCGGTGGCTAGAAGACAAAGGAAAAAGCCAGCGAAAATGGAAAAAAAATGGAAATCCGTGGACCGGAATGAGAACTTCAGGTGAAACAAACACACTTGGCTAGCCCCAATTCGCATAGGGCAGGCTCAGGAGGGAGGAGACAAATGTCTAAAAGGAAGAAGGGTAGAAGGATTGAGGCCTCTCCTTTGGGGTTGGCCCACCCTCATGCCTTGAGGGTGTACTATCCTTTGTTTTCCCTAATAAAACTGAGCTGTAACGGAGCTGTAACACTGCCGTTTAAAATCTTTACTGCAGTGACAGAACTGAGGAAATTACACACTCCCGTGACAAAAGCAACAAAGAACAGTGCTTTTCCTGTTCCTCTTTCAATTTAAATATACTTTTTAAGAGCCCTTTCCCTCAGGATGGGGTAAAGGAACTGAAGAAAGTCCTTTTCTCACCTCCAATTTTGATCCCCTCCTAGAAGAGATGCTACTGATCTGACTGGAGTTGTAAATAGTGAACAGGATGCTTTGGCCACAGGGAGAAGTCTTTAGAGCTGGCTTTTCTCTCTAATTTAGCTGGTGCCTTCAGTCATTTGCTCTTTTCCTCTCTTCTGTTTACATAAACTCTCAGGCATTCTCAGTTCCCGTTTGGCAGAGAGATTTCTGTCTTGAGCCTCAAATGTGTCCGGCTGCTGAGTTTACCAGAGAGCCCTGTGAAGGCAGTTACAGGAACTACTGAAAAATGAAGGAGCATCTGGTGTGGTGTGCTTTCCCGGTGGCGCAGTGGTAAAGAATCCACCTACAATGCCGGAGACACAGGAGATTAGAGTTTGATCCCTGGAACAGGAAGATCCCTTGCAAGAGGCAATGGCAGCCCATTCCAGTATTCTTGCCTGGGAACTCCCGTGGATAGAGGAGCCTGGCAGGCTATTGTCCATGAGGGGGCAAAGGGTCGGACACACTGAGCACGTGGCCTGGTGCAGTATTTTCTACATTGTCCTTGCATAGCTCCCTTGACAACCTTAAAGCAGAGATGGTTGGGCTGAGGCAGGGTTTGATCAGGCTTGTGTCGTCAGCCCAGGGCTGGCTTCCTCAACATGCACCTGAGTGGTCACTTGGAAGAGTCCTGTGCTTGGTTTACTGTCCTGCTGTTGCCATCTTAAAATTGCTCATAATTTTTTAAGAAGGGGACTCCCATTTTCATTTTGTGCTGAGTCCTCCAAATACATGGCTGGCCCTGACCCAGCCTAATCACTACCTCCACTCAACCCACCACGACTTCTAACCAAAACCTTCAGCTTCTTAAGGGGACAAATACAACTTTTGATTTGTTCTTGGTTTTAGTTTTGGAAACACTGTTCATGTAGGCTTTTGTTGATGTTGCATTCATTTTGAAGAATGTATTGTCTTTCACCTTTCGTATAAATCTTCAAAAATTCTGAATTCCTAGGGAAACTGTATCCACATTGGTCCTTCAGATTCTCTCTTCTTTCCATTCTCACTGAGATTATTCACTATCTAGATTGGAGCTTGTGTTTCTAATTTTCTTAAACACTTTAGGAGTCTTAAATCATGGGATATATTTGCTTCTTTTCATTGAATTGTTTTTCAGACCATTTCCCAAAAACCTGTTTCTTGTCTAATCCATAAATTCCCCAAAGAGGAAAAGATGCATTGAGCAAAATCTAGGACACAAAAAAGACATCATATAACTTCCTCTAATTCTCCTCCCTTCTGAAGGGCACCTGCCTTAGATCTTTTCGAAAATAAGCCTACTTAGTCATAGGCTTGCCCATTTGTCCCTTTTCTTTCTCACTCATATAGAAGAAAAATTAATCAGTCAGTCTAAGAAAGAAATGGGAAATTTTACTTGAGCCAAATTCGAGGATTTTAACCTGGGAAGAGCATCTCAGAAAGCTCTGAGAAGTGCGTTTTTTGAGACAGAGGGCGTTACATCAAATGACATTATTATTGACAGTTTACATAATCCAGATCTAAGCCACATCATGGTGGGTCATGTGACTTCTTACAAGCTCAAGAAGGAATGCTGTCTTCCAAGGAGTGTCTTGCTGATGCTGGGAAAATGTTGCTCTCTACAGATGAGCAGGTAGTCCTGCCCATGGGGAGGTCTGGTGATGGATAATGCATATATACAATGTACAGTGAGGGGTGAGAGGATGCCAAAGGGCAGAGATTTTTTTGGTTTGAATTTCTCTTGTCTTGCAATAAGAGTATGACTTTTATTTCACACAGGTAGGAAGAAAATGATTCTTTCACATACCCATTTCAAAATGACTTGTCCAGCCTCTTGCAAGAAAATAGCCTTGGCACGATAAGAAGTAACTGCATTATCTCTAGTAGATTGCATATGATTTCTCTTCCGTTTAAGATCCTGTCAACTATCTAGAGCAAAGGTTACCAAAATATGGTCCTCAGGCCAATTTGTTTTGATCTTCTTGAGAGCTATGAATGGTTTTCATATTTTTTAAAGGGTTGTAAAAATAAGCAGTATGCAGGACAGAAAGCCTAAAGTATTTACTATGTGGCTCTTTATGGAAGAAGTTTCCCAGCTCTTGATTTAGAGAACAGTAACCATCTGCCTTCCCTCCCCTCCTGAAGTCATAATAGAAAAAAATGACTCTAACTTTAGCAAGAGGAACCTGCGGTCTTCAGCCTCCTCTGGGTCCTTCATCCTGTATTTCCTCTCGGTTCTTTCTCCCTCTCCATGGCAGCTGATTCGAACTATTTCTCCTGAGCTGAAAAGCATTCTTTTGTGCTTTGTACTCTTGGCAAGCTCTTCGACCTTTCTGAGGAAAGCAGTCCCAAACAAAGCATTTTCCACGTAAAACGTTTGTGGTTTGTGCCATTTGGCAGAAGCCAATGGGGCAGGTATTAAAGGTAGCTAGGGTAAAGGCAGAGATTCTTCTTCCTCAGAGAGGGCACAGTGGAACTCCTGCCAGTAGGGATGCTCAGTACAGCGAATAGCAGCAGACTCAGACAATCAGACGCTTTCCTAGTGAGGACAGATGCTTACATGAACTCAGATTATCCATCCAATTCTGAGGCCTGTTGTTCCTCTCAGTTTTCTAAGGGACCCAGAGTGACTGGTCAGCTGCTGAGGTGGTCTCCTATGCTCCTTCTGGATCCTACACCTCCGTGCAACGTAACTTCACCCCCTCTGTGCCTTTTCCTTGCAACCTGTGAGAGCCTTAACCGATGCGATTCTGCTACAATCACCACACGCTTCAGCTTCCCCTTACCTCGCAGATGGCTTGCTCCTACCACCTTGCTAAGCTTCCTTAGTCTTTCCTTCTGCTACAAGGGTAGAATGTCTCGGTGGCCTGCTGAGGGGGAGGGGAAGGAGCAGTCATTCCCCAGGTGCAAGCAATGTTGGCTGTGCAGTCTGTAGCTATTTAGAAAACAGTCACTTACTTGGTCTGCTTTTTTTTTAAGAAAGCAAAGCCTGCTTTGTTTAGAAAACAAAATTGCTTAGTTGATCTGAGCCATCCGAGGTAGCTCAGTGGTAAAGAATCTGCCTGCCGATGCAGGAGACGCAAGAGATGTGGGTTCAATCTCTGGGTCAGGAAGACCTCCTGGAGTAGGAAATGGCAACCCACTCCAGTATTCTTGCTTGGGAAATCCCATAGACAGGGGAGCCTGGCTGGTTACAGTCCATGAGGTCACAGAGAGTCGGACATGACTGATGTGACTTAGCACGCATGCATGTACAAAGTTCAATATGAGAAAAATTTCACCATCTGCATTTACTTTTTGGTCATTTAATTATTTGCTTCATTTCATGATTCCTGGAAATAACATGTTAAAAATGAGCCACTCTAAAATGCAAATCAAAACTACAGGATGTCACCTTACACCGATCAAAACGACCACCATCATCAAAAAGTCTGCAAACAATATCTGTCCATGAGGTTTTACCTGCCGAGTTCTCCTGCCTTCCCGAATGCCACAGCTGCCCCACAGCCTCACTCTTCTCACTATCTGTGACCTCCCCTGTCTCCTTTCCAGCAGCAGTGAAAGAAACACAATCCTTTCCCTACTTTGACCTTCAGATTTCTTTAGCGTTCTCTGTACTTGCCGGCTCCACGGATTCACCTCAACCCACTGCAGTGTGGCTGCTGCACCCACCAGGCCACAGAGTCTTCTCCTACCAAGTCCAATGGCAGCTTCTTATCAATAAATTAATGGTCACTTTGGACTATTCCTTAAATTACTTGACTTCTGACGGTTGATCAATGCCAAGTTCTTAAAATGCTTGCCTCAAGATACCACGCTCGCACGGTTACTCCTGCTTCTGTTGCCGCTGATTGCCAGGCTTCCTTGCGACTCTCTTTTCTCCCCGTCTCTTAAGTTTATCTGCAGACTTACATCTTGAGCCCTCTTATCTCCCTCTCCCCAATCTCCTGAAGTGATCTTATTCACCTCCAGAGTGAGGACAGCTGGGCTCAAAGAAGTGGTGTGATCTGTCCAAAGTCATCCTATGCGACAGCAATGGAGGGTCGTGTTTAACAAAAATCCCCTGTGTGCTAGACACTGTGTTGTATGCTGGGGATACAGATTCAAATAAGGTGCTCTTCTTTTTGTTTTGTTTTTACTTATTGCTTTTATTTTTTTAATTGGAGGATAATTGCTTTCCAATGTTATGTTGGTTTCTTCTGTGCAACAACATGAATCAGCTCTAAGTATACATATATTTTGGAGAAGGAAATGGCAGCCCACTGCAGTATTCTTGCCTAGAAAATCCCATGGATGGAGGAGCCTGGTAGGCTACAGTCCATGGGGTTGCAAAGAGTCAGACATGACTGAGCGACTTCACTTTCGTACATATATTTCCTCCGTCTTGAGCCTCTCACCCACCTACCTCATTCCACCTCTCTTGGGCGTCACAGAGCACACAGTTGGTAAGATGCTCTTCTTTCTCCTCCAACTTCTGCAACCTGTATGGCCCTTCCCCCTCCCCTATTCTATCTCCACCCCCCACCCCCACCCCACCCGCCTCTCTCCTGTCTACTTACCCCTCACGTGTCAGTTTAGGATGCCCCTTCATCTGGGAAACTGTTCCTGACTACTCCTAAGACTGGTTGGGCTCTTTCCTCCTCCTGTGGGCTTCACAGTGCCCTCTACTGACTCCCTTGCATTTCTCACATTACCTTGTAATGATTTGCTTGTCTGTTTTTCCTTACTGGGCCTCCATTTCTTATAGTTTTAAGATCTTTCCTCCGCTTGAGCTGAGAAGAGCAGAGCAAGCACACTACTAGGAGCCACATCAACTTTTCCATTTTTTCAGGAGGGCCAACTGCCAGGGCAATTGATAATAAAATCTCATGGAGGGCAGCAGCCTGTATTTTCAGGCACCATCCTATGCTGCTGCTGCTAAGTCGTTTCAGTCGTGTCTGACTCTGTGCAACCCCATAGACAGCAGCCCACCAGGCTCCCCTGTAGGGACTAGCAGACTTCTGGAAGTCCCTACCAACTAAGTGATTCTGAATTTAATATAGCCCATGTGTGGGAAAACAGGATCTATTTTTTGTTATTAAAGTTCTGAAGGACATTATTTTGCATAGACATGAATGAAAACTAGTTTGCTCAATAGGTGAGAAAATCGATGGAGCATATATAGATTGTTAGATGAAGTAGTCTTTCCAATTCAAGTTCTGCTTTCAATTAAGCTAGGGAACATTGCCATCTAGCGGGTAGTAAAACATTCTTCCTGAAACTATATGCTATGAATTGTGGTTGCTTAGTTGCTAAGTCGGAGATGGCAATGGCACCCCACTCCAGTACTCTTGCCTGGAAAATCCCATGGATGGAGGAGCCTGGAAGGCTGCAGTCCATGGGGTCGCTGAGGGTCGGACATGACTGAGCGACTTCACTTTCACTTTTCACTTTCATGCATTGGAGAAGGAAATGGCAACCCACTCCAGGTTCTTGCCTGGAGAATCCCAGGGATGGGGGAGCCTGGTGGGCTGCCATCTCTGGGGTCGCACAGAGTCGGACACTACTGAAGTGACTTAGCAGCAGCAGCAGTTGCTAAGTTGGTTCTGACTCTTTTGCAACCCTTTGAACTGTAGCCCACCAGGCTCTTCTGTCCATGGAATTTTCCAGGCAAGAATAATGGATACTGGAGTGGGTTGTATTTACTCTTCCAGGGGATATTCCTAACCCAGGCATCAAAGCCGCATCTTCTGCATTGCAGGCAGATTCTTTACCATGGAGCCTCCTGGGAAGATGGTACATGCCATGAATATGCTGTGCTGTGCACAGTCATTCAGTCATCTCCGACTGTTTGCGACCCCAAGGACTGTAGCCCGCCAGGCTCCTCTGTCCATGGGGATTCTCCAGGCAAGAATAATGCAGTGGGTTGCTATGGGATCTTCCCAACTCAGGGATGGAACCCAGGTCTCCCTCATTGCAGGTGGATTCTTAACCACCTGAGTCACCAGGGAAGCCCTGAATACTGTTTGGTAAATTACTGTGAAGAAAGTGCTAACATTCTGAAACTGAGATGAGGAAGAATCTGCATCCAAGCTCATTCAGGTTGTTGGCAGAATTTCCTTTGGGATTGTAAAATTCATGGTGGCTTGCTTCTTAAAGGACAGCAAGAGAATATCTCCATCCTCAAGAAAAGTCTGAGCCTCGGCTAAAGGGCATCCTCCTGGTTAAGTCAAGGTTACCAGGATCACTCCCCTTTTGGTTAATTTAAAGACAACTGAATTGGAACCTTAAATATATTCATAAAATCCAGTTGCCTTTGCTATATAATATAACCTGTTCAAGGGATAACTCTAAAGAGGTCAAACATCATACATGGAGGCATTTTACAATTCTGCCTACCATAAGGACTTTGGTCAAGTTTTCGAATATTTTCTAATCTGATAGATGAGAAATAGTTTCTCAGTGTTTTAATTTGCATATCTCTTACTTTGAGTAGAGTTTTGTTTCACATATTCAAGCTCCATTTATATAATCTTTTTTTGGGTACTGATTCCTTCTGTCTTTTGTCCATTTTTTCTATTGAGTTGGTGGCTTTTTTCTCTCACACATTTTAGGACTCTATAAGTTAGAGAAATTAGCCCTTTGTCTGTGAAATACATTACATATATTTTCTCTCAGCTTGTAATTTGTCTTTTGTCTCCAAAATTTAATTGGTGCAAATATTTGTGGCTGCCAAGGTTTTTATAGTCAAACACCTTGAAGTGTATCTACTTTTTAATCCATTTTAAGTTAATATTTTAAGTCATTATTAAAAGTTTCAAATGTAAGAGTAGAAAGTGAAAGTGAAGTCGCTCAGTCGTGTCTGACTCTTTGTGACCCCATGGACTGTAACTTATCAGGCTCATCTGTCCATGGGATTTTCCAGGCAATAGTACTGGGGTGGATTGCTGTTTCCTTCTCCAGCTGATCTTCCCGACCCAAGGATCGAACCCAGGTCTCCCGCATTGTAGACAGACGCTTTACTGCCTAAGCCACCAGGGAAATCCACACAAGAGTAGAGGAAACAGAATAATGAGCCCTCATGTGTTCATATACATTGATGTTAACAGTTACACATTTGTAGGCCAATCTTGTCTTACACCAAAGACTTTCAACTGGGGGTATTTTGTCTCACAGGGGATATTTGGTAAAGTCTGTTGACATTTTTGATCATCATAACTGGGGAGTGCTCCCGGCAGCTAGAGGGTAGAGACCAGGGATGCTGTTAAACAGCAAACAATGCGGAGGGGAGCCTCCCACAACAAAGAGTTAACTGAGTCAAAATGTCAATAGTGCCCATGTTGAGAAAGCCTGATTTGTACCTTTACTCTTCCTTCCCACAATGATTATTCCAAAGAAAATATCTGTAAATATCTATGTGATGGCATATAGATAAAGCCATTACAGTAAAAAGTCACAATCCTGGGACTTGAATGGAGGTCCAGTGGTTAAGAATCCAAGCTTCCACTGCAAGGGTCATAGGTTCGATCCCTGGTTGGGGAACTAAGATGCCATGTGGTGCAGCTAAAAAAAAAAAAAAAGCCGCAAGTCTTTAAAATGGATAACCAACAAGGACCTATTGTGTAGCACATGGTACTCTGCTCAATGTTATGTGGCAGCCTGGATGGGAGAGGAGTTTGCAGAATGGATAAACGTATATATGTATGGCTGAATCCCTTCGCTGTTCACCTGAAACTATCACAACATTGTTAATCGACTATATCCTGATACAAAATAAAAAGTTTAAAAGAAAAAACCCCACAATATTATTATTATACCTAATACCTAAACATCCTAAAATGTTCAGTTGGCATTTAGATTTCCCTTACATTTTTTTACATTTCATTAGTTCACACAAGATCCATATATTGCCTTTATTATTATGTTTCTTTGTACTCTACAAATCCATTCTTTTGCTTTTTTTTTTTTCTTCTCATCTTCCCACTTAGTTGTTGAAGAAACCAGGTTATTTGTCCTGTAGCATTTCCTATACTTTGGATTTTGCTGATGGCATCCTTATGGTTTTTCTCATATTTCTATCCCCAGGATTTCCTTAAACTGGCAGTAGATTTCCAAATCACATTCAGTTTGGGGGTAACAACAGGTGGTGCATTATCTTTAAAGAAATTTCCAGGAAAAAGTCAGTGAGTCTTTATTTCTAAATATAACCTTGTTGATCGAGAAAATAAGTTCTGAACTCTTGACATTCTCATATTAGCAGATTTAAGAGCAGAGTCTTTAGAGTTCATCAGCAGTTTTCTCAGATGGCAGCTTCACCTGGGATGATGGCCCTTCTAGGCACTTATCGAAGCCTCGAGAGTCCCTTGTAATTTCCCTGCCCACAGCCCGGTGCCTCAATGAGATAACCTGAGACTAAGATGAAGGGCTTCCAATTTCCCGACAGCCTCTGAACAAGTTGTATCTAGTCTCCTGGGGATAAAATAATAAACTCTACCCAAGGGAGATAGAAAAGACCATCTGATTCAAAACAAGGTGATCATCCTACTCGTTAGAGGTAAGGATTTAGTCAGAAGCAAGTTCTAAAGGAGATTAAGGGTCTTCTGTGTGGATATACAGTTATGCAGGCATCAAGACACCCCAAAGTCACTGGAGTGGCAACAGTTAGAACAACCACTGTCCTGCAGGTTCATGTGTAGAAGGAGACTTTGCTGGGTGAGCTATGTTTTCCAGTTTCCTGTTTACTACACAATAGTGCTGGTGATGCGAGTCTGCAGAGGCAGTGGGTTGCCAGCAGCTTTCCTGACATCACTCCTCACTGCCCCCTTGCCTAGGGCAATATCATTGTAGAATTCCCCTCTGGTTTCTGGGGAGATACCTCCCAGGGAACAGCTTTCTCTGGCACCCTAGAGAACGAATTTCAGGGAAGTACCGGAGGGAAGATTTCCAGCAAGTTCCCTGGGTACAGCATCCCAGGGACATCCTTGTCACTGGTATGCCTGCTCCAACAAGGTCTAGATCTCAGCTGGGCAGTTTGTTTTAGCCGGAGAAACAGTGGCTGCTTCTTATAGTGTACTCTTGCGAGCTGTCTTCGCTTCCTTGGGTGCTGAAATAGAGCATCTAAGGAATTTCCTCCTCTTTGAGATCCAGACCTCACCGGAGAGGAGGGAAGTGACAGCAGTCACTACACACTGATACCTGGCACATATTCAGACACCAGCCCTCCTCTTCCAGTTGGCCTGTGGCATATAGAAAAAAATAATTGCGTTCACGTTGCAGGTTTTTGTGCTGATGAAAGTGAAATGGCACATGTGAAATGTTTGGGGACTTACCTGGTGGTCTAGCGGTTAAGACTCCATGCTCCCAATGCAGGGGGCCTGGGTTCAGTCTCTGGTTGGGGAACTAGATCCTACATGCTGCAACCAAGAGTTCACATACCACAACTAAAGATCCTGCGTGCTGCAAGGAAGATGGAAGTTCCCACATGCAGCAGCTAAGACCTCGTGCAGCCAAAGAAATAAACATTTTTTAAAAAAGGAACGTTTCAAAGATACAAATGTTAGAATAGGATTAAAAATTATTTGGCTTTAAGGATGCCTGTCCTTGGTTTCAGGCTTTCCTATGATAAGTTTGTTGACTTTTCTCAGGCCACTTGAAGTTTTTCCTGAGCCCAAGTTCTGTTTCTGATTTGTTATTTGCTGAAGCACAGTCACTTGGTGGCAGATAAGGCGGCTCTAGCCTCCCACAAGTGAAGGGTTCAATCTGTATTTTCCTTCAGCATCCAGGCAGTCCCTCCCAGGGACTGACCTGTTTTATTTATTTATTTGTTTTCATTCCTTATCCTTTAATAAATCAGATAATACAAGCTTAAATCATTCACCAATAGTAAGTAACTTAAGTTCTCTGAGGCTCAATTTTTCCACTTGAAAATTAGGGAGTAACAATATGTATCTGGCTAGAGTCATGTGACACCCAAATGAAATTATATACATGAAGTTGCTTTATACACCAGGGTATCTTCCTGACCCAGGGATTGGACCCAGGGATCTAACCCAAGTCTCCGGCAGTGCAGGCGGATTCTTAACCGTAAGGGCCACCAAGAAAGTCCCTTATATACCACAGACCATACAAATATAAGGAACTATCTTTAACAATCAAAAACTCACTCTGTGAAAACACTGAGGCAGGAGTGTGGAGGCGACGAAGAAGGTGGCCTGTTTTATTTACTAGCGTTATATTATTTACACACAATAAAATTCACCTATGTTAAGTATACAGTTTAATGAATTTTGGTAGCTGTATACAGTCTTGAAACCACCACATTAAGATACAGAGTATATCCTTGACCCTCAAAGTTTCCTTAGCCTCAATTACTTTTGATTACTCGAATTACATCCTTGCATTTTTCACTTTCAATACTCAGACTCACTGGTCACCAAATTTCATTTTTCTGAGAAACATCCCTGTTTTTGTCTACTGTGCAGAGTAGAAGTAACACCCAACAGGTTTAGAGTTCAATAACTAAAGCGTCTTTTCCTGGCTCAAATGCAAAGATCCATCCCAAGTTTTTCTTAGCATTTTACCTCCACCCTCCAAGTGTGGTGATTAGTGATCTTGTATGTTTTAATACCTGGAGGAGACCTCCTAGAGTAGCGCCCATCCACTCACTCTCCCTAGGAAAGCCCTTCCACCTGGGGTGAGGGTGGGGGGAAATGACATGTCTGTGGGACAGTGTGTCACACCACCTCCCCCATATACGTATCAGCTTAGATCTTACTGGATCATCTGACCCAGAGTCAGTCAGATTTTCATACTCAGGAACTGCAAGGATGGACCACAGGGACACAGAATGTCGCTGGACTGTCATTGGAGCTGCACTGCTCCAAAGATCCTGGACACACAGTCTAAGGACTCTTGCTGTTGACACCCCCAGAGTTATCCCCAAGGTTTCGTCCCTTCTCATTTCCATGTACTTTCCCTTTCCTTCCCCCTGAAGTTAACCAATTAGTGTCTGTTGTGTGCAATCTAAGAATAAATAACTAAACTGAAATCTATACTAATTGGCACAATTTTTCCCTTCAAAAGTAGAACAGAATTGTTCTGGTAAGTCCAAGATCAAGATGCCAGCAGATTCTGTTGGGTGAGGACCTGTTTTTCAGTTTGTAGATGGCCATCTTCTCACTGTTTCCTTACATGGTGGAAGGAGTGAGGGAGTTCTCTGGGATCTCTTTTTATAAGGGCACCAATTCCATTTACAGGGACTCTACCTGTACGATCTAATTACTGGCCAAAACTTCCACCTCCAAACCCTATCACATTGAGAATTAGGTTTCAATATATAAATCTTGGAGAGACACAAACATTCAGTCTATAGCAGACTCTAACCCTATATGACTGATGTCCTTGCAAAAAGGGGAAATTTGGACAGAGACACAGATAGCAGGAAGATCACGGGAAGGGGCACAAGCAGAAGTCAGCCATCCATAAACAGAGAGAAGCCTGGAACAGATCCTTCCCTCATGGCCCTCAGAAGAAACTAAAGTCTGCTGTTAGAAAACAGAGCTTCAGTCATGGCTGGCTCAGCAGTAAAGAATCTGCCTGTGATACAGAAGGTGAGGATTCAATCCCTGGCTTGGGAAGATCCAGGAGCACATGGCAATCCACTCCAGTATTCTTGCCTGGAAAATCCCACGGACAGAGGAGCCTGGTGGGCTACAGTTCATAGGGTCACAGCGTTGGATGTGACTGAGCAGGCATGCACACATAAAGCTCAACAATTTTGGTTCATTTACAATAACAAGACATAAGACGTGATTTGCTCTCTCCTTCATATAAGATGTTCCTACTAACTCATCAGCTGAGTGTGGACTGTATACTCCTAGGCCTTCCCACTCTAAGGGAACCCAAATAAATCTCAGTCAAGGTCCAGGCAAGGCTTTCTTTCTATCTTGTTGTAATGGCTAATTTTATGGATCAACTTGATTCTGCCACAGGGTACCAGATATTTGAATAATTATTATTGTTGAGTGTTTCTGTGAGGGTGTTTGTATGAGATTAACATTTAAGTCAGTAAACTGAGCACGACGCAAATTGCCCTCCATAATGTGGGTGGGCCTCACTCAATCAAATGAAGGCCTTGCTACCTTCAGGGGAGCTACCTAACCCTTCTTCCCCTTCAGGGGAGCACTCTCCTACCTGGGAGCCTTTGAACTGATTTCTTGTTTTACAGCAGTTTCAGGTCTTTGGACTCAAAATGAGACATTGATTCTGTAGATTTTAGACTAGCCAGCTTCCATAATCAAGTGAGTCAATTCCTTTTTTCCCACATATATATGATATACCCTGTTGGTTCCATTCTTCTGGTGAACCCTAAAAAATCCATCTTTCCTTATGTAGCCAACAATTCATTTTCATCATACAAATTTACTCAACAACTAACTTCTGTAAAATTACTGCTATGAATTTTGTGAAATATTTCTCCAGGAAATATTCCTTCAGAAATGGTTTGGGTTTAAGAAATAAAATATAAATAAATATAAAATGAAAGAGATTAAGAAAAAAGTTTCTGCCTGGAATGAATTTGTTTTGAAATAAGAACACTCATGGAACATCAAGAAGATTCAATGATTTCTTTATACAAATGACAACAAGCAGACCAAAATATGTCTTCTGTTAACTAGGGAATTTCTCAGGATCAGTATTCACTGTTCTGACACTTGAAAATGAAAACAACCTTTTAAAGTGAGAATGAAATATACGATGAAAAGAGAAATTATAATGGCTTAGGAAAAAGGTTTATGTTCATCATGGATTGCCTTCGTTGTGTGTTTTTTCATTTCCTTGGTGCTTTATAATCACCTGTTTACTATCTTTTAAGGTTGACTAATCATCCTTAAAATTACTATGCATCTCATATTATCTATTATTAAAATGTTGTCTTAGATATAAAAATCTTAATTCTGATACATTGAATTTGAACCTTTTTCCTACTCATTTTTTTTTTTAAACCTGTGTATGTCACAGGTAACCTAAAACCTAAGTTAAACTATTTGAATACAATTTAGAGCTGGGGAGCTGGGTATAATGGATGCTCTACAAATGATATTACTAAAAGCTCAAATGAGCTCTTCGAGTCAGGATGTAAATAATTATTATTCGTTCCCCTATGCAGTTTTTAGAAAGATAGAAATTATCATGTAATAGGAAATTTCTGCACTCTGGCTAAAAACCTTGGTAATTTAGTTTAGCTTTAATAAATAATAACAAATTTTTAAAAGGTATGCATCATCTTAATTGGTTCTACTGCCTTTCATTAACATTTTAAAATTCCTTTTTATTTTTTAATTTATTAAAAACTCTTTTTAGTTATACTGTACAACTTGTGGGATCTTTGTTCCCTGACCAGGGATCAAACCCAGGCCCTTGAGAGTGAAAGTGTGGAGTCCTTTCCACTGAATCACCAGGGAGTTCCTGCCTTACACTAACATTTTAATTTAGCATTATTCTTTATATCACACTAAATGATTTTCCTTTATTTATTATCATACAGTAGTGTTTCTTTCCTCTTTCACAACCTGATTATGAATGTTATTGGGCAAGACAAGAAGACACAGACCTACAATGCCTGGCAGTGGGGTCTGTGCTAAGCTACAAGTGGCTAATAGAAAGATTATATAAAAATACCCACAATTTTTCAAAAGTTGTACAGTGGTGGCTGCAATAAATTAAAGAATTATATATGAGTCAATCAATCCCATGGTTTCTTACTACAGATAAAATAGTATATTTGGATGCCGAGAGAAAAATTCTAATTAAATGGTTAACTACTTTTAAGTTTTTTCCAAATACCTTCAAAATTATTTTCTTATAAATGGTTCTTCAAAAACAATGTGAAACCATAAGTTTTGGAGACATTCCCTAGTATATGAGGATCCTCTGTCTCTTGAGAAAGGAGTATTTTTAGAACCTCTTTCTTTCCAGGTGTGGACTTAAGAGTCTGAAGATCTGAGGTCTCAACCTACCACAGCCTAGTTGTGTGAGATCTTGGACTTGTGGTTTAGCTTCTCAGTTTTGTAAAAAAGGAAGGAGGAAACAACTGCTTTACTGGGCAACTAAGAGGATTTAGTAGGATCATGTACATTATGACAGTGTAGAGCAGTCAGGTCCCATGGAAACAAAATGCGAACCACTTATGTAATTACAAACTTTCTGGTAGCCATATTAAAAAAAAACAAAAAGTGAAATTATTTTTAACAATATTTGTACTCAACCCCATATATCCAAAGTATTATTTCAATATTATTATTCAATGTTATTTCAATACAAAAAATTATGGAAGTATTTTACATTCTTTTCACATTAAATCTTTGAAATCTGGTGTGTTTTACATTATGGTACATTTCAGGTGTTCAATAGCCATCACGTGGCTTGTGGCCACCCAACTGAATAACACTGGTAGAGATCTGAATTAATCTGTCACATTAATTAGTTGATCATTTAGCAGGCAAAGCAGGAGGGATCTAACCTAAGCTGGTGATACCGTTTTTTCAGACTCTGGGGGCTTCACAATTTTTGCTAAAGGACACTTCATCTCCTTTGAATTAAAAAAAAGCAACACTAAAATGTATAAAGTAAAACTTTCTTCACACCATCCCCAAACTAACCAATCCTCTTAACAACTACAGATAACATTTGGGGAGGTGGGCTTCATAAGATGCTTAGGAAATCAATTCTTATATTGCTTCTGTAGATTTTTAACTATGGTAACCTCTAAATTCTACCTCTCATCATTTTCATATGGAAGACATTTTTCTTTCCCAGCTTTTTAGTTCTGGAAAGAAGTAACATTATGTATTTTGCTTTATACATGTTACAGACTACCTGAATATAATTTTTTATATATTTTAAAATATATACTTATTATTTGGGCTCTTTTCATCAGTGATGCTGTTTTAATCGTGGCTGAATGAAGAAATTAGAAGTCAGATTTACTGTTTTGACTGACAGGTGTTTCAAAGTCAAATTACACAGTGGTCATCAGAATTCTTACTCTGGAAACTCAGTCATTATTGATAGTTTTCCAAAGAATGGATTGTTTCTTTATTTAGAACTTAGATTTTATGTTACATTTCACCCCAAAGATAACTAGAAACATATGATGATGCTTTGTACATTTTGAGCTCTGTCAAAAAGAAATACAATGTGGCAGGTGGCAGGAGATGGGCGCGCAGTGTCTACAGGGTGTCTGCAGTTGAGAAAGTATTGCTTTCAGAAAGGTGGTGCTGTGCGTAATTACCAGCTATTTCCTTCCTTCTGAGAATGATAATTCCATGAAAAGTTACGAAGCGGGAAAACAGACTTGTATTAACATTGACAGCTATGGCAGGTAAAAACAAAAGATTTAACAAGACTGGTTAACCGAAGTGTACTATGCCCACAAAGAAAGTTGAGAAATTTGTAAAATGACTAAAAGCAATAATAATAATTTAAAAAGCTACAAGTAATTAATATTCGGGCTTCGCGGTGGCTCAGGGGTAAAGAAGCCGCCTACAACGCAGGAGACTAGAGTTCGATTCCTGGGTTGGGAAGATCCCCTGAAATGGCAACCCACTCCAGTATTCTTGCCTACAAAAACTCAAGGACAGAGGAGCATGGGGCCCTACAGTCCATGGGGTTGTAAAGATTCAGACACAATTGAGCAACTAAACAACAAAAACAAGGTTTTCCTGCTCCTTCAGACTGCAATGGCAGCGCCTAGAACAGTACTGGTACCTCCAGGCGCTCAATTAATGGGTTTGTGGCAGGATTAGGCCTTCTAGTACTACCGAAGTGAAGTGAAGTGAAAGTGGCTCAATCTTGTCCGACTCTTTGCCTTTCCATTCTCCAGAGGATCTTTCCAACCCAGGGATCGAACTTAGTTCTCCCGCATTGCGGGCGGATTCTTTACCAAGTGAGCCACAGAAAACCACAATTTAGGCAACGTAAATAAGGCAAAATAGAAAAGCTCTTAATACAATAAGGGGGCCGCGGAACAAGGATTTTTAGAAAAATCAAGACGTACTACACATACAATACTTCTTCTTTCGGTGTTTACATCTAGCGGGGGCGGAAAAAAAAAAAAGCATTCACTTTGAATGGAAGTTGGGACTGCAGAACCTAAATCGGGACCTAGAACCCATTCGGGCCCAACTACACACCCCGCCCACCACGCAGGCGCAGGAAGGGGCGGAGCCGAAAAGGGCAGGGGCGAGAGGCGATTCGTCGGATTCCGATAGCTCCGCCCTACGCCTAGCGTCAGGCGGTTACGTGATCGTCCAGGGCCGGCGGGAAGAGTTTCAGTGTTTTCACAGCAGCGCGCTCCCGCACTGCAGCGGCTGCTGGCCCAAACGTGGGTTGGCTGTGAACCCCGCGCGAGAAGCACCGGCCACAACTTCCTGAGTTCGCTACGAGGACTGCGCGCTTCCATCCGGTAAGTGTGAGAGGGGTGGCTGGAGGGGGTCCGCAGGGGTTGCTAGATGAGGCCTTTTTGGGCTGCCGCTAGCCAGGAGTCGCGTACTCCTCTGTTGACTGCTTGGCCACTGTCGGGGTCGGGGTGAAGAGGCAATTGAACGGTCGCGGGATGGGGGTAGGGGCGGGGGGAGGTGAGACTGGACCCCGTCCCATTAGTTAGGTCAGTTTTGGCGCGCTTTCCCGTCCGCCCTCGCTATTGGCTGGCGGGCGCCGTCCCCAGGCACGCCCATGGGTTGGAGGGCCTCGGCGCCTGAACCTTCTGTCTCCTCTTTGGCTTCTGGGTCTCTGTTCCGAGGACAAATTGGCGGGGTCTCGGGGCGGTTTCTGTGCAGCTGGTTGGTGTGAGGGCATCAGTGTGGCTGTACCTGGTTAAGAGGAACATGTTCCGTCCTCTTGAACTGGTGGAAATCCATTGTTGTTGTCTAGTCGCTAAGTCACGTCCGACTCCGTGACTGTAGCCTGCCAGGCTCCTCTGTCCATGGGATCTCCCAGGCAAGAATACTGGAGTGCGTTGTCATTTCCTTCTCCAAGGGGATCTTCCTAACCCAGGATCGAACCCGCGTCTCCTGCATCGACAGACTGTTTCTTTACCACTGAGCCTCCATGATGGTCCGCTAACTAGGCTCATGGGAGAAGATCCCTGAATCCTGCGCCTGCTCATTTAAAGAAAAAATGAACGTGGTGACACTTGATTTCATCAGTTTATCAATATTTCCTTGGACTCAGTCCTATGCCAGGGTTTTCAATCTAAAATAACTAGATAATAAAAAGTAAGGATGTCGGGGAGAGTGTATCATTACACTCAAGTGAAGAGTTAGTGAAGAGTTCAAGCAAGTGACGAGTTAGGTTTGACCCGTGGCTTTCAGCTCTGTAAATCATGACGTGTACTAAATCACATTTTTTACATCGCAATTTAGGTCGCATTCCTCAGCTAAATTAGAACCTTCAGGAAGCAGTATTTATTCCTCCTATGTCATACACTTTGATGTTTTAAACACCCACTAAGTGATTTTGGAATCCCAGGCTGTGACCGGCAGTTTGAACACCACTGTCCTGGCTCAGCCCGACCAGCATTTGATTAACATTAAACAGACTAGAAAATAGGATGCCTCACAGCATTAGACTTTATTTCCTAAGCTTTTTTGATTGCATTTGTGTGTGCTGGTGCACAGCATAAAATGTATTCACATGGGATGGGTCATAGTCAAAGTTTAGAGTAAAGAAAGGCACAGCTACAGAAATCAGTGAGATCTGTATGAGAAACAGATGAGAGAAGAGAGATGGCTGAGGAGTTCACATTTGGGTTTGGAGTGAGTGGAGCCCAGTGTTCTGGTTAATAAGATTGCAGAGCCCTTTGTCTCCTCCCTCTGCTTTGCATCCATCAGTACCTCAGTTAATGGTGGTTAAACATTCCCTACACATGGAAATGCATAATCTTATTTGATTAGAAACTAAGTATTAAGTTATTGCTTGTTACCAGAGCCAAGTTTGTTATAGCTTAAATCTGCCTTTGAAACAGCAAAGTTAGGATGCTGTTCTTGTCCTGATCATACCTGAATGTCTGTGTTTAACTTTTCCTACTGACCATTTTTCAGATCTTTGGGAGACCTGCATTTAATCCAGAACACCATCATATTTTGTAAATTTGCTTAGAATACATATTTTCTCATTTGTAACAGAATTTTACCAGTCAGAATTACTTTGTGTGTGTGGGTATGTATAAAGTAGGGATATTAAGAGTCATTAGCTTTAGTCACTTGTCATTGACAGGGCTGTTTGGGTACAGTGAGAAAAGATTCCATCTTTTTTATCGTTATGATTTTTTAATTTTTATTTTTACGATTGTAGTTTGAACAAAAAACTGAATTTCACTTTCTGATGCAGACTATTCTGTTTTTGAATTGCTAGTCTTCTGTTCTTCGTCAGGTGTGTAATGAGTCACAACATGAAGCAGAAACAAGAAGGGCTCCAAGAGAACGTAAAGGTATGTGATGCAGTCACTTTCAGCTGTTGTGGAAAGCAGGTAGGTAGATGTTTTTTGACATAATTTTGTCAAATGTAACTTGGCTATAATTTCTATGCACCTTGACTTAACTAAATTTTGAGTCTGAGGGCAAGTAACAATAGAGGACTATTTAAAAATGAATTATGGTTGAATATTAAGTTTTGTGATCCAAGTACATAGGATGTTTTTCCATTTATTTAGGTCTAAGTATTTTGTTCTTTTTAATACTATTATAGCTGGAATCATTTCCTTAATTAAATTTTTGGTGATGCAATTGACTTTTGTATCTTGATCTTGTTTCTTTCAACCTTGCTGAACTTGTTTATTAGTTGTAATAGTTTTTTTTAGTAAATTCCTTTGGGTTTTCTATATACAAGACTTTTTATTCCTTTGTTTTTACTCTTATTACATTTCACGAGATGATTTTATTAAAATCCTTTGTGTGTATATTCAAATTAGATCTTTGATCACAGAGACATTTTGCATTATTACCTTGCCTTCACATCTTCCTTACATTATTTTTCTTGAATAATAGTTTGTACTATAATATGTGAATTTGATTCCATCATCTTCCATAAAGGATAATAACATCTCCCAATTGTGCTTTGTATGTGTGTGTTTAAACTTTTTATTAGGAAAAATATTAAAAAATAGTAATTTAATCTCAATTTACTTTCCCCATTTTCAGCAATTATCAGTATTTCAGTTCAGTTCAGTTTTCCAGCAGAGTCTAACATTTAAAGAGAAGTTGAATATTTAGTAGCTATAGTGCAACTATCTGGGATATAAAAGGACCTGGGTTCTGTTTGGTTCTGCCTCCAAAACTGTGATGTTGGGTGGTGAGTTATTCACCATCTCCGCCTCAGTTTACTCATCTGTAAAATGATCGAGTTGGTCTGAAGCTAGTCTGTAAGAGTATATTTTAGGAGTTCGTGGATTCCTTGCCAGTCATACACAAAATGCTATGTGTGTGCTTGTTTTGTTGTTACTGTTTTCTGAGGGGGTTTGCAGAATATAAAATTGTTTTCTAAGAAGATTAAGACTCATTAATATATGAGAACCTTTCTGGCTGTAAAGAGCTTATTCTAATGCAAGATCTGTATGAATAAAATGATAATAGCAATATTACATTTGGGTGGGCTATAAAGCTTACATTTGTGAAAGTTAAATCTTGGAAATGGTCATTCAGTATTTCAGTCATTTATCTTAGTAGCAAGCGTTTAAATAAATTAACATTTCCTATTATTAAAAGGTTTCAAAGTTATATTTTCTTCTGTTTGTCTGGAGACTGTTGACTAATCTAAACTGTATCTGAAATGTTGGTGTAATATTTGTTCTCACAGTAGCCAGCGTTTGTTCTTCAGTTCAATAGTGAGATAATAATCAGCAGTAGAAACTTTACCGTGGGAAAGGTGAGCTCTGGTCCTGTGAAGTGCAGTGTGGCAGCAGTAACTTTCTCACGCTGCTTTGGTGTCATGTTCTTACTAACTTTGTTTGAGTATTCACTATTGTTTGCTATCCCATGGTGGCAGTAGAACTAATGATTTTTTGCAAATATAGTGGAGAGATCTTTTAGATCAGGAAATATACAGGAAGGTATTTACATATTACAAGGAAGGCAATTTTTTTCCCGAAACAATAGCTTGGGCATTTTGGAGTTCTAGTATGCCTCAGACACTGACATTTTTGCTGTCTGCTGATGAATGGTCTTGAAGCAAACTGCTTCTACACTCAGGTAAAGGTTGAGAGGGAGAAGCAGGTCTTTACATGTGTAGTGTTATTAAAATTATATTCTTCTGGTGAATTCATTATAAATATGTTAGGGGATATTCACAATTTAAAGAAAGCCTGAGAGGAATCCTTTTGATTAGGGGAGAGAAATATTTTGCAATGTAAATAATTGACCCTTTCCTCCAATTTACCCCTTTTGTGGGTTTCTGCCATAAATGTAATGATATTTGGTACATTTTTAGTTTCTGTGTGGAAGATCTTTTTTTTATAAGATGGAATACAGATATTTCTGGTATTCTGGAATTTCATCATATATGAAGTATTAGAACTTAAAAATGTTGTATTTTTGTTTTAACTAAACAAATGACTATGATTGTAGCAAGAACATATATTGAAATGGGAGAAGAATGACTTGTTTGTGTCAAGTCTGAGTAATATGATTTATTTTTAGAATTTCTTCAAACTTTATTAGAATTTTAGGGAAATAATAAATTTGCTAGTTGATCAAACCATGTGTAATTTTATAAAATTTTATACCATATCAAACATTAGTGTCCTTTGGGTTGTTTTGTTTTTTGTAAATTATAGTAAGATTGAGATAGTAACAGTCCATATAGTAACTTAGTAACCAGATAATTTTTATGTTGACTTTCAGTGTAGTCCTGTTCCAAGAAGAACTCTGAAGATGATTCAGCCTTCTACGGCTGGATCTCTAGTTGGAAGAGAAAATGAGGTGTGTATTGTTGAGCTAGAATGGGGCACAGATGATAGTGCACTTACATTAAAAACATTTCAAAGACTTACTTGGTCAGAAATACCTAAATCATTGAAATTGGGAAATAATTTAGGGATAACAATTATATATTCCCCACAGAAGTGGTTTTTGTTTTAATTTCAGTTTAGGAAGTTGAAAGTTGGTATGAATATCTGTAGTAGAACTGGGATAATAAATTATGAGTCAACCTATAGGCATAATGTTTGATTTCTTTCTCCTTTTTAAGAATAAAATGTTAGCTTCAATCATTTACCCCTGTATGTAAATAATGAAATCATGGATGAGGGTTTCTAGACTTGTATGGGTTGAAAATCATGCCTTCCTATGGTACTGAATTATTTAAGTGATGCAAATGAATTTGGCTAAGCCTTAGACCCAAGTCTAATCTAAAAGAATTGCTGTAAATAAAATTCCTAAAATATGATGATACATTTTTGTAGAGTTTTGAATCTATAATTTTTTAGAAGAGCCAAAGATATCCAAAAAAATGAAAGCCTTAGTTTTAATTCAAAAGAGAAAGCTATTCTGCTTTCTTGTTTATTAAACAAAATGACTGATGTACATATTTTCATTATAGTTGGTTAAAGGCTTGTCCAAACAGAAACATTGGAATGACCAGTTAATATCTAAGACTTCCAGCTCTGGAGTTGTTACTGACCAAGAACGTAGTAAAAGTAAAACTCTTGGAGGAGTCAGCCAAGAAGCATTTGATCTTATGATCACAGGTACAAAAAACTATGTATATATGCAGCTTTTATCTTAAAAACTTATAATAAGGGTAAATATTATTTGTTGTTATGAATTCTGCCTACAGCTTTTTAATCTGTTAAAATATTTTGCTTTAATGTTTTTGATAATTTAAAATTTATGGTTGGAAATATATAAAATGTAAATTTGGACAGGTACTATGGTTTGGTAAGATCCATATATAGGTGAAATATTAAAGGAAAGGATAGTGAATAATATGGCAGCTTTGATATGGGACATGTAAGACTTAGAAATAGTCTCTTCAGAAGAAAAGTGTCTAGAGAATGAATTTGTGGAGAGGAGTGTCTTTTCTTCAAGCTCCTCTCCACAATGCTATAAAGGAACAATAGGAACAATAAGAGGAGTGAAGATGAGTGAGAAGCATGTGCCTGTGATAATTACTGGTTTTAATGGAATGGCAGTGGAATTCAGAAAAGGAAGCTAGTGATGTTGTATAAGTCTTATGGAAGGTGATTACTTCTATTCTAATAATGAGTCATTGGATATTATTACTGAGGAAAAAATTTGACACCTGGAGAAGTTAATGGTCTTACCCAAGATTAAAGTGATATTTGGGCTCATTTTGAGTTGCCTGCACGACAGTGGGGGAAAAAATGAGTGAGTTTTTTAGGCAAAATTAAGAAAGGTTGATTGCATACAAATAAGAAGAAGTTCTAGTAATAATATAAGCAACAGGATTTGTGACATTCATCTGATTTGGCTAAAATTAATGAAGATTGATAGGAAGTAATAACTAAAGTTAAATATGGAAATAAACAACTCAACTATATGTCATATTGCTATCATAATGAAAGTAAAAGAGGAGAGTGAAAAAGTTGGCCTAAAGCCCAACATTCAGAAAATGAAGATCATGGCATCCGGTCCCATCACTCCATGGGAAATAGATGGAGAAACAGTGGAAACAGTGTCAGGCTTTATTTTTTTGGGCTCCAAAATCACTGCAGATGGTGATTGCAGCCATGAAACTAAAAGATGCTTACTCCTTGGAAGAAAAGTTATGACCAACCTAGATAGCATATTCAAAAGCAGAGACATTACTTTGCTGACTAAGTTCTGTCTAGTCTAGGCTATGGTTTTTCCTGTGGTCATGTATGGATGTGAGAGTTGGACTGTGAAGAAGGCTGAGCGCCAATGAATTGATGTTTTTGAACTGTGGTGTTGGAGAAGACTCTTAAGAGTGGCTTGGACTGCAAGGAGATCCAATCAGTCCATTCTGAAGGAGATCAGCCCTGGGATTTCTTTGGAAGGAATGATGCTAAAGCTGAAACTCCAATACTTTGGCCACCTCATGCGAAGAGTTGACTCATTGGAAAAGACTCTGATGCTGGGAGGGATTGGGGGCAGGAGGAGAAGGGGACGACAGGATGAGATGGCTGGATGGCATCACTGACTCGATGGACGTGAGTCTGAGTGAACTCCGGGAGTTGGTGATGGACAGGGAGGCCTGGCGTGCTGCGATTCATGGGGTCGCAAAGAGTTGGACACAACTGAGCGACTGAACTGAACCACATAGAAAAAAATTAATCCATATAACTTGAACACAGAACTCTTGACTATACACCCTCAGTGGGATATACTGTGAGGACTGAAAGAACTACAAAGACATCTTGAATTTAATTTTTGCTGTTAGTGGTATTGCCATAGTAGCAGTTATGGGGGAAATTTGAGTATATTTTAGGATTGAGCAAATGGGTAATATGTTGACATGGTTGGGTTCATGGTATGGTGAAGGGAGATACAGTATATAATGGGGAAAGAAAGGAAGAACTCTGTTGTGGAACTGGAATTGGGAGTGTTGCTATGAACTGATTTTTTTTTTTTTAAACTACCTCTGCCAGTGAAACAATGGCACCTAAATAACAAGAAGCACAATCACATCCAGTTCTTGGTTTGTAAACAGTATTCTCCGCTAAAGCTCCCTAGAGAAATGGCTCCTTCCAGCACTGGGGCAAGCTCACTATAGAGTGAGTTTGTAATCTCTTGTGTTAGAAAACACAAGAAATCTCTTGTGTTAGAAAATCAACAACTGATGCAGAGGTTAAACAGATAAGGAGACTGCTTTAAGGAAGGGATCCCCTTGGCTAAGTTAGGGAAAGTTTGAATGATGACAAGAATGGATTATAATACACTGAATTAGAAAAGAGCACATGAATCCCTTCTGGTAATTTTCTTCTGAATTGAGGTAGGGGATGTTCTTTGACCAAATAACACCAACTACTGAATGTTGAAGGAACTATATAAATGGAAAATCACTACTTTTTCATCCACCATAGAAACAATAGATTTAAGAAATATTAGTGGAGCTAAAACTGGATGAAAGGTTGTTAGGGAACTGGATATTAACACCACAGACTGAAAAATTTACTCCATAGATCATTTACTTGTTACTGAAGGAAGAAAGTGTACAAGGGAGAAATCATCTTAAACGATTGAATATAATATCTAGGATTGTGACAGATTCGTGTGTTCTTCTTCAGTGGTACACTGGGAAGGATACAAGGTATTTACACAGTGTCCTTGCCAACATGTATAGCTTGAACCTAATAATCAAAATGGACAAATCTAAATTTAAGGGCAATGTAAAAATAACTGATCTGGACTTTTCACAAATGTCACTGTTAAAAAAAATGGGACGACACGTAGCAAATGCAGCAAACAACCTTTACCAGTCTACGGGAGAGTTATGTGTATATTGTACTTGTATTGGAATTGTTTTGAAACATTGAAAATCTTCAAAACGTCGGGAAAAATAAGAGAAACAACTGATTTGGCTTTCTAACTTTAATCTTTTTTACAAATGGTATTACTAAGTACTGAGAGACTGTAAATTTTTTTTTAGTAGACAAAAAGTTACTGGGTTTTTACAGCAGTATATATAAACAGTAATGATTTCCAGAGTTACACTGTGAACCATTCATTTATTTTAGAAAATCCATCCCCTCACTATTGGAAAGAAGTGGCGGAAAAACGGAGGAAGGCTCTCTATGAGGCACTTAAGGAAAATGAGAAAGTATGTACTGGATATAATTTGTGACATTTTTAAACATTCTGGGATCATTTTTCTTCTGTCTAAGATATTTTACTAGAGCAATATAAACCAGATGTAATGTTGGCCTAATAAAAGTTGAATTAGGCAGAACTGTTACACAAAAAGAAGCCTATTGTGTTGAGAGCCAAGGACAGCACCTTTGTTAGGAACTTTGCCCTAAATGTGTCTGTCAGTTGTATATTTGGAGGCATATAATTTGGTTTATCTTTGCAATCAAGATAGTTGCAAATCTGTGAGATACTGAACTATTTTGATTTATGTCGCATAGCTTCATAAAGAGATTGAACAAAAGGACAGTGAAATTGCCCGCCTGAAGGAGGAGAATAAGGAACTGGCAGAAGTAGCAGAACATGTTCAGTATATGGCAGAGATGATACAGGTGGGTGTCTTAGCCTACTCCTGGCTCAGAGCCATCTGTTTTCCTATCAAGTCCAGGTAGTGTGATCAGAAAGTGTTTGGGCTCTAGGATCAGATCTCCCGGTTTGAGTCCTGGCCCCCTGCCTGGCACCATTAAGTTAGAGTTAAGCAGGTTGTTCATCCTGTCAGGGCTCCATTTTCCTCATCTATAAAATGGGAGTAATAGTGCCTACTTTCTAGGCTTCCTATGAGAATAGTGAATTAGAATAGGGAGGAAATTGAGAGAACTGCCTGTATATAGTGAGAACCCAATAACTGTTAGATGCTATTGTTTATTATGAAACAAAAGAATACCTGTTTTCTTGTAGAAATATAAAAAGGAATTATATCTGAAAAATATAGGGAATTTATTATATTTCACAGGTGTCAAATTTTCAGACAGGCTTTTTAAGAAAATTTTATTCGAGTATGATTGATTTATAGTGTTGTGTTAGTTTCGGGTATACAGCAGAGTGAATCAGTTATACATACATATATATTCACATAGGCATACACAGTTTTTAACTATAATGCCAATGAAACATGATGGGCACTTCCAAAACTGGTATTAATAACTGGTGTACTGAATAGCTTTGGTCATCTTATCTGACTTTTTTTAAAGTTTGGAAGTAACTAATGTGTTTATAGGAGAAGGAAATGGCAACCACTCCAGTGTTCTTGCCTGGAGAATCCCAGGGACGGGGGAGCCTGGTGGGCTGCCGTCTATGGGGTCACACAGAGTTGGACACGACTGAAGTGACTTAGCAGTTAGCAATGTGTTTATAAGTATTAACCTGATGACTATTAACTTTACCTGTCTTACAAACTAGGTCTTAAATTTATTCATGTCTGCAAAAAATCATCTTGTGGTTAGGAAGTTTTTCAAATCAAAACTTTTCTTGTACTGAATTTCTGCCTTACATTTTAGCACCACGACAGAATAAAGTTTTTGTTTGGAAGCACTGTAGTAGCTCTCTTAACTGCTGCACGAGTATTGGTCCAAAGCAGATGGGAAACCTGGTCCTTTACTGTAGTTTGAGAAGTACTGGTTTGGATTGTATTCTGAAAGCATCTCAGTACTTAAAAATAAGCAAATTTGTAAACACTGACTTTGCAGAAATAGGATCTAATATGGTTAGCACTTCTATATAACACTGCTTGTAAGTGAATTTAGGAGAGACATTATGAAATGAAACCTCATGACAACAGTGAGGGTTCCTTATATCAGCATAGTAATAATTGATTGCAAAGTTTTTAAAAGAAATTATTGGTTTATTCTTTAAAAGAGGCTGAGTCATGAACCTCTGGACAACCTTGAATCACCGTATAGTCAGGAATTTGATCCTGAACAGGCAACTGCTGAGGATTCTGAGTGAAGTAGAAGACTCAGAAATTGGTGGTACATGTGCTGAAGAAGTCGTCTCTTCCTCCACAGATGTAAAACCGAGTATATGAAATTCAGTAACTGCCGAAGTTTACCTCCACTGTAGTTCTTTGTAGCAGTGCAAATAACTTTATAATGAAAATTTGTTATCAAACTTTCTTGTTTGTATCCTGGAACCCTATTATTGTATTAAAATACAAATACTATGTATTTTTAATCTATGGTGTTTTGTGTAAATAGCATTTTCTCAGTTGTCAGACATGACATGTGTATATGATAAATAAACTTCATTCTGTTGAGTTCTGTGTGTATCTTGGAAGAATGAAATATAAAGAGTCTGTGTAGAAAATTTGTCTATTTCTGTGCTTTTTGTTTTGTTTCCTTTCTGTTCTGCTAACTAGCTTGGAAGAAAACAAGGGAAAATGACTTCTCCCTCTTTAGACTGAGATAGCTGAGGTTTTCCCTCTTAAACCTGGTTGCATCTCAAGCTCACTGGAGGGATGTTTGATTTCCAGACCCCAAGGCCCGGTAATAGGACCAAGTAGAAGTGTGAACATCTAAAGGTCCCAAAACTCCCCAGGTGAATCTGATTAGCCACGGGAAGGCTCAGCAGGCTGGTAGGATCCTGCTTTTCTTGGCTGGGTAAAATGCTGGGGGGTGCTGGTGGCCTAGAAAAGCAGAGGGTGGAGCAGATAAAGAAACGCAGGAATAACAGAGTTCTGAAACTTTCTGTTCACACATTTCACATACTGGTGTAGACAAAGTGTGTATATTGAAGTAAGAGGGTGAAATGAAGGATGTTTTGTAGGAAGAAAAGTACAAAAGGGAAATTGAGAAGTATACAGCATTGGGATTAAATTCTGTGGATAGCATACAAGCAACTTTGTGTAAATTGACAATAAAGAGCAATATCAAGCTTTTAAGGATTACTTGAGGCATGTTATTCTTCTAGAACTTCAATTTTCTTATCTCTAATATTGTGAAGTCCACCCCCGTGTTTGTGAGGACTAAAAATTTTAAGTAATGGAAACTTATTAACCTATAGCAACATTGTCCAGTAAAGTTTTCTGGGATGCTGGAACTGAGTTGTCCAGTGTAATACCCAGGTAGCCTTTAGTACCAAATGTGGCTGTATGAATGAGGAACTAACAGTTTATTTAATTTTAATTTATATTTTAAAGAGCCATGTGAGGTCAGTGGCTGCTGTATTAGTGCAGCTCTGTATATTTTAGATTTGGTGTATTAGCCCAAATAATTGAGGAAGAATAGATAAATTTTACATTGTTTTTTACCACAATAAAAATATTTTTTTAAAAAAGAATTAAGGATATTCTTGATTAGAGGGAGAGGGGACTCAGGATTTTAGACTGAGTGGTAAAGAAGAAAGCTAAGTAGAATAGGATGACTTGGCAAATAGAAAATATTTCTGGAAAATGTCAAAAATGGATTGCTAGGATTTGGTAGCAGGGAGCAAAAGAAGAGAGAACTGAGGATTTTAAAATTTAATGTCAGAGCTAAAACTTAATCTAGAAGAAAATAGGAAATTTTAGTGATCTCAGATTTGGTAAAGATTTCTCCAAAAGGACACATTACTAATTATACCATAAATTGGATTGCATAAAAATCAAAAATTTCTCTTTAAAAGACAATGCAAAGACAAGCCACAGACTGGGAGAAAATACTTGTAAAACATACCCAACAAAGGATTACTGTCTGTAAAGAACTTAAAACTCATTAAGTAGATAGACCACTTTTTTCTTCAAATGGAGGAAAGTTTGGACCCTTGGACAGCATATGTACAGATGGCAAGCAAGCATGGGGCAAGATGGCGTTGTTAGTCACCAGGGATGTGCCAGTGAAACTGCAGTGAGAAACTGTCATGTGTGCATCAGAATGGCTCAAGTGTGAAAAAAACTGCACAGTACCGAGAGTTAAGGATATGAAACAATTGGGACCCTGGCAGTGCTGGAGACAATATTAAATGCCACAGCTGCTGTTGCACTGTGCAACAGTTCCTTAAAAATTAAGCATATACATTCTATATGATCCGGCCATTATACTCTTAGGTACTCTTACCTGAGGGAAATGAAAGCATAAGTCCTTTATGAAGATTAGCAAATAAAGCCCTTGTGCTCAAATTGCTATCTAGCATTTGCTTCTGAGAGAATCCTTACAAGGGACTACAAAGGGAAACAACCATTTATTACAATTTTGGTAAGCCAGCGTAAAATCACAGTTTAGCATAAAGATGCCTCAAGGCCCAAATCTGAACCTGTTTTTTCATCAGAGACCCAGCATTATTTAACTCTGAATTACAAAAGCATTTGGAAAATGTGATTTCTGTGATGCAGTTTCTAAATGGGGCTTCTGATTTCCAACCCTAATCTATAAACTGAGGTCTAGTTTGAGAAACTGAGTTACACAATTCACAAAGTCCACAAAGGATGAAAAGGTACAGTGGCTTAGCAGAACACAGCTTTTCCTGTTTTAAGTTTTGAGACAAATTTCCTGAGGGAACCTCATGAATCCACACGATGTGAATAGCGTCCCTAACAACATATACAGAGTACATCATGAGAAACGCTGGACTGGAAGAAACACAAGCTGGAATCAAGATTACCGGGAGAAATATCAATAACCTCAGATATGCAGATGACACCACTCTTATGGCAGAAAGTGAAGAGGAACTAAAAAGCCTCTTGATGAAAGTGAAAGAGGAGAGAAAAAGTTGGCCTAAAGCTCAACATTCAGAAAACGAAGATCATGGCATCTGGTCCCATCACTCCATGGGAAATAGATGGAGAAACAGTGGAAACAGTGTCAGACTTTATTTTGGGGGGCTCCAAAATCACTGCAGGTGGTGACTGCAGCCATGAAATTAAAAGACGCTTACTCCTTGGAAGAAAAGTTATGACCAACCTAGATAGCATATTCAAAAGCAGAGACATTACTTTGCCGACTAAGGTCCGTCTAGTCAAGGCTATGGTTTTTCCTGTGGTCATGTATGGATGTGAGAGTTGGACTGTGAAGAAGACTGAGCGCCAAAGAATTGATGCTTTTGAACTGTGGTGTTGGAGAAGACTCTTGAGAGTGGCTTGGACTGCAAGGAGATCCAACCAGTCCATTCTGAAGGAGATCAGCCCTGGGATTTCTTTGGAAGGAATGATGCTAAAGCTGAAACTCCAGTACTTTGGCCACCTCATGCGAAGAGTTGACTCATTGGAAAAGACTCTGATGCTGGGAGGGATTGGGGGCAGGAGGAGAAGGGGACGACCGAGGATGAGATGGCTGGATGGCATCACCGACTCGATGGATGTGAGTCTGAGTGAACTCCGGGAGTTGGTGATGGACAGGGAGGCCTGGCGTGCTGCGATTCATGGGGTCGCAAAGAGTCAGACACGACTGAGCGACTGAACTGAACTGACTGAACTGAACAACATTCCTGTAATAAATAAAGATCACTGACCTACACTTTCTCCAGGCCCCTCAGTGAAAGGTGAAAGCATGACACGAGGTTTAGTCAAGGCGTGTCTGAAAGATGAGAGTATTCAGTTTAATCGCTTGAGGGCTCCAATTTTAGCTAGAGGCAGATATTAGGGTAGTTAGAGACAAAAAGCTACAAATCCTTTAAGCGCTTTTTCATAAATATTTTTTTGTAGCAAAACTTTTGGTGAGGCTGGACAGTACGGAAGTGCAAGTTTTCTTTTACATATTTTCTAACAAAATACAGACGGTGAAAATCCAAGAGGCGAGCTTTAGGCTGTTCTTTGGGTGTCTGTACACATAATACTCCATCTCTTTCCAGAGCTGGACCAATGGAGGTGAGCACTGCTCCCAGGAAGTGAGAGTTCCCCTGAACTCCTGGTGAGCCTGATGTGCAGTAAGATCATATCTGAAAGCCAAACAAGGCCTCAGCCAAGGATGTGGCACCTTGAAGGCTGGCACTGAAACGCAAGGATGCGTATGAGTAGGGCGACAGCATCCACTATAGATCAACAGCATCCATCTACATCCACTAGCATCCGTTGTGGCTGTGAGTTGGGTTTGGGTTTGGCATTCCTGGGTGCCTTAGCTAAATGTCGTCAATAACCCTCCCCAAAACACACCACTGCTTCTAACAGTTACATAGCTAAGTGAATTCTCATTTTATAAACAATTTTTATAAGGTTATTTCAACAGGGGCGCTTTTCATAAGTTCGGTTAATTACAGTAATGTTGAATATACAGTTTTTCAACCACCTAAAAGAAAATGCTGAAGAATCATGTTATCAGCTCTTATTTATTTCAGTTTTCCAGGGTAATACAGTGGGGTGCAGACAGTGGCATCAGGTAGCTGAATTTAGAGGAATTAATGCCTGTGAAAACCAATGAGGAAATATAGCACCTCTGCAAAATTTTCGGGCCATCCAGACCAGTTCTCACTGGCCAGTATTTGCAAGTGATATTTCAGAGAACTGTAGTGTTTAAGCTCCTGCATACAAGGCAAGTTATTGCATGTCATGACAGAGAGAACATAGCAACCCCAAAATTTAACCAGGAGGCTGCTGTTTGTTTCACTTTTCATAGGAGACTCAGATGTGTCATCAAAAAGATTAATGAGGATAGGAATAAACTGCAAATGTTTGGCTCTTCTCTGGTTGACAGGGTTTAAGTAACACCAAGATGCGACACTCTGGAGCAGCAGGATCTTTATTTTTGGTACCATCTCGTAATTTTGCAACAAGTGAGCTACTTCTTTCATGTACTCAGCTGCAAAATTTCCAGCAGTGGGTCCTCCTGTAAAACAAAGCATTTGCATTTCCAGAAGTATTTGATATGTCTAGTAGCTAGTAACATGAGTGCTCCTGTGTTCACACTCAGTTCTCTCCCCCGCCACCCCAAACTCTATGTGCTGCTCTGGAATTGAGAAATTGTACGTTGATCAGCGTGGGGTTACGTGAAGAGCACTGGGAGGTCCCTGCCTGCTCAAAGCTCTTCCCTGGTTCCTTCATCAGGCACCTGTCAGTACTGCAAGATGAATAAAGCCTGGCTATGTTCACCTTGCAGATCTCCCTCATGGTTTCATTCCCGAGTCTCGGTCTTCAGTGCGTGAAGAAGTACCAGAACATTAGAGCAAACAAAGGAAAAACCAACAGGCTGAGCTGCAAGGTTAGGGTCTAACTGGCAAGAGAGGTTTTTCCCACCATTGTTCTGTTCTCCTTAACGTGTTTCTCAGCCCGGCTCTTGCAGATCTGGGGCCAACCTGGTCCTTGACTCCACTCCCATCCTGTACCTGAACCCCAGATCTTCCTAGTTCAAATCCTGAACTCTGAGAAGGTCATAGATAAGGCGGCGCTCATGAAGACAGTTTAGATGGTGAGGAGCGGCTGGCACAGTGGTCTGGATTCTAGCCACTGGAGTTTTGACCTGGCTTGGATTTATTTGTACTACCACAGTTTCATGGTTTTAAGAATTTTCTCTGTGGTGTAAAGTGTTAGCGAAAAGCTGGCCTGAGCCCTTTTCGTTGTTCCTCACATGTAATTAAAGGATTCTGATCCCTTTATAATTAGTTAACTCTTACCCCCAATGGTGCCACAGCTCTGTAGTGACCTGAGCCTGCCTCATTGGTGGTTATGATTTATCCTGCACATGGGCATTCTCCTTAGTTTCTGTCTTCTCTCTGGTCCTGTGCTAGTGGTTCTTAATCATTCTGGCACCTTAGGACCCGTTGATCCTTGTAAACAGTAAATGTTTTCTCTCATGGACACCATTCTGTGGAAGTAGTCTATCAAGTGGCATCAAAATAATTCATTTTCCCATTTAAAAAATAATCTACCAACAACAGCTTCTAATTAGGAGATGTGTTATTGAGGCTGTCTATAAATTTTTTTTTTACACATCCTAACATTTATTAGAAAAAAAAAAAAAGTGAAGCAAATTTGGATTTGACAGAACAGTGTGTCTTTAAATGGTTTGTTAGTCACTCAGTTGTGTCCAACTCTTTGGTACCCCATGGACTGTAGCACACCAGGCTCCTCTTGACTCTTCATGCAAGAAAACAAGTGGGTTGCCATTCCCTTCTCTAGAAGATCTTCTCAACCCAGAGTTAGAACCCAGGTCTCCTGCATTGCAAGCAGATTCTTTACATCTGAGCCACAAGGGCCCTTAAATATAATTTCAACCCTTACCGCTTAATTTTCTAGCCAACTGTACATTAATAGCTGTTTTTCACTAGTGCACCTATTGACTTTCCTGTTATTAATAAGTGTTTTAAGAGCCAAAAGTTCTTACTGATTATTGCCTGTGTAATGCATTTTTTGCAAGATAAAATGTAAAATATCAAGTAGTTTTTCCCTGTAAATGGGTTGACAAATCAATTCAATAGTCTTTGATTTTTTATGATATTAAAAAAAATTTATAGGCAATTTCAGTGTGTATGCATGTATATATAATTTTAATGAATAAAAATGAGAAAGTACCTAATTAGTCACATCTGATGGACACATTCTTTTAAAACATGAGATCCTTCTGTGTTAGTTGCTCAGTCGTGTCTGACCATTTGTGACGCCATGGACTGTATAGCCTGCCAGGCTCTTCTGTCCATGAGATTTTCCAGGCAAGGATACTGGAGTGAGTTGCCATTTCCTTCTCCAGGGGATCTTCCCAACACAGGGATCGAACCTGGGTCTCCTGTATTGCAGTCAGATACTTTACCATCTAAGCTACTAGATCCTTGAGCAGAAAGTAATTAGTAATCATCTGGTGGTAGAAATGTGATTGGACTCTTAAAATGAGCGCTAGGAGACTCACTCACTGGCAGTGCTAGAACAGGCAGAAAGGTTGTGGGATACCTCCATCAGTACCGCTGGTTAAATCAGTACCTGTAAAGGCCAACAGTCCGATTCTATAGGCAGCTTGAGCTCTCTGTTCAAGGGCTAGAGAATTATCTGTCAAAATATTGCCAAGCATCAGAATTTTTTCTTTATGAAAAATACTCTCAGCTGGAGGGATGTATTCCTCCTCCTTGTTAGTGCAGAAGCCCTTAACGACACTCCAGCATTTCTGGAGGCGGTGATAGAGCCCCATGAAATACTGAAGAACCGGAGTCCAAAACTGCACAAAGTAAGCCTGAGTCTTTGCCATTGTGTGAAAAGGCCAAGGGTGCTTCAGTCACATCCCTGGCAGTAACAGAAGTGAGCAGTCAAGAACTCTGGAACTCATCACTTAGCAACACCGTGGAATGGAATACACAAATCCGGGGCGGGGCGGGGGAGACATGTATGCTGAACTTCTTTCTTCAGCCTGGCATTGAGGCCTTCTGCACTTTGTGCTAAACCGAGCTTACGTTCGCTTCATTGGTGCACAGAATCTCACCTCAAACTAAATTGGTTCCCCCTAACACACACTCAGTGAGTTCCTGTCTTTGTGCCTTGTTTAAGCGATGTCTACTAGGAACTTGCTCATTCTGCTTTGACTGTTCCAACGTGTCAAACTTTCCACTCATCTTTCATAGTATTATGCCAATTTTGCTTACTTGTTACATAGAGTTTTTCCTCTACATCATAGATTTTCTATGTTGATCCTATTTTGCTGAGAAAATAGAAGCAGTCAAAAAAGAAATTCCAGGACTTCCCTGGTCGTCTGGTGGTTAAGAATCTGCCTGCCAATGCAGGGGACACAGGTTCCATCCCCGGTCTGGGAAGATTCCACATGCCCTGTGGCAACTAAGCCCAGATGCTACAACTACTGAGCCCAGGACCAGGAGTTGCAACGCCGAAAAGTCTGCGCACAACTAGAGAAAGACCATGCAGCAACAAAAACCCAGGGCAGCCAAAAAAAGGGGACTTACATCAGTTCTCGCCATCATATCCACCCTCTGACCTGTGTGTGTCCATATCCTCTGGCTTTCCTCCTGTTATGCTCCCTCCGTTTATGCAGATTTCAACCAATCCTCCTCACTTCATTCAAGGCGATTGCTCACAATCCTTTTGCCTCTTAATTTTTCCATCTCAACTGGGACCCTTGCATCATCAACAAGTATGCTGTACCTTTTCTCATTAAAAAAAACTTAAACAACTCCCTTGACCTCATACAGCCCCTTCCACTGGTTATTCACGTTTCTGTTCCTCTTTATACAAAAACTCTTCAAAGAGCTGCCATACTTGCTATTTGAACATTCTTTGAACTTCTCTTAAATGTACTCCAAATTGGATTTCAGCCCTATAGGTCCACTGAAACTGCTCATCAGGGTCACTGGGAACCTCCACTCTGCTGAATTCAATCCTCAGTCCTCAGCATTTGTCACTCATTGCTCCTCGGAACACTTTTCTCTCTTGGTTTCTAAGATGTCATATTCCTTTAACTTTTCCCCACGGGCCATCTTCTTTTTCCTTTGCTGTCTCCCCCTCTTCTTTATGACCTCTGAATATTGGAGTGGCCTGAGGCTCAGTCCTTGTACCTCCTCTTGTTTTTTTTATCTATACTTCCTAGATGAAATAAACCATTCACATGCTGAAGACTCCCAATTTTTTATTTTTAACTGGATTTCTCACCTGTACTCTAAACACAAGTACTTTCAATCACCAAGATGGTATCTGCATTTCCATGCCTAAGAGGTTTCCCCGACTTAACAGACAATCAAAGCAGAATTCTTGGTCTTTCTCTCCAAACCTGCTGCTTCTCAATTTCCCTGTCTTGGAAGATGGCATTCCATCTTTCCAGTTTTCCAGATTGAAATTTTTGGATCCACCCTTGGCTTTTGTCTGTTTCATATCTCAGTTCCAACTTATCAACAGATCCTACTGGCTGTACTTTCAAGGTAGAAATTTGGATGCCTGTCCAAATCTGGGACATTCTACGAAATATACTTGTCTGTATTCTTCAAATATAGTAAGGTGTAGAAGTTTAAAGGGTAGGGGCACAACTGTTCCAGATTAAAAGAACCTAAAGAGGAGAGTCACCATAAGATCCAGCAATCTCCCTTCTAGCCATGTATCTGGAGAAAACTCTAATTTGAAAAGATATATACACCCCAATATTCATAGCAGCACTGTTTGCAATAACCAGCTGCGATTCATGGAGTCGCAAAGAGTCGGACACAACTGAGCGACTGAACTGAACTGAACACATGAAATCAACCTCAATATTCATCTACAAATGAATGGATAAAGAAGATGAAGTACATATATATAATGGAATACTACTCAGCTATAAAAAGAGTGAAATAATGCCATTTGCAACAACGTGAATGGACAAAGAGATTATCATAGTAAGTAAAGTAAGTCTTACAGAGAAAGACAAATATCATATGATAGCACTTATATGTGGAATCTAAAATAAGATACAAATGAACTTATTTACAAAACAGAAACAGGCTCACAGACAATAGAAAACAAACTAACTTATGGTTATCAAAGGGAGAGTTGGGAGAGGAATAAGTTAGGAATTTGGGATTAGCAGATAAAAACTATTATAAATAAATGAAATAGATAAACCACAAAGTCCTACTATATAGCATTGGGAAGTACAATATCTTGTAATAAACCATAATGAGAAAGAATTATAAAAAGAATATTTTTGTATCTATATGAGTCACTTTGCTCTGATTCAGAAGCTACACAACAGTGTAAATCAATTAAAAAAGAACCTGAAGAGGCATGACAACTAAACATGTAACCCATGGTTGGAACCCATGGTTGCAAACACGTATCCATGTATGTGCACGAGCATATGTGTATGTGTGTCTATTCTATAATGGCTACGACTGGGACAACTAGGAAACACAGAGCCTGCATTATCCAATATGGTAGCCACTAGCCACACATGGCTACGGAGTACCTGAAATGTGGCCGATCTGAACTGTGATGTGCTGTAATTGTAGAATATAATTCTATTTCAAAGTATGAGAAAAAGAAGGTAAAATATTTTAATAATTTTTATATTGATTACAAATTGAAAGATTTTGGATATACTAGGTTAAACAAACCATATTATTAGAATTAGCTTCCCCTGTTCTTGTTACTTCGTGTGGCTACTAGAAAATCTAAAACCTCAGGCATGGTCCCTTTTTAAGGCCTTTGCATTTACTGTTGTATCTGCCTGGAATGTTCTTCCCAGGGGCATCCACATATCCACATGACTCATCTGTCAGTTCCTCAGATCATCCTCGAAAGTCATTTTCTCTTAGGCCTGCGCCGACCACTCTCTGAAACTTGTGATCTTTGCCCTATCCCATTTCGCATCCCCAGCCTTGGCCTTGGGCAGTTACATTCCTTTTCTTGGTCTTTTTTTTTTTTTTGGCCACATTGCATGGCTTGTGGGATCTTAGTTCCTGGGCTCCTGGCTGTGGAGTCGCAGAGTCCTAACCACTGGGCCGCCAGGGAGTTCCTTCCTTTTCTCTGTCTTATTGTCTTCTCTTTCCAGGATATGAGCCCTGTGAGGGCAGGAATTTTTATGTCTTGCAGCAACAAGACCAGCACAGCCAAAAAATAAACAATTAAATTTAAAATATACCAATAGCAACTTAGATAAAATGGGCAGCACAGGAATGTGTTCCAGATGAAGGAATCAGATAAAACGTAGCTCTGTTTTTCCTTCAATTAGCATTACAACACCTCTGAGACGTAAATATCATTCTCATGCATGGATGAAGGAATTTCAAGATAAGAATAAAGTCAAGTTGAGAATGAAGTGTAGTGTGTTGTGTAAATACCAACTCAACAAGACCCTGTGAAAAAATATAGCAGACTCTGAACATGAAACTAGTAATTCAAAAATAATTTTTATTTTAACTTACATGATTGAAAGAGTGATGAATGCAAATACCACAAAACTAAAAGCACCCCTTTCAACCAAAAATAAAATGCAGAAGTGAATACAAAAGGTATAGAATTAATCATTCATGCAATACTCAAAAAAATAAAAAAACCCAGACAACAAAACAATTCTGTGACATTTGTGATTTGACTTGCTATAAAAAAAAAAAATCACTTCAACCATTTGATCGGGACTACGGACTATACATACTAACTGTAGGCTGTACAATGTACCTTTAAAAGGGAAGATATGCATATATATAATATTTATAAATTTACAAATTTATATATACATTATAACTTCACAGTTGAAAGAACATCTACCAGGAAGCCTGATAAACAATTTACACTTTAAATGAAATAAGAATTGTTTTTAAAGGTCTTGCTAAAATGTAAATATTTCAAATAACATCTAAATGATTATACAAGCACATTCAGAGATTAGTAGATATTCCACAGTTTAAATTACACTCACACATATTATTTTGATATCTTGGCATATCCCACCTTATATACTCTTAAGAGGAAGAACAGTTATTTAATAAGAATTACTGAATGGACTTGTATTTTATTTAAAGGACTTACTACCCTGATACGAAAGCAACGATGGGAGCTGTTTTAACTATTTGGCCAACGGTGCTTATCCAGTGATGAATGATTCCTCTAGGGCAGTAACCATCATTCAGAGCATTCTTCCTAACCTTATAATATTTTCTATAAAAGCAAAGACCACTGTTATTGATCCTCTGTTTTCACCTCACTGTTGTCATTTAGTCACCAAGTCGTGTCTGACTCTTCGACCCCATGGACTGCAGCCTGCCAGGCTCCTCTGACCATGGGGTTTCCCAGGCAAGAATAGTAGAATGGGTTGCCATTTCCTTCTCCAGGGGATCTTCCTAACCCAGGGATGAACGTGCATCTCCTGCCTAGATAGGCACATTCTTGATCGTGAGCCTCCAGGGAAGCCTCTTTCACCCCATTAGGATTCCTCCAACTTCTATGTTGTTCTTCTTCAAGGAGCATCATAACTTTCTGAAAACTTCTGGTTTTGATCTGCCTTAGCAGCAAAATACTTCTATTATAAAAAGTATCATTTAAAAAATGGCTCTTATTTAAAAACAAAAAGCTTAAGTTTTGAGTATCTTCTTAAAAATGAGTATGGTATAATCTTAATAAGGTAATTTTTAGTGATCTACCCATCTTTTTTTTTTTTTAATCCATCTTTTTTTTTATATACTGGAAACATGCCTTTGGATTTTTCACGATAGAGAAACAAAAGAAATTGTGGCGGCTTGAAAAAATAAAACTAAAAAATCTTATAATGTATCCTTCTACCAGGTTCTGCAGGCAAACTTGTATTTAAAGAAATTCTTTTATTTTTTTTGCTTCACATTTAAGGTAAAATTAGGTACCTAAAGGGGCCACTCAACCCTGAGAACACAACAGAGGAAAAACTGCAAGGCATATGATATTTATCACAGTATCATGTGACTATTTCAAGCTTATAGAAGAACTTCCAAAAAAAGTACAAAGATGGCTGTTTTAAAATTCCATACATACTAGATAAGACAGACTCTTCTACTAAGTTTTGTCAGCTGCAATCAGTGATGTAATCTACTGAAATACACATAGCCCTATTCTATTGGCCAAAGGAAAAATAGATAAGCACTGTGAAACTGGACTTCGGATTCCTTCCAAAACATTTAAAATTTTCAGACAACCTCAACAGCTTCCAGCTAAGTCACAGCACCATCTGGATTAACAGGGCCATTTATTAAGACAGCTGTTAGGCAGAGTCAGCTTGTAATTAAAAGGCCGTGGCAACTTCACTTGCAAGACGACCTCCAACTTTTACACAGTCTCGAGGAAATTTGTCCAACTGTTCATATGCCAGCCGCCCATCTTCTCCTGGATACAGAACACCAAAAATAAATACCAGTTTGAACTTAACATGTTTATTCATCACTCAGAATAATAAATTAATGCCAGTTGGTATTAATCGATCAGTCCCTCATACTGTGTGTGTGTGTGTGTGTGTGTAAGTGCTTGGGCAAATAGCCTATAGGAGAAAACTTGCTCAAACAAGGCACATGAAACTTCTTACCATTACCTTTGTGAGTGTCAGAAATAAACAATCATGTTACAAAAAAACAAAAACAAAAAAACTCACCAAGAGATAAGAGAGTTTCTGAGGCCACATTTCTGATTTCTTCAGTATCAGACTGACACAATGTCACCAGCATTTTAATGCTTTCAGTAGCCTACAAGGAGAAAAGAGTTAAAACAGTGTTCTGACATTTAGGTGTGGGACCACATGAGACTTAGCATTTTCACAGCTGGTGGGGACTTTAAAAACCACCCTGCTGCTGTTGCTAAGTCACGTCAGTCATGTCCAACTCTGTGCGACCCCATAGAAGGCAGTCCACCAGGTTCCCCCATCCCTGGGATTCTACAGGCAAGAACACTGGAGTGGGTTGCCACTTCCTTCTCCAGTGAATGATAGTGAAAAGTGAACGTGAAAGTGAAGTTGCTCAGTTGTGTCTGACTCTTCGCGACCCCATGGACTGCAGCCTACCCGGCCCCTCCATCCATGGGGTTTCCCAGGCAAGAGTACTGGAGTGGATTGCCATTGCCTTCCCCATAAAAACCACCCAGGTCTTCCCAAACCCAGTTGAGTATCAGGATCACTCTGGGAGCTCTTATAAAAGTACAGATTCCTGATGCTACTCAGACACCTCAGATTAGAACCTCCTGGATGGAGCTCAGGATGTGTACTTGTGGGAACTCTGATGACCAGGGAAGTTCCTCATTTCACAGGGGACTCCAGGCTGAGAGAAGGGAAATGACCAGCCTGCTTTTCCAGAATAGAATCCACTTCTCCTACTTCTTTCTACTGTATCTCATTCCTTCCAAAACAGTTCTAATTTAAGAATTCCTAATTTTAGTTTATATATTAAAATAGAGGAGATGAATAAAGGTCAAGGATGGGAATACGTCTATTTGTTTCTTCCACAAATATTTACTGAGCACTCTGAACCAGGCGGTTCACAGGGCCTGGGAGACTCAGCCATGAACATGACATGGTCCTGACCCTTAAGAATTTACAGTCCAGTGGAAAAACAGACGGTGAAATAAGTAAACTAATTATTATGATGAGTGACAGGCTGAGTCAGGGTGCTGGGGCCAAACATGACTGGGAGATGCAGAGTGGTCTGATCAGGGAAGTCTTCCTGGAGGAAGTGTGTCTTAGAGGAGCTGGTCAAGTTTGGGCATGTGGTAAAGATGTGTGTGTGTGTGTGTGCGTGTGTGTGTGTGTGTACTTGTGTACGTAGTGTTTGGGGGTGTGGAGAAGGAAATACAGGGCCCAAATCAAGGGGAGGCTTATAAGCCATGTTAACAGTTTTAGATATCATTCTAAGATCATGGAAAGTCATGTAAGAGGTTTAAATAGGACTTGTTTTTTAATTCTGAGCTTTCTAACCACAGAGGAGAGGATGAACTACAGAGAGGCAGAGAGACTGGTGGAAATGTGGCTGGAATCCATGTGAATAGAATGCGGATGAAGAGGAGAAAGATTCCGGCTACCAGTGAAGTGGGATATGCAGGATGAGGAGGCTGGCTGGAGGTGGAGGCTGAGGGCAAGGGCAGGTCACTGATGGCTCCTAGGTTTCTGGCCTAAGCTCCTGCAAAGAAGTTGGACAATCCACTCACACACTGGAGACAAGAAGTAGGGATGAGATGGGTGGAGTCTGAGGTAACTTCCTAGGGAGGCTACCTAAGAGCAAGCTGGATCAGAGACGGAAGGGATGACATGGACGGGAAACATGGGGAGTTATTAGCATAGGCATAGCCATGGAAGGGAGGACACAGAGAAGAGAGCCCAGCAGAGTTGTGTTCATGAGCGCCGATGATAAAGGCCGGTAGATAAAAGAGGGCCTGCTGTGAATAAAATGCTCTTCCAGTGATTTTGAAGAGTTGATAACGAAGAACCCATTATGGTTTTCTTTCTTGGAAGAAAGGCTTATGGAGTGGTAGTGGTGGTGCTGGGCCCTGGAAGACAACGGACGGAAGCAAGCAAGAAGGTGTTTCTTTGGGTTCGTGTAGCCCAGTGAGACAGATGGGGGAACTACAATTGCATTTGAGAACCCTGACCTCTCAAGCTTGTTTCCAGTATGGTACTAGGAAAGAAATATGTTGGATGTCTGTTTGCTGTCATTCATTAAAAAAAAATTTTTTTTTTTCTCTTGACATGTTAGTGAGAGTTGACTGGTTGGCTCTGTGCTGTGTTTTTTACATCATGCTATTTGGAGCCCCTTTCAAGAGCTGGGGGGCTGGGGATGGTTTAGAAAGAGGTCTTTGCTTTAGGAGGAAAGAATAATGGGGGGAATTGCTGCTCCCAGACTGTGGACATGCTGGAGTTTAAAACTGTAGCTTTTAAACCTTCACAACATGTAAACCCACAAAAACTGGTGCAGATCACATATCCTTATGTCTTACTTTCCATTAACTCTGTGTCACAGCCATCATCGCTGACCTGTCACTATCAGGACAGCACCCAAATGCACAGCAACCACTGTGGGCCTTTTTTGGCCACCTCAAGGTAATTTTTTGACCAAGTAACAAGGAAGGCAAATTTTCCCAGAACAGTTTTTCTTCACAGGTCATTAACTTTTTCTTTTGAGGTGTTAATCCCTTTCACATCCCATTAGGTCTGCAGGTCCTCCCACGCAAGATTTTAGCAGATCTCAAGGTGTGGCCTTTTCATTCTTTTCTCAAGGATGATTAATCTTTATTTTGTGATTAAGGTCAGTCAGACATTAAATCTTGACTACTAAAAGGCAAGCTCCTTAAAACATTGGCAATTCTCAGCCCTCTGACACAATGAAGACGGACGAGCTGCTTAGTAAAAGAGTTTCCAGGGAAGGATTTGGAAGTTTATTGGCACACTGGATTTTAGTATTTCTTCACTAATTTTATCTCTGCCATATTTCTGTACACAAGAAAAACTGATGAAATCAGCATGTCATCTCTTTTTTGGCATGAGAGACTCTTTTCTAATAGTGGCCCTGAGGCAAATTGATTCCTGAGAGCTACTGAAAAAGGGAATTGTTTTCCAGAAAGTATTGACTTTAACAAAACCAAGTCACATTTAGGTACTATTTGAAGACAAAAAGGACTCCCCAACTAATACACAGGGTAAAGGAGAGGAGAAAGGCTGCTAAAGCAGGTACTTCCAAATATGGAAAGAAAGCTGTCTATGCACCTGGCTTAAGTCTCAAAGCCAGAGTCAGCTCAAAGCTGACCTGCCAGGGGCTCCAAGGCTAGGCCTTACCTTCAGGCTTTTCAGGGCCAGGCAAGCTGCCTTCTGGAGCCGGAGGTCAGTCTTTGTTAGGGCTTCACAGTAATAAAGCAAGGCCTGAAAGAGAAGGAAGGACGCCATGAAGACATTTTGATTTGTTTGTATGTCCAGGCTTCCCTAGTGGCTCAAGAATCTGCTTGCAATGCAGGAGACCCAGGTTTAGTCCCTGGGTTGGGAAGATCTCCTGGCGAAAGGAATGGCAACCCGCTCCAGTATTCTTGTCTGGAGAATTCCATGGACAAGGGAGCCAGGCTGGCTACAGTTTATGGGATCACAAAGAGTCAGATATGACTGCATAACTTTCACTTTTTTTTTTTTTTTTTCAGACGTATGTATCATTTTTACTCCCTGATATAAGCTACAGGTAAAATGAGACATTTTGCACTACCCTCAGAGTGGAAAAAAAAAAAATCCATTAGAATGCATACTGATTAAAAGAGCTTGATCTTTTTATCCAATTCATCCATGCCTTCTGTTCTATGACTGGCATCACACAATACATGGTCTCTGATGTCTTGCTCTTTCAGTATGGGTGAGGGTATTTGGCCCACAGAAGAGCATTTTGAGCAAACTCTCCTAAAAGACTGGAGCTTTGTAGGAAAGAACAGCATCAAGTTCATGTTCTCGGGCCAAAATGTATTAGAATGGAATATCTTCCCAGGAGTACATCCCACCACACACTGACTTAGATAATTAGATAATGCCTTAGGAAGGTTCAGCAAACTCTTCTCTGAGTTCAACAGCGGACCCACCCCACAGACAAGGAGGGCCAACTTTTATTTTCTTTAACTGATCCGAAAGTCGATGGGATGTGGGTTTTAGAATGACTGTTCAGGTTGTAAAGGGCTCTCAGGTGTAAAGGGCCTGCTTATACTAGGCCCCAAAGTACTTGAATTGCATATGCTTATTACACTTGGATGACTGTTGAATTGAAGCCGAGAGAGGTAAACTGTCTCCTTCCTAGCAACAGGAGAGATGGCTTTTAAAGTAAAAATTATTCTAGTGCTTTGACCCAATAGTTTTATGACTTAACTGCAAACTATTCAGAAAACATATGTGTGTGCGAACACGCATATGTATGTTCATCACAATATTTTTCAGAGTTGGAAACTACACAAATGCTCTTCAATATGCAACACAAAAATAACAGGTTATTTATATACTGAGATGCCACTTATGTATCAAATAGAATAAAGTAGATCAATATGTTCTGACATGGAAAGAAAATAACCATGATATATTACATTTAAAAAATCATTTGTGCAATAAGATAGTGTGATCTCATTGAAGAAAAAATAATTATATATGTTGGCATATACATAGAAAAGATCTGAGGGAATGCACACTAAGTGATTAATAGTTTTCTCTGGGGGCTAGACTTACAGGACCTTAACTATTTTCAGTATATAAGGGCCACACAATTTTCTTTTTAAATTTTAAAAAACAGGAGAAAGAAAATTATTTTACAAAGGAAGAGATGACAGAATATTAACAGTAAATGGCAAAAAATTAAACAAGCTTCTGCCCTGCCGTCCATCATTTCATGCCCGACCTTTTCCCTGAAATGCTCGCTTCTGGAGGCAGCTGTCAAGTAAAGCGTCACAGCCTCACTAGCTTCACTGTCCTCCCCAGTTAGGAGCAGAGCCAGCGTCCTGAGTACTTCCTCCTGCGGGGCCGGGAAGTTGCCAGGGGCCAGGTCACTCATGGCCTGGAGCAGTTTCTCTTCTCTCAGTGACTGCAGAGTCTGAACCACCGAAACTGGAGGGAGAGGAGAAAGCAGAAGTCACCTTCTGTTGGCAAAGTAGCATGCTCATTACAGATACGAGCAAGGTTCAAGGGTGTGCTTAATAAAAGACCCAAGAATATATGAAAAATTAGCACATGAGAAAGGCGATGTTTCCGATAAGTGACGGTGGAGGAAGATTTTCTTCTTCCTGTGATGCCAATTACCGTGCTGAACATGGTGTCTCGGAGTTTAAAGAGAAGGACCGAGCCCGAACCCGGGTCAGGGTCAGAAGCATTTCCGCCGCTAGCACTGTGGCCAACCTACCTACTCCCAAGAACACACCTGGTTCCTCTCGCCTCACCCTCCTGCCACCCACTGTCAAGCGTGGGTGGAGAAACAGCACAAACTTGGGACTCAGAAACCAGCCCCTCACAGCCTGGCTGCACTCCTGGAGAGGCTTGCGCTCAAGGCAGAAGCTGGTTCTCGTCCTCATGACTGGAGTGCCACACGAGAAGGCAACGACACGCGTCACTGCTGCTCCCTGTGTTGCTGTCAGTTTTCTTCAATCCCTGAAGGTGAAGCCTTAGATTTGTCTTTTCGTCTCTCCCTTCTTTCCGTTCCCAATGTGTCACCCCATTGGCTTCTATGGAACCTCACTTCTGCTTAGTATTATGAAAGCGCCACCCAAAAGGCACTATAAAATAGCATTGCCTGTAGGCTCGATCCCACAAATGGCAAATATATTAATGATAGACAAAAACTTCAGCAGGGCCTTAAATCATTTACCAGCTTCCTGTTAATGACACACCCCTGTTGAGCGAAAAGGGTATGTTCAGCAAACCCTTGTTTCATTGTCAAAGGGCTCACTCATGTTAAAAGTCCAGGAGCCATCTAAAAGACGAATCTTAGCCCAGCTGTTGACTTGGGGGAAGAAAAAGCTATTATCACTAAAAACTATGATTGAAGACACCAAAGATTATCCCAGATTGAGCCCCGCATAGTGTGAGCAAAGAACACATCCTACCTTGCTTGGCCAGCTGGTTCAGGTAACTCTCCAGGTCACTCACGCCGTGGCTCGTAAAGTAACTGTAATACTGGAAAACAGTGATGACTTCGGAGGACAGGCTGGCGGGAAGCAGGGGCTCAGCTCGGTCCAGGATTTGGGACACCAGGGTGTGAAACACTATTTGGAAGGGGGAGATACGAAGCAGTTTTTAAGAAACACAGTCAATCATTCATTCATCTCTCATTCATCTATCTTCCTATTGAGGTACATGATGGAGTGAAGTCTGTAGAGTTCACTGTAAAGCATATATATATATATACCCGTGTAACTATCATTTGTATCAAGATACAGAAATCACTGGGATGCCATTACGTTCTCCTGTGCCCCCTCCCAGTATGCGCCAACCATAGGAACAAACTTCTATCAATTATCAATAATAGTCAAACTATCAATACATTGGCTTTATCTGTTCTTGAACTTCATATAAATAAAACTATATAGTATGTGCTTTTTGAATATAGCTCCTTTTGTTCAAAAATTATGTGAGATTCTTCCAAATTATTGCTTGCAGCAGTGAATTTAGTCTTTTTGAAAACTGCTGTGTAATATTACCATTTATCCCTTCTCTTGTTGAAGGGCATTTGAATTGTTTCCATTTTTGGTTCCTGTGAGTAAAGCTGCTATGAACCTTCTTATACATGTCCTCTTAAAAAATGAAGATAAGCTTGTATTTCTCTTGACATATTTAGGAGTGTAATTGCTGGATCATAGGGTAGGAGTATACATATTCAGTTTCTATAGAAACTGTCAAGCAGTTTTTCCTGAGTGGTTATACCATTTGACACTCCTGTATTGGTGACTTTTTAATGAGAAAAGGATACATACTTCAATAGCAGTACAGACATACAGTCCTTTGCAAAGTCACTGCTGATATTTGGAATGAAAACATGTTCCCTGTCTTTCCTTTCTTTGATTTTTCTGAGTAGATGATGTTTTCTCTGGAGGGGAAGCCTCTTTTCTGGGCTAGCTGCGGCGGGGAGTGTTGAGGGAAATGCACCACCACTTACTACTTTCAACCCAAAAGACGGAAATATTTCTCTCATTCCTGTTGCCCTGTACCTGGGTCTGCAAGCCCGGGGTAGTCTCTGTTGACGGTTCTGGCAAAGCTGGCCTCTAGCTGCTTAATCACTCTGTCCGCGGAGCTGTGGTAGACCCCAATCGGGGTGCAGCATTTGGTCCAGAAGGACAGCAAAGACAGTTTTTTGTGAAATTCCGGTATAGCTGGAATAGAAGAGCAACCCCCCATCCCACGACTCAGTGAAACAGATGCAGATGCAGAGATGGACCTGGGTGGGGTGGGGCAGGCATCGCCAGGGGCCTTTCTTTCTTTTTTTTTTTAAGACCAGTTTTTAATCAGAACTACAGGATTCCCCTGTTGTTGGCAGGTGGTCCTGAGGGCAAAGAAGTGGAGATGAGGAGCTTATCCAGCCTGGGCACTAAAGAAAAGGCGGCAAAAGCAAACTGCTTTCCGTGATAGAAAACAGCAGGTCTACCCTTGAGAGAAAGTCTAATCCCCCCACCTCCTGTAACTTGGCAAATAAAATTGTGCAGGATCAGAGAATCAAACCCCAGGAGATTTTCTGCAGTGGGGGAACACAGTAGAGGGTGACTGAAGGAGTTTTTCACCCTTCCCAGGTGGCTCTCAGACTGAAATGATTGAAGAGCCATGTGCCACAGTCAGCGTTTCACTCCAGAGGCTCTGATCAAGCCAAGGGGCTGGAGGAGGAGCGGACAGGAGCCTGCGTGTCCTGCCGCTTTTCACATCTCTCAGAGACCTGTCAAGGTCACCTGCTCCTGGGAGGACTGGAAGCAGGAGGCAGCAACGTATAGAAAGAACCTACAGGGAATTTCAAGCCTAATCGGAGATAATCCAGAAGATCCTAGTTTCCCACTCTTTCTACTATCTGATGGGGAAAAAAGACACAAATTCTTATCTCTAGGCACTAGTCTTGTAGCCAGACCACACAAGTTCAAAGGTATCATCAAATTTTCTTTTTAAAATTCTGAACCAAGGATTCTCTTGAAGGCCTTTGACTCCTCATATTTCTGCCACAGTAGGTTTGAGAGCATCTTGCCTTTGACCGTCAACCGCTATGGGGGTTGTCTCAGCCAGCTCCACTGTACAGGGGCAATCCTGATCACCTGTCCCCAGGGGGATCCAGCAGAGGAGGAGGGGGTTCTGTGGATACACTAGAGTCTGCCTCCTGGAGGTGGAGGCCGCTCTAGAAAAAGCTAGGTGTCTGCTGCTTTGACTCCAATTCTGAAGCAGGTTGTTAATTATGACCACACTCACGTGGCCACCTTCCTCTATTCTACAGCCCAAGGGTGCTTCTCTGCCATCCTAACAAAGCCATGAATGGATGCAGGTGGGGACTGGGGCAGGTGGGGTGGGCGGAAGGCTCATGGTGCTACAGTTAGTAAGAACCTGGCGGTGTCACTGCAGGGGCTCACCTTCAATGACAGAGCTGATGTTTCCAATGTTCTCATCGCTGACGGCCGAGAGCTTCTCCATCACCTGGATTTGCCTGGAAAGCTTCTCTAACAGGTTGCTGGCCACAAATGGGGTTTTACTCGAAAGAACAATTTGCTGATAAAACGAACAAAACCACTGGGTCAGTTGTCAATAGAGCTCAGCCTCATCCTTCTGAATGAAGAGGGGATGTTAAACTCATACATCTTTCTGTTCCAGTATAGTGCTCCTTATTCCAGGCCGGTTACAACACCTGATGAAATCAGACATGTTTTTGTTGCTTTCAACTTTTTTCATGCCTGGGCACATTCTAGAGTTTTCTCAGTAGTAGGGCTGCAAAGTTATTATAAAGTTGCCTTTCTGTACATACTGTCAATCCATAAGACCTCTTTGAAACTTGAAGAGCGTATTTAGGTTGCCACTGGTGTGGAAGCAGAAAAAAGATTTGTTTTACAAGTGTAGTCATTTTTCATGGCCTGGATTCATATCATTGTTTTCAAGCTGAAAATTAAGAGTGTGTTGTATAATAATCATAATTACAACAAAAGTTTATCTCATTAATGAGTGCTTACTGTGTACCAGGCATTGGTCTGGTACATAAATTAGCTCATGTTATTTTGTACAACAACCCAGAAGTGGGTACTTTTGATTTTCCAGTTAACTGATGAGGAAACTGAGGTACAGAGAGGTTAAGCAACCTGTCCAAGAGAACTTTAATGGCAAGTGATTTCATTTGTGTGCAGGTCATGAGAATAAAGAGAGACCTAAGAGGAGAAAGGACAGAAATCAGTGACTGTCTGAAGGTTCTAGTCCTTTCTGTGTCTCTGTCCCCTTCACTTGGCAGGCATGGCCACAGGATGCAGACCTGTACCATCATCCTGTATGATCTCAAGCATTTGGGCTCTAGCGCAGAATGAATTTTTCACATTCAAAAGTCAAGCATTATATACAAATGCCTTTCATGTAAAAAAAAAAATTGAGTAGAAAAGAACTGCTCTATTTTAAACATAATTATAGCTATTATAATTCTTATGGAATACTCATTTTTATCTCTTTGCAATTATATACCAAATGAATAAGCAAGCTTCCTGATTCAGGTTGTTGTTCAGTTGCTCAGCCATGTCCGACTCTATGCAACTCCATGGACTGCAACACGCCAGGCTTCCCCGACTTTTGTCATCTCCCAGAACTTGCTCAATCGCATGTCCTTTGAATCAGTGATGCCATCCAACCATCTTGTGAATTAGAAATCAGGTTTCTACCTTGATTTCTACTTTATTCTACATCTCCTTTATTCTACACCTTTATGTCTATCTCTTTTGTTTTTCTTTTCTCTTTTTAAATTTAAAGATCTAATTGGCTTTATTAAACAATTCATGAATTGGGCAGTGTCCCATGTACCACGTAGTAATGGACTAGGTGGGACTACTCCCTCTTGTTTTTTCTAGTATCGTTGTTCCCCACAGAAGAGTTGAATTTTTTATAACCATGGCCTCACTGTAGAGAGAAACACTGCACTAACTCTTGGATGCCAATTAGTCTTTGAGCGAACACATCCGTCCCTTGATGGAACAGAATTCTCCCATGTCTCATGAAGTAATGACTTTACGTCTGAAAGGTGAACAGGGAGTTTGCTTAGCAGAGTCTCGGGCTCACTAAGGACAAAGGGCTGTGAACACCATCTCATTCCAATGCTTGGTGAATAGAGAACAGCTGTAAGTCAACAACAATCCTTGTTCATTTTGGTCAGAAAAAATGTGCACCATCTGCCAGACTGGTTGTCAGTACCTGGCTTATACATTAAACACTCAGCAAAAGAGATCCACTGGGGTACTGGCCAACCTAGTGCAAGAGTCATAACTGCCTACCAGCTTCCCACAGAATGTGAGTATCTGAGGCGGCTTTGAGGGTCTCTATTCATGGAGAAACAGATTTTTCTATATCTCGTCATGGGTGTATTATTGAAAAAGCAATGCTAACCCATTCCCAGCCTCCCTGGGTCCTTCCTCCCCACCCTGCCTCAGGCTTCCAATTGAACACATGCTCTTAAAAGCATGATTTCTCCTCTTTGTGCGCTCTTCCTGCCTGGCCCAGCCCCTTACAACCATTATACATTTGCTTTCACTTTCTGTTCCTGATTCCCATACACTGAGGCAAGGTGAGAGAACAAGATTGGGAAAAGACCAACCTCTGGGAGAGGAGGAAGCATTCATGCAGATGCTTGGGGGAAAGTGCTTTGTTGGACAGCTGAAACCCTCACTGCATCAAAAGAATGTCAAAATAGTTGTTCCACTGCAGATGGTGACTGCAGCCATGAAATTAAGACACTTGTTCCTTGGAAGAAAAGCTATGACCAACCTAGAGAGCATATTAAAAAGCAGAGACATCACTTTGCCGACAAATGTCCATCTAGTCAAAGCTATGGTTTTTCCAGTAGTGGTGTACAGATGTGAGAGAAGGATCATGAAAAAGGCTGAGCACCAAAGAACTGATGCTTCTGAATTGTAGTGGTGGAGAGGACTCTTCAGAGTCCCTTGGACTGCAAGGAGATTGAACCAGTCAGTCCTAAATGAAATGAACCCTGAATATTCATTGGAAGAACTGATGCTGAAGCTGATAACACTTTGGTCACCTGATGCAAACAGCTGACTCACTGGAAAAGACCCTGATGTTGGGAAAGACTGAGGGCAAGAAAAAAAGGGAGTGACAGAGGATGAGATAGTTAGATGGCATCACTGATTCAATGGACATGAGCTTGAGCAAACTCTGGGAGAAAGTGAAGTATGGGGAAGCCTGGCGTGCTCCATGGGGTAGCACAGAGTTGGACATGACTGAGTGACTGAACTGCAACAACTGTGGCAAAATCTTAAGTGGTAAACCAGCCTGATATGAGAAGAAAAATGAGCCCCAGGGTGTCCCAGAATGAAAATGAACTGGTGAGGATAATGGCTGTAAAATATTCTTTCTCATTGTTAATTAGTACTTATTCGCAATCTGGGAAACTGTGGTTATATTCTGTAGCATTTTGCCTTTAGCTGTCCAGGTGATGGAAAGCTAACTAATGTGTTGGGTTTATGTTAACATAAGTTCAGTAATACTGGCTTTCAAAGTCCATTTGTAGATGGCAGAATGCAAATTCCTTTTTTTAAAAAATCACAGGACTTCCCTGGTGGTTCAGTGGTTAATACTCCTCGCTTCCACTGCAGAGGACATGAGTTCCATCCCTGGTCAGGGAACTAAGATCCCATATGCTGGGAAGTGTGATCAAATAATTAAAATTTAAAAATCACATTACTCTCACCTATTATCGAATAATTTGAAAGCGAGAGCTCACTACATGTCACTTACTACCTGTTAAGGTCTGAAGATCTAGACTTTTTTAATTTATAAAAATTTATTTTATTTTTTTGGCCATGCTGTGCGGCATGTGGGACCTCAGTTCCACGTCCAGGATGGAATTCACACCCTCTGCAGTGGAAGTGTATAGTCTTAACCACAGGACCACCAGGGAAGTCCCTGGAGACCTAGATTTTAAGATGAAAAACCCAGGGTTGAAGGAAGATGGCCATGCAATTTAGTTTTTGAGTTCAAATCAAAGCAGATGGGATAGGGCACGTTCAGGGAGGTTTGGCTGTAGATGATTATTCTCACATTCCTGAATTCTCCTTTTCCTGGGAAAACCGAAAAAAAAGGAAGCACACATTCTTGGTGCATCAACAACCTGGGCTCTAAAAACCCGGTTCAGTCGCCAGTCCTACCTGGACGAGCTGGGTGCAGTACTGGAGGTGCCTGATGATGGTAAGGTCCAGGCTTTCATTCCCCGTGGTCAGCGGGAGAGGGCTTCCTGCCACACTAGTCCCAACTCCCGTGTCCTCAGTCAGGGCTTCGCTGAGATGCCCCCTGGCTTCTGGGTGAACCGATCTGTAACTGTTGAAGCAGGAAGGGGAGTGAAACGTTAGCTGTTTCTTTCTGCACAGAGACCACACGTCAAAACTCAACATGGCTTGTGTCAGGCCCGCACAGCACCCACTGGAAAGTCTTGCATTTCCTACCTCAAAAAATTGAGATACCCCTCAAATACTACTTTATCACTAAGCCTGGTCACCAATTTGCCTAACGTTAAAAAGATCCTACAAATAGATTGCTTCCAGAGTTCTCTGCTTCTCAAGCACAATGAACTATTTGTAAAGTCGTCTCACCAAGAAGTCTTCTGAAATGTGACCTCATTTGGGGGCATATTTGTGCTCTGTTGATGGGGTGATTTGCCAAATTTCTGGGATAAAACTGTCCTCTGTATTTGTGGTTTCCCAAGAGCAATACCATTAAAATAATCAGTCAAGGCTTTTTCCTGGCCTTGAATCAACTGCCACTTGAAGAAAAAGAGAAAGCACAGCCACTGGGAACAAACATGATGTCTGCAAAAAGGGGCATTTGCATCACTTTCTTCTGCTTTGCAAGCTTTGTGTAAACACTGCTGAAATATCTAAAGTTGTATCATGATGGGCACTTACATTTAAAGATAGGTGTGTTGTATTTATTATCTAATTTTATTCTTAAAATGAATCTGTGCAGAGGGGAGAGAGGGAGAGAAGAGTCTCATTTCACCCATGGAAGGAATGACCAGTAGAGATGTTAACTACAGCATCCTAGTTCACACAGCTAGGTGATTTATGGGTTCTAGTTTCATGCTCCCCAGTCTCCATAATTTAAAATGATCATGCACCAGAGTTTAAAGGCATTGAATGCTTTACCCTGCTTCCAAGAGGAAAACATTCAGCTTGTAGTCAATCCACATTTAAAACACACACACACATCTACCCTAAACATCTGATAACACACAGTAAGACTGATCACATTAGCCATGTTCTTTAATAGGAATGTTCTGTAGAATTTACGAAGGCTATGGTATTTTTGTTCTTAAAATGCTTATATTAAGAAGAAAAGCCTTGATCTATTATGTATTAGCTTCAGCTAACAAGTATACAAGAAGAGGTTTGATTTAAGAAGCATTTCACAAATGCAATCAAGTTAGAAAATCTCAGGGTAGAATGCAGAAAGATAACTGAAACATGACATTCATTTCATAAATTCTCTTTGTTACACTCCCACTTTGCTCAAGGGATAAATTCTATTTCTCCCCTTTTCTTTTCCTGGTTTCATTTTGGCAGAAGAAACCCTCTGGGAATAACACAACTTCAAAATATTAACACCACTCAGAGGAGTTTGTGAAGGTTGAACAGTCATAGCTTATTGTAATTTGAAAACCTGTGCATATAATATGTCAAAAGGAAAGATGGATGGAAATCCACCTTTTCCTTCGGGAAAATGTTTTTGCATTTTTTTTTTCTTGCAGCAAATTGGTGGACCTATGTTCACTGTGCTTACAGAATGGACCCCAGGCTCTAGCTCTAAGCATGTGGTTTGGTACAACAAAGCCCAGGAAGAAAGTGATAATATTTCATCTTTATCCTCCCTTCCCACTTCCCTGATTCATCTCCACCCTAGAGAAGGCCATATTCTCTCCCCAGAGGCCTGTAGATCCACTGGCAGATATCAGTTATTAGTCATCCCTTTCTACATTCTGAGGAAAATATGTGTCATGGGTTTTAAGCCTGGTTTTGAAACAGGTACTGATGAGCTTAATCAACTGCAAAGACCCAATAGCCAAAAGGAATAGAGAGATAAGGGATTGGAAAAGCAAAATCTAACAAAATGAAGAAATTAGGAATAAGATGCAAATCAAGGAGAACCAGGTCAAGACTGATGATCCAGTGAGAGTTCTCCAGAAACATAGTATGTGGAGTTAATTTGAAATTCATTACCCTGGGGCCAAGCTGTAGTCACTGAAACCTATTACAAGATGGATATGTACACATCCATACTTATACATAAGTGTACATATGCTTGTACAAAAATTTCCCTTTCATTTATAAAAAGTAAAATGTCATTTTTCTTAAACAACACCGAAAGAGATGAACTGTATTTAAAAATTGTACAGGACAGTGAAAAGGGTCTGTAAACCAATTCAGGTAGAGAGTTTTATCTTCCTGAAGATGCATATCAGGTCCTATCTGGTAGCAATAAATAACTGCTGTACCAGGAATGAGAGTGGAAATAGAAGCAGCTGCTGACTTCAAGACTTACCTATTTTTCTCAGTCTCAGTGTCTGAAAATACTGAGTCAGCACCTCCTCCAACATTACAAACCTCATCACCATCCTCCTCCTCCTCGTCAAAATCAGAGGTGTTCAGGAAATCAAAGCTTTCTAAAGCACTTTCAACAGTAAGACTTAAACTGGAAGACCTGCTTCGGCTTACTGCTGGCTTGCACTGCAAAGGCAGAAGGTACCAAGGAGAATATCAACATATTCGGAAGGAGAAACACAACAAAGACACCCAATGGGAGATGCGACACTTTCTTTTTTTTCAAGCTTTTATTTTTATTTTTTTTGTTGGCATTAAAAAAAATTCATTGAAAAATCTTCTTACAAAAAAGTACAACCGTGGATCAAGTGACACAGTATCTGGGATTTGTTCCAAAAGACTCTGGAGGGAAGGAAGCAGGTAGAGAAAGACAAGTTTGGCCATGAATCGATCATTGTGGAAGTGTGCTGATGGCCACATTAGGATCTATTATTTGATCCTTACTATTCCTGTTTGAAATATTTATAATCAAAAGTTTTAAAAATATTACAATCAGAAAGTCTTGGAAAACAGAATGGCTATTCTCTCTCTTAATACTGCTCAACTTCAAATAAAATTCAACTGGCAGACAAATCTAAAAGGTCAATGCCAACTACTAACTGATCTCTTAACTCCAAGTGGCAACGTGGTCTGTGCCCTGAGACAGGGCGAGCTAAGGCACCTGTCCTAAAGGACTCACAAAACAAATCTCAGAAACAGAAAACTACTCAGATTCACTAATGCACACTCTCTACGTAGGTTTAAATACTAATTTTACATTTACAGCATGTAATTTTCCTTTGAGCATCGAGGAGAAAATTTTTTTCCTTTGAGCACGAGCATGACAAGGAGTAGCCGTGCATCCTTTACAAGTTTGTCTTTGAAGGAACAACTTCCATCTCTCCCCTGACTGGGCCCTGGAATTATGTGAGCAAATCCATTCTATGGCCTGGAGAACTCTGTATTTCTGGACATTAAACAGAAACATTACAAACGGGATAATGCCCGTTGCTTTGGGCACAGAGATGGGGAGAAGTTCTTCCAAACAGTCAAAAGGATGTTGGGAGGGATCGAACGGGACAAATCCTGCAAGTAAAACGAGCTAAATGTCCTCCATCCAGTTAGGTGGCACTCCCTGCTGACTTCATTACACAGGGTCGGAAGGGCCTGGCAGGAGTCTGAGTCTTTTAAATCAGAGTTGTTTCATTCGCCCTCAGTCATCTCCGTCCAAGAGGCAGCACCATTTAGTTTCTGATCCTCAAGGTGTTTAGCATCCTAGGAGTGTGAAGGAGGAAAAAAAGAGAATGCTTTGCCAGCAGATGCTTTAATCCTGGCTGGAGACAAAGCCACTTGCCCCAGACCTTGACTCTAATGTCATTTTCCATCTCAGAGAGAGAGGAGGAGCCATTCCCAACTCAACCCACTTCTAGGGTCTTCTTTCCTAAGCTAGACTGCAGAACCTGATCGTGTACAGCATGGATGTGTTTAAATACGATCAAAAGAAAGAAAGGGGGGAAGTTAAGAATTTTAGGACAGTTTTGGAACAAGAGCAGATTGGAATAAAAATCTTGAAAGAAACTGACAGCCACCAGGTTTTTAGAAGACTTGATGGATGACTTGCTCAGTGCTTCCTGGTGGACTGAGCACTCTAGGTGCCTGGAAATGGGGGCTGCCATCACACTAGCTTTCTTTGAGGCATTTATTTTAGGTGGATTGTGTCTTGGCTCTTCACATTTAACACCTTCCTGCCCACTAAGCAAAGCTGGTCAACTGTGCAGATAAGCACTTGTTGAAGGGATCAAAGAAGTTTTCCCTGGGATATTAGATAAGCAGCCTCCATCCATGAGTCCTGAGCTGATGCTCTGGAGTTATGTTTGATGGGAAGCAGATTCAAAGTGCCCTTCCCTGCTGCTAAGAGGTTATACCTACAGCAGAATCAATCTGTCTGGAGCAATAGAGGACGTGGAGAGTCAGAGCCTGAATTCTCCTCTGCCCTGGGCAGACATGCCCTCCAGAGCCAGGTCAGCATGACTGCAACTGTCAGAATAGCCTTGGGAAGGTAGTTCCAGATGCCACGGGGAAGGCCACATTTTCAAACTGTCATATCGAGGGATGCAACAGACTTTTGTGGGCTGACTCTCTGCTTGCCCCTGGCACTGTATTTTCAAGCTGATCTTATAGAACAGGTCCCCAAAGAACTGCTCCTTCAAGAGAAAGGATCCAAGTTCTCTTCTTTATGGCACTAGACATCAGAGTGGCAAAGCAAAGAATATAGGAAGCGGCAGTGGGTTTCAGGACAGAAGATCCAGTTCTGTCTTCTTGTGCCATGTTTTTAAAAATTTAATCTTTATTAAATTTTGTCTACCAAGTGGAAGCGGATACATTCTGGGGTAGCAAAAATGACCTCATTATGAGACTCTCCTGACTAGGAGGAAATCACCTTTCTGAATCCTCTCTTCCCATGTCTATCCTTAGTGGTCTAATTGGGAACAAGAGAGGAAGATAGCTCTAGTGGAGTCAGGGTCCTCTGGCTTCTAGATTATTTGTGAGTGATTAATCTGGGATTCTAATACACTGATTTGGGCCAACTGCTGAGAAGGGAATCCTCTAGGAGGTAGTGCCCAGGGCAGGGAGAGATGCCCGTGGTCCTCACATCCTGGCTGCCCAACTCTGTCTTCAACCAGGGAAGGCCCTTCCTGCTTCCTGGAAACTCCAAGAGGGACCCTCTCCAGTAACATCTCAATGAGATATGATGCTCAAAAGGCCACCATTCATTTCACATTTGGGATCTGAATGATAAACTCTGGGGCTGAGGGAGTCTAGATATTCTCTAGAGCTCTTAATTTAACTCCCAGTCATTCTCCTAAAGTTGATCCATTGTCAGGAAAATAAAAATTAATATATGCTGCTGCTGCTGCTGAGTTGCTTCAGTCGTGTCCGACTCTGTGCGACCCCAGAGACGGCAGCCCACCAGGCTCCCCCGTCCCTGGGATTCTCCAGGCAAGAACACTGGAGTGGGTTGCCATTTCCTTCTCCCATGCATGAAAAGTGAAAAGTGAAAGTGAAGTCGCTCAGTCGTGTCCGACTCTTCGGGACCCCATGGACGGCAGCCCACCAGGCTCCTTGGTCCATGGGATTTGCCAGGCAAGAGTATTGCAGTGTGGTGCCACTAGTATTAAATGGCAACCCACTCTAGTATTCTTGCCTGGGAAATCCCACAGACAGAGGAGCCTAAGGAGTTATAGTCCATGGGGTTGCAAAAACTGTCAACTATGACTTAGCACCTAAACAACAACTAGTATTAAAAAATAAATGCCATTTGGTGGTGGTTTAGGGGCTTCCCTGGAAGTTCAGTTGGTAAAGAATCCACCTGCAATGCAGGAGACCAGGGTTCGATCCCTGGGTCGAGAAGATCCCCTGAAGAAGGAAATGGCAACCCACTCCAGTATTCTTGCCTAGAGAATCCCATGGACAGAGGAGCCTGGTAGGCTACAGTCCTTGTGGTTACAAAGAGTCAGACACAACTCAGCAACTAAATAACAACTAGTATTAAAAAATCAATGTCATTTACATATTGATTATCTACTGATCCTGTGATAGGGAAGGATAAAGAAAAAGATAGTCTATTTTACATAGAATGTTGGCTTAAGAGACTGTCTCGGAAACTAATCCAATTTCCCTGAAAAGGTACTTACTTTTAGAATATCATCCAGGTGCATGACTTCTTGGTTCAGATCCTGAAACTCTTTATACTGCTCTTTGTGTGGTTCTAACGCAAGGAAAAGCCCATTAAAGGCGTCCTCTAGGCTTCCATCCAGGAAAGACCTACAGCCTTCCGACTCTGCACTGACCGAGCCCTCCGAGAGCAGCCTCTCCGTGGCCGCCGGCACCTCTGCCGAGGTGAGCCTCTTGACCAGCTGCTTCGTGATGTTTCCTTCAAAAGTGTCCAGCTCCACGGGCTTGAGTTCAGAGGCCTCTTGCAGAAGGGCCTCTTGTAAAAGGGCCTCTGCAACTCCCTTCTGCAGGAACAGGCGCTCCGGCCCGGCACCAGTGGCCGCTCGGCAGCCCTCGGGCTTCCCCGTCCCCTGGGTCTCTCCCTCGGGGTGAGACCGGGGCTCTGAGCCTTCTCTCGAGGAGCTGCTGCAAGAGGCTGAGCTGGAGTCCTCCAAGCCCTCGTTCTGGGAGGACTGACTGCCTGGGGGCAGCTCTGCGGAGGTGACAGTGATTTCTGGATTTGCCGCGCTCGCACCAGGGAGAGAGTCAGCTGGGCCGGGGGCGAGGGTGCAGTCCCCGTTGGGCAGGTCGCTGAAGCTGAGGGACAGTGGCATTTTCTCCTCGGCTGCCTTCCCGTTTTCAAAGATGTCATCAGGTAGATTTGACTGTAGATAAGAGGCAAATCATTATGATTTTGGAAACAAGGGGTGTGTTTGGCCTTGTTCATTTCCAGACAAAATGTAAGACAATTAAAATAAGAAACAGACCTTTCACGATATTAACATTGTATTTGTTGATTGTGTGTGTGTGTGTGTGTGTGTGTGTGTGTCTGCAAGCATGGCAAAACAAAACAAGCCTTTAAAAACTCTATTTCCATTGCTGAACCTGTGTAAAAGTTCATTGTACTGGTCTCAGGTTTGAAATTTTTGAAACAAAAAATTTGGAGGCAGGGGGTGCTTGTTTCCTAAATCCCAGGATCTCACAATATCTGGCAGCCATAGTTAAGAACACCACTGGTTCTTTTTTTTTTTGGCATCAATCTTAAAGGGCTTTCCAGCATTCATGCTATTTCATTCAAAAGATGTGATGCTTTGTTCTGCTTCATTTCTCATAAATTATTTTTGAAAATCTCTACCCACAAATCCCAAGCCCTGGAAAATGTTTTATTAATTCAGTAACCATGCCACAAATAATTCAAGGCCAGAAATGTATTTGCAGAGCTTCTATAAAAAGAAGAGAGAAAGACTGATGAACTAAATAACTGTGTTCCAGGGCTGCAAACCCCAGAGCTCCCAGGGTGTCTGGAAGCCTTGGGTGCTCTGCTGGACAGCCCCAGCTCTGTGATCCGTGAAGCAGAACTCAGAAGACAGAGGTCAGAAATACCCAGGTAACCAAGATAATTCATTTATGCAGGCATTAACAATCTCCAAGTCATCTTTCCTGACACTGTGGTCTGCATGATGTTGAAGTGCCAAACACTGTTCAGTGGGAAAAGTTTTCTAGTTATTTGAGATCGACTCCTTCAAAATGAATGCTTTCTCTTGGATTCCAGATTTGATTGTTTAAGTAAACATAAGTACCTAGTTTAATTTCATATAAAACAATGAGGGACTTTCCTGGTGGTGCAGTGGTTAGGACTTTGTGCTTCCATAGCAAGAGGCACAGGTTTGATCCCCAGTCAGGGAACTAAGGTCCCACATGCCATGTGGCATTGACAAACAATAAAAAAAGTTTAAAAACAACAACAACAATTGATCGTGACAGTGCTGGGAATACATCCAGGAAACAAAAATAGTGCAGCAAGTGAAGTGGGGCGCAGACAGAAAGTGGCTCCCCGTTCTCCTCCAGCAATGTCCCTGCTCCCAACACCTGCAGTTTCAACCCAAACTCTCCACTCTCCTCTGGTTGGAACCTCAGGATGTGTCACTGGGACCCTCAAGTGATCTCTGCAAGCTCATTTTCTTTGTGTCTAAAACAGAATGTTTTCCTGGATTAGTGATTACTGAAAAGCGCTCCCCAGAGTCGGGGTGGGGGGGTGGCGGGGCGGGATGGGGAGGGGGTGGAGGGAGCTGCAGGGACCGTTGTGGGGGGCGCCACTGCTCCCCTTACTACTGCCAGCTCCTTCACTTCAGTTTCCTTCCTCCTCTATCTGTACCCTCCTCTCATCACCCCCCAAACAGGCTTTATGCCTCCAGGGAGTGATGAAAGAGGAAGCTTCTGGGGAGAGATGGAGGAAGGCTGAGTCCTGCTCCAGGCACTTCCTCCATGGGGTCCCCTGGGCATCTCACAGAACCCCCGGTCTTCTGAGCTGTCTGGCCCAGCCTCAACTCGCCTTCAGAATATACACTCCCAGCAGCTCTGAGGGAGGCGGAGGCCTTGGCTAAGTAAGGAAGGGGGGGACCTTGGGTGATCTCGATTCTTATTTAAATTCCAAACTCCACTTCAGCCATTTCTCTGCAGCCTCACATTCCCAAGCCCATATTTGCTCGGACTTCAGCGGCAAAGGTCGAGTTAGACTGAGCTGCCTGCCGAAGGGGCCGCACCAGGTGCCAAGGGCCCGAGCCTACGAACAGGCACAGGAGGGCTGGGATGCTGTAGCTGGCGGGTGATGCGGGCGCTGGAGCAAGCGGGTGGCTGCAGCCTGGGAGAGGGACAACCTGGAACTCAGCCCTGGGAGACGGAGAAAAAGGAAGGACGGGGAGGAAGTGTGTTCTAGAAGGAACAACAGTCTGCGGGAGATCCTGAGAGGGAGGGTGCATGGGGAGGAGGGGCGCTGGGCAGAGAATGAAGCCTGGAGAGACGGGAGGTGGGCCTGGAGAGCCGGGCTGGAAGGGAACTGGCTGCTCTGAGTCTGTGTTCATCAAGTTCAAAAGGCTTTATGAACATATAGTTCAAAAGGCTATAGGAAACCATCACATTTTTTTTCTAATCTTGCTCTTGTTTAAACGATGTGACTAAAATCGCTGCCAACTCCCTCCCCAGCCCTCTGACTCGCACTGTATGAGCATGAATACACACTTGGCGTTGGTAGTTACTCCAGCAGCTGGTGCCTGCTTTATCTTTCCCATATCGTCTTCCCACTTCCCTTGGAAATTTTATTGGAGTTTAGCCCCATCCATTTTACCGGTGTTTTTTTTTTTTTTAAACGAATAAGAGGTTATTATTATTATTATTATTAACCAGAAGACTTTTAGCCCTTTCCTCTCTGGACATTCAAAGATTACTTTATATGTCTGTGAAGGGCAGAACACGCCATGTATGTACATACGTATGTGTATGTATATTCTCCTGTGACATAAAGGGAAACACATATCATGTAGGTAACTTATTACATCTTTGACTGAAAATTAGAGTCTCTTTTACTATGATAGTATAAAACACACTAAGGCTAAGAACCTCTTTCAATAAAAAGAGCTCTAGGAAAATTGGTTTAAATCTTTCTGACTTCCTCAAATGCCAGTTTTTGAAGGCTACAACTGTAAAGATTGATATTAGGGATACATTAGCTTAACTTGTGAATGAAAACCTTCTTTGACTTCATGTGTGACTGTGTTTTTTTAAATGACAATCTTGTTACCATGGATATCTTTGCCACAGTGCAAAAAAGTCACAGCACAAAAGCAGAGATCGTGGGAAGGGAAGGACAAACGGCCTCTCTCACAAAGGTGCATGCAAGCCCAAATTTCCCACCCTGCAGACAGGAGACCTGTAACCGTTAGCCAGTGAGCATGAGAGCAAAGATAAAGCAAGAGGCATGCCAAAGCATACATGCCACCAGCCCCCAAAGGCAAGCACATCACACCCCGGCGGGCCACCCACACTCACATAAAACTCTAGCACGGCCTTGGGTCTCAGCCTGAGGGAGGGCAGGTCACTGAAAGAGCGGCTGCGGTGCAGCTTGGCAAAGAAAGAGTCTTGCAAGGCACTCAAGACAGACAGCCTTGGCTTGTCTGGTGAAGGATGCAACCATCTCTTCAGAAGTCAAAGCAAGATGGGGAGTTAGTGGAAAGTAGCAGGTTACTATGTTTCTGTCAGCTCTTAAGCAAGCGTTGCTGATTAAAACAAGGGGCCTTTATTTACATCTACTTCTTTAAAAGGCTGATCTCAGAGAATGGATGGAAAAGTTGACATGCGTTGATCAAAGTAACAGATAAATGGGGGTGGGGAGCAGAGCAGGGATAGAGCGGGTTGACCCCCTGGGCACCGGTGGCCACGGGCATCTAGGCATGTACTTCCCTTAGTCACCACTGGGTTAGGGTGAACTTGAAGATGACATCACAGTCGGCCCTCCCCTCTGTATCCGAGGGTTATGCATCCATGGAAAAGGAATTCCCGAAAGTTCCAAAAAGGAAAGCTTCAATTTGCCAATTTGCTGGCAACTATTTACATAGCATTTACACTGTATTTACAATTATTGATGGGTCATTTCCATTACATTAAGTATCACAGGTAATCTAGAGATGATCCAGCATACACGGGAGGATGTGAAGGTTATGTGCAAACACTGCCATTTCATATAAAAGACTGACTGGAGCATCTTCAGATTTTGCTATCAAAGGGGTGAACCCCCGAGGATACAGAGAGGTGACTGCATTAAGAATTATCGAGACTCCCTAACACTGTACGTTAAGCATTTCAGAGGCTGGATGCAAGCACTGCCTCAGGTTCATCACCTCTCCTCCAGAAAGCACACAAAACTTACGAAGAAGGAGTGATCTTTGAAGGTGGGCGTTTCCGGAGTACCCTGGCTATACATGGACATTCTTCTCTGGAGGGCGGCCACCTTGTTCCCAGCGCCCGAGGATGGGGTCATGTCCTCCACGTCAAACGGACTGCAAAACAACAGGACCCCATGAACGCATGCTTGTTAAAATCACCCATCATCACCAGACCGCAGGCCAAGAAAGCACCTCATTATACTAACGTAAACTCAGCCAGTGGGAACTGGGCTTGCTGTCTGTTGTTCAGTCACTAAGTCATGTCTGACTCTGTGACCTCTTGGACTATAGCCGGCGAGGCTCCTCTGTCCAGGCAAGAATACTGGAGTAGGCTGCCATTCCCTTCTCCAGGAATTATCCCGACCCAGGGACAGAACCTGCGTCTCCTGTGTTGGCAGGCAGATTCTTTACCACTGAGCCACCAGGGAAGCTGGAGAGCTGGGCTGGTTTTGGCCGAATTGGTCTGTCACCAAACAAACCATGATTTTAAAAAAGTGGAGCAGAAAAAGAAGTCTGGACTCACCCAAAGGACCACAGATTATCATCACAGCTTTAAGTACAATTAATGTGCACACCTGGATACCAATGAAATCTACTTCTTCATTCATATTAGAGACATAAACATAAAGAATCCGCCTGTGATGCAGGAGCCACAGGAGATGGGGTTTTGATCTCTAGGTCAGGAAGATCCCCTGGAGGAGAGGGCACATCAACCCACTCCAGTATTCTTGCCTAGAGAATCCCAGGGATAGAGGAGCCTGGGATGTTACAGTCCATAGAGTCGCAAAGAGTTGGACACAAATGAAGTGACTTAGCATAACACAAGATGTTGAAGAAGTCTGTAAAAATTCCCAGAGCTTTGCAAGGACAGATGCTTTAATGATACAGGAGAGAAATAGATTATTGTTTGGTTCTGAAGAAAACACTCTGTTCATTTCAGTTCACCCAGCGCCCACTGCGTGACTGAGAGGACAAAAGTGTTCACAGTGATGCCATTAGTCATCCTGACATGGGCTCATCCAGCAGCGGCTTGCATTTGAGATGTCAGTGGTTACAAATTACGAGGAGAGACGGGCTAGGCAAATCATGTGGACACTGTTTTAGTGACAAGGTTACATGTCTTTGCTGCTTCCAAGCCTGACCCTCTGTGTTGTAAAGGGGCCCAGACGTTAATATTCGACAGGCCCTCGTTACTTGGTAACATGGGCATAAGATCAACTGTTGTGAGCAACCAGTGTTTCATAACTTAGCAAGACCTTTCCTATGGGATGACTTCAGAAAACGACTTGTTATTTGGAGGATAATTGCTTTACAATGTTGTGTTGGTTTCGGCCATACAACAATGTGTATCAGCCATAAGCATACATACGGCCCCTCCTTCTTGAGCCTCCTTGCCACCCCCCACCCCTCTTAGCAGAAAACTACTTTTAAGTTCCTTACTTTGACAAAAGATTTCTCTTGCCCTTTGGAAATATTCTATTTCAGCATTTAGAGTGTGGAGAGACTAAAGATATCCAAAGCTTTCCAAAGCACTGTATGATGTCTGAGATAAAGAGGGTTAAGCAATTAAGACACCACAGCAAGCATCAGGATCTTTCTGCAGACAAAATATGGACCGTTTCTTTCCTTCACATCAGTTGACTTGAGAGATACATTTCTTTAAATACGTTCAAGGGTTGAGGAGGAGGGACGGAGGCAGGATAAAATGTTTAAAAACAGAAAGTCAAAGAGGAGAGTAGTGATATGATATTAACATGTGTGAACACCTAGCAACCCTATTAAAGAGATTCCTGGGCCCTGGGGTGGGGCCTGAGAGTCAGCGTTCATGCCAAGCTCCTTGGTAATTCTGATGGTCCATGCGCCACCCCGGGAATAGCACGAGCCTGTGACACATATTTTCACTGCGATGATATAAAAGAGGGCAACTTACTACCAGGTGATTTCCAGGTTGAGTTTGATGGTGCCAAGGTCATTGATGTCCACAGCCACCACCTGAGGTCGGGCTGCAAACAGCTCTTTGGTCTCACAGGTCACACTGCCCACCAGGAGGTGAGTCGCCAGCCCTTTGAGTTCTGTGACCTGGTGAGAGAGGGAAGGGAGAAAGGCCTTACAGGACAGCGCTGGACGAAGGCAGCCCCTCTCCTTTGTTTTTCTTGGCCAGGGGAGGCACTGCAGAATCATATCTGAAGCTGGAGGTGGGTGTTTCCCAAGCCCGCTCACATTTACACTGCCCACTCTGACACGAGGGTGGGTCTGGGGATGTGCTTGTAGCACAGACAGTGGTCTGGGGGGTGGAGGGGCAGCAGGTAGAGGTCTCAGGGACAGGTCTCCATGACAGATGTCTTTGCTATGGCAGCAGCAAAGACAACACACAGCAGTGCCGATCCCGTACCTTGATGGAAATGAACCCGACTATCAGCGGCAGGAACACCATCTCTTCTCCGTCCCAGCTCTGTTTGCCGTTTACCTCTATCCTGCCTTTCAGTTTCCACCTCTGTCGGCCATACTTCATGAAAATCTAGAGAGAAGACGCCAAAGGGTCCTCAGGTTCCATTGCCCTCACCCGCCTCCCCTCCAAACACCAGGATCAAAAAGGCAGGTAACAACCGCTCCTCCCCTTCTCCAGCATCCTCACGCCACATCCTGACTGTTGCTTTGCCCAAATTCTCGGGGTGGGAGTGGGTGGAGCAGAGGACCAGTGGGGAAAGACTTTCAAAAGGGAGTAAGTTCTGCTCCCCTAGGACCCAGTGCGGAGGGCTTCCTTTAAAAAAAGGTTATTTTATCAAGCCCTTCAGCTCACTCAGGTCACCCAGCTCTTTCTCTCCTTAGTTCTGCTTCAGTAGAACCACCACTGGATTAATTCTGCACACTCCCCAGCCCCTTCAGAGAGACAAGGAGCCAACAGCTAAAATCTACTCAGCGGCCAGAAGCAAGAAATAAGACATCCTCCTTTTGGGAAAGGGAGATGGAACTGGACAAGGATTTTGAAACCTGACACACTCTGGGGAGAGGGTGTGCAGACTCCCCTCATTCAGACAGCTTTACTGCTTAGAGGAAGATACAGTCCCCCAACCTCCCACCAAGATGAATGATCAGAGAAGATTCTGGAGGTGACGGTTAGATGAAATAATTATGCAGGTTCCCTTTTGAAAAGGAAAAAGATAAAAAGCTTTTTTTACTTTATGGAGTATACTTTTTATAAAGAAAGATCTAGATTTCACAATTCTTCACTCCTGATACTTGCAAGAAGTCATAATCTTGGATTGGATCTTGGGTCAGGAAAAAAGCTGCTATCGAGGACAATATTGGGGCATGGAAAAACATAACTGTAGATCTCATATCTAACGATACGAGCTAAGGGATCAATGCTAAGTCTGCTCATGTCAAGAACTGGACAATGTTTATATGAAAGAATGTCTTCCTGTATTCAGGAAAATAATTTATGGGTGAAGGGTCATGATATCTGTGCATTAATCTACAATGGTTCAGAAAAATAACAACAACAATATTAACAATAATAAAGCAAATGTGGCATAATGTTAAAAATTAGTGTCTAGATGACCCATATATGAGAGGTCTTATCCTAATCTCTAAACTTTTTATTTATTTATTTTTATTTTTACTTTATTTTACTTTACAGTAATGTATTGGTTTTGCCATACATTGACACTTTCTTATGGGCCCAAATTTCTTTTTCAAAATGAAAAAAATACAAATAAAAAGACAATTGAAGAGGCAAAATAATGACAACTGACTCTTGTCTCTCAAGTCCAACACCCAGACTGATACCATACTTACTTCATATTGATCTCCAGGACAGAGGCGAGCAAAACCAGCCAGACCTGTAAGCAAGCAGTTGGGATCAGAGACACAAAGTCAGTTACTCCTCTTTACAAACCCTCACCGGCACATTTATAAAACTCAAAGTGTCAGGCCTTTGTGAAACCTCATGTAATATCTTCTGGGGACCCTCTGTGGGCACAGCTATTGTTGGGAATTCCATCTATCTCAGTGAGAGAGGACATTCCTTGCTGGGATGATGGGAGAGGTGCTCGCCAGGCAGATAAGGCTGTTTCTTCTATGAAGAATCCCGTTAAGTCGTGAGACTGTGAGACAGATGAATCTGCTTTCCACCAGTTCCATGGGTGATGCCAGGGTTGAGACAGAGAAGGTCCATGGAGGCCTCAAAAAGCACCTGCTGTTACCACTCTCTGTCAGTAGATGGCAGCAACTTATCAGTTCCTCACACCTCTCCATCCATAGAATCACTCCATTGAGGACAAGTTTCTACTAACAAGTAGAACATTCACAAGCCTCTTAAAAAGATTTACTGAAATAAGAGCAGAATTAAAGAAGCCAGTTTTCACTAATAGTTTTCTGGACGATTAGTCTTTTATTTTTAGTACTTCTGAAGCAAAGCACAATCAACTTGTTTTTATAAATCCAAATTGGCTGGATATGCCAATTCCAATAAAATCCTAAGCACTCTCTAAAAACCTCTACAGACTATTCAGAATTCATCTACTGCCTGTTTACCTACCTCTGCAATTACAGTGGAGGCCTGGTTAAAAAAGAAAAGAAAACAAAACCTAAAAAAATGATCTGATATCCTTGCTGGATAAAGGAGAGTAAGGTGAAAATCCTTTGAAGTTTTTTTCCCCCCTGTCAAAAATCACTAGAAATTTTGTATTGGAAGAATGTATCCAAATGGGAGAAAGCTACTTGGTACAGATGTTTTTGAGCTTCTCAGCTCATGTTATTAAAGCAAAATTTTTTTGAATTGCTTGTAGTTGCATCACACTGATACTGTGATTACCACCATATCGTGGCATGTGGCAGTAGGTAGGTAAAAACAGGCCTGGGGCTATGCTATGCTTCTTCAAGTCCTATCTGCTTATGTAAGCCATTACGGTTCTGATGGCATAACTGAAACAGCTACCTTTACCGCCTAGTGAGTATCCTTTCAACCTGGCCCGGTTTCTTTCAGACTCTGGTCTGATGCCTGTTTGGACTTTCAGTTGGGGAAAGCTTCATGTTCCTCAGTGGTTTAGGGATGAATGCAGCACTGTCTACAGAGCTTTCAAGATGATCACTCCAAAACCCACCACCGGGGTCAGCACCAGGGAAGGACATGGGAGGCGGGGGACTGAGGGGCCTTTTATCTCCATGGTGTGTCTTCCTGCCTCTTGCGGATGCTGTACGATAAACGCGACTAACTGATGAGACAGCTCTCCCACACACAACCTCTTTCAGAAGCCCCAGATACTACAGTGAGCAGTCGCCCACCCTGCTCTTCCTTTGCTCAAGGGCCATTCTGCCAGAAGAACGCATCCCTTTTTTTTCTAGTTCTACAAGGATCTATAAGGATCTTCTTTTCCAAAGATAAAGAGGATCACACATGTTGGCTGGCAGCACGTACACAGGGAAAAGGCTGGTTGGAAATTCATGACACTTTTAACAAAATTTAGCACTGGGGGGAGCCATTCTGAAGCTAAGGAAGTCACACTTTCTACTCCAAGGAAAACAGCCAAATAGCGGAATAGCTGGGAGCTCCCGTTACAGGCCTGACGGATTTATGCTGAGACATAAATAATGCAGATTTACTGGCTCCCTTGAAGATGTCCCCTCTCCTGGACTGGACCTGCCCTGAAAGCTGCAAGGGCCAGGACAGACTTTTGGACATACACACTGCCTGGAACTTAATTCGAAGCAGGTAATACTGGGAGAAGTTGATTTCGGTAATGGACCAGATCTTTTCATGTGCATATTGGTGGATGGCTCTGCACTCTCCCTCTTTAGGCTGGCACTGGAGCCTCTTTAAAATCTGGCACCAAGGAGCCCCACAACTCTCCTCCCAAGGTCCTCTCCTGCTTTCTCAGTTGCTCTGCCGCTAAGTCGCTTCAGTCGTGTCCGACTCTGTGCGACCCCATAGATGGCAGCCCACCAGGCTCCCTCTTCCCTGGGATTCTCCAGGCAAGAACACTGGAGTGGGTTGCCATTCCCTTCTCCAATGCATGAAAGTGAAGTCGCTCAGTCCTGTCCGACTCTTAGCGACCCCATGGACTGCAGCGCACCAGGCTCCTCCATCCATGGGATTTTCCAGGCAAGAGTACTGGAGTGGAGTTGCTCAGCCGTATCCAACTCTGTGTGATCCTATGGACCGTCGCCCGCCAGGCTCCCCTGTCTATAGGATTCTCCAGGCAAGAATACTGAAGTGGGTTGCCATACCCTCCTCCAGGGAAATCTTCCTGACTGAGGAATCAAACCTGAGTCTCTTATGCCTCCTGCATTGGAAGGCAAGTTCTTTACCACTAGTGCCACCTGGGAAGCCCAAGGTCCTCTCATTCTAACACGAAAGTTGCATCTGGGAAGCCTTTCTCTTTCCTGCTTCTGCCTCCCTTCTCACCCCTCCCCCCCGGGCTTCTAAGCAATTGGCCACATTATTGGTTAGGCAGGTTGTTTATTCCACTGAATTAGACTGGACTGGCTCATGCATCCATTTTCTCCAGTAGACTGTGTGGAAGTCAAGGCCAGGGACCGTTTACCAGGATGCAGCTGGCCAACAGCAGGAGCTCAGCAAGCACTTGATCAATTGCTTTTAACACCATCACCTACCCCAGCCCCACCAAAAGCCCCACAGAATGACTTCGTTGTTGTGTGTTGGGGTGGGGTGAAAAAGGAAGTGGGGAAGGGTGTGGCAGGAAGAAGCTGAGTTACCAGGTCTGAGAATATTATGAAAGATCCTCAGTTTATGTCACTATGTATGTTGGGAGTGGTAATTTTTTCTTAGCAGAATTAATAACAGATAAAGTAGCTAACTGCAAAGATGCAAGATTTCTTGGCAGCGCAAGTGACTGGCTTCCTTTTATCAAGAGAAAGGACGATTTTCATGGGGATACTGCCCTTGAAAGGCTTCATAGAAGTAGTTCAAGTTTTCATGTTAGATTAGGAAAGCGGAAGTGAGCTTGCAGGTTTGACTGATCCCCAAACCCAGAGAGAAGCCAGGGAAGTCCATTGGGTATGTGGAGAGAACAAAGTCAAGGGTAGTGATGGAAGAGCAGGAGCCAGCAGAAAGTTCAGTCCGTCCATCACGATAACTCGTCATAACGCGGATTTGTTCTTCAGCTGGAAAGCCAGTCCCCCAGTGGATGGCAGGGTCCCCACAGTGTCCTCACTGACCACCAGGCCTGAGGTCCAGATCTGGTGGGTGGGATCCCCTTTCTCCCACACCTCTCCCAGGATACCTGTGTGCTGGGTGGAGGGTGAACATCCCATAGAGAACAGAACATTCTTTGAGCAATCTTTTATCATATCTGCTCAACTGTGTTAGAACTTCCCACTTCAGGGGCTTCCCTGATGGTCCAGCGGTTAAGACTTTGTGCTTCTGTTCCAGGGAGCATGAGTTTGATCCCTGGCTGGGGAACTAAGATCCCACTGCAGCAAAAAAATAAAATAAAGTACTGTGCGACTTTGGGGACAAGTCACTTAACCCCGTTCCCCATGGCAGAAATGGGGAAATTACCATCCCACCCCAAATTGGTGCATTTGATAACAATGTCAGGGGATAGATGGTACTGCCTGTGTTAACAGTGAGATGATGGGTGTGACGGGAATTTCTCTCAGCAGTGAGACCCTAGATTGTGCTAGCCTGTGTGGCTGGTGCCTCGAGAGCTGGAAGGAGAGAGAAGTGTTCTTTGCGAAAAGCTGACCCAAGACAGTAGTTTTCCAGAAGCAGGCTGCTGATAGAATCATCCGGAGGATGAAAAATACACACATTCCAGGGCCCTGCCCTGACATGCTGAGAGGGAGCAGGGCCCGAGTGGTTTTAGAACCACTGGCTCAGGTGAGGACTCAAAATGGAGAGGATGGACCGAAAATCCGGAAAAACACAGATGCCGCACCTCAGCAGTGAGTTAAGTGTTGAGACTTCATACTGAATAACAGACTGATCGGCAATGGCATTTGCTGGAGAGAAGAACAAAGCCGCGTGGGCAGCTGAGGGTCAAGATCGTGTGGACTGGCAGGTATACTCATACAGAGAAGCTCTCCAGGCATCAAACTTGACAGAAAAATCTCTCTCCTGAAATAGGTGACTCATTGGAAAATGAAGCTTTCCTGTTGAACACTTTTTTTTAAAAAGCGCCCCTTTCCTACTCCCTTGATGGCAAAAAGTAGACAAGAGGGTGATTAAATCCCACTAGCAACCCAGGGTGCAGCTGCTAAGACACCTCAGCAAAGGAAAGGTGCACACACCAGCCGTTCTCCCCTCGGTGAGTGGGCGAATGGCCCAGACTCAGAAGGAAGAAGGACCTGCTCGTTTGAGAGCCCTGCCGGCTGCGGGACTGGTAGCCTGACACCTGGGGGATGCTCTGTTTTCTAACACTAGAGTTTTTTTTGTCTTGAAGATGCTAGTGGTGCAAACTGACACTGCTTCTAGGGTAGAACTTTCTGGAGTCAATACCAGAAAGGCGGTGGGAAAATGCACAGTCCTCTGGGAGAGTTAACATTAAAAAGCATTTAAAAATGAAGAACTTGGTATGTTGTTTATAGGAAGGGCTTCCCTGGTGGTTCAGATGGTAAAGTGCTTGTCTGCAATGCAGGAGACCCGGGTTTGATCCCTGGGTTGGGAAGATCCCCTGCAGAAGGAAATGGCAGCCCACTCCAGTACTCTTGCCTGGAAAATCCCATGGACAGAGGAGCCTGGTAGGCTACAGTCCATGGGGTCACAAAGAGTCAGGCATGACTGAGAGACTTCACTTTACAGGAAAGTAGAGCGTAAGTACTCTTGCCTGGAAAATCCCATGGATGGAGGAGTCTGGTAAGCTGCAGTCCATGGGGTCGCTAAGAGTCGGACACGACTGAGCGACTTCACTTTCACTTTTCACTTTCATGCACTGGAGAAGGAAATGGCAACCCACTCCAGTATTCTTGCCTGGAGAATCCCGGGGACAGGGGAGCCTGGTGGGCTGCTGTCTATGGGGTCGCACAGATTCAGACAACTGAAGCGACTTAGCAGCAGCAGCAGAGCATAAATGAACAAACTTAATAACACCAAGAGGCCAAAAGACAAGTCTAGAGTGTGGGATATTCTGTACAACAGTGGCTTCAACGTAGTAAGTCAATGGTAAGAAAACAAAACAAAACAAAATGAAACACGGTGGGGTCTGTTTTAGATAAAAAGTAAACTAAAAAGAGATACTTGATGACCAGTCATAATGTGTGGACCTAGTGTGGATCCTGATTTGAACAAACCAACTATACAACTCATTTTTAAGATGACTGGGCCATTTGCCAATGGAATGGATTCATAACAAAGGCATGTTCATTTTATTAGAAGTGACAATACTTGGCATGTGGTGATGTAAGATGCCCTATTATTTTTTCCCCCAACAGCACCACGCAGCTTGTGGGATCTTAGTTACCTGAGCAGGGATTGAACCTGGGCCCTCAGCACTGAGAGCACAGAATCCCAACCTCTGGACCACCAGAGAGGTTCCAAGATGTCCCTGTTCTTTAAGAGAGGCATATTGCAGTCTACAGGGGGAGACTCCCACATATGAGTTTTATTTTATCAAAGGAAAAACAAAGACAAGGAAGCAGATGAAGCAAAGGTGGCAAAACCTTGCTAATTATTAAATCAAGGTGATGGGTCTATGGGGGTTCCTCGTGATATTCTCTCCATGTTTGTGTATGTTTGAGATCCTGTCATAGTAAATATTGAAGTGTGTAGGCAAGGCTCAGGATGAGAAGGTTCTGGAGCATCAATAAATTAAGTGGGGAGGGCTAAGAGAAGGTGGCCTAGTATCTTTGCAAGGACAATAGAGTATGTGATGTGACGCCTGGAGGAGCTCTGCAGGGCTGACGCCCGCCTCTCTAAACAGAGGGGAGGATACCTTTCATCTTGATGGAGAACTCCCCCAGCTGCTTCTCCAGCTCCGCTTCAATGGCGCACATGTTCTAGAAAGAGCACAGGGGACCAGTGTTAGAACGAAGCTTCTCTCAAAGCACACCATGTTCTCATAACCACTGCTCAAACCAGAGGCATTTACCTGTTTGTGATGAGTTACACGACCCTGCTCATGGAGCAACCTTGACAAAATGTTTTATCTAAGCCTATATGAGCCTTCTAGTGTGTGGGAAATTTAGAGCACAGGAGACCAAATTAACTTATAAACAGTCAGATAGATCTGGAATGTGGGAGATTCTAAAAGAACTGGCCTGGATTATATAAAAAGACAGTAGTACTACTGGATAGAAATTCTAGTTAAAAGCGATTAAAGAGACATAACAACCAAATGTAATGTGTTAACTCTGATTCCATCCTGATTTGAAAGTAAATAAAGTAAAAGAGTTATGAAAGACATTATTGGACCAAATAAGAGAAATCTGAAAATGTACAGGATGTTAGATCATTCTATTCAATGACTGGTAATTAATTTTCTTTGCTGTGATAATGGTGTGTGGTTATGCAAAGAATACATGTGTTACGTAGGTTCTCATTAAAGCATCCGTGCTAAAATATTTATGGGGTGAAATGTCACATTATTTACCACTTACTATCGAATGACTTAGTAAAAAGGGAAAAAACTGAGTATATGCAGGAGAAGGAAAGCAAATATGGCAAAATGTTCGCAACTGGTAAGTCTAAATAAAGTAATATGATGGTCGACATTCTAGTCTTTTCTGTAGGTTTGAAACTTTTCTTTACAATAATTTGGAGTCAAAAGAGCTAAGAAGTTCAACTATACTCCAAGCGAGTGAGGCAGGATTCCTGCTGCCGTGCCAGGAGGCCCCCAAAATGACTCTTGGACAAACGTCCTCTCCTCGTCTAATGTTGAAGGAACAGTGGAAGCAAAGGAGCGTCACCATCTCTGCCTGTGGTTAGATGTCTAACCACCCAGCCTACTTCCTCAGTGTCTGAGGACCTAAACAACAGAGCAGCTACAGTTAGAAATCAAGAGGAAAAAGCGCTGTGGCTGGGGGCTGCCCCCATGGAGGCCCTCCTGCAGGGGCCAGTTTAAGCTTTGGGTGGTAGCTCAGCTGGTAAAGAATCCACCTGCAATGCAAGAGACCCTGGTTCGATTCCTGGGTTGGGAAGATCTGCTGGAGAAGGGATAGGCGACCCACTCCAGTATTCTTGGGCTTCCCTAGTGACTCAGACGGTAAAGAATCTGCCTGCGGTGCAGGAGACCTGGCTTGGGAAGATCCCTGGGAGAACAGCATGGCAACTCACTCCAGTATTCTTGCCTGGAGAATCCCATGGACAGAGGAGCCTGGGGGGCTACAGTCCATGGGGTCACAAAGAGTCAGACATGACTGAGCGACTAAGCACAGCACACAGCTGTCACCTCTGGTGTTTGAAGAAGGCCCTGTGCCAGCCTCCTGAGCACGCTTTTGCCGCCCCCTGCCCCACACAGACACCCAGGGGCAGTATCTGCAGGCTCTTCCCCCATCACATTTTGGGGGCTCGGGCCTGTGGCTTGGGCAGATCAGTGAGCATGGACAAGGGCTGCTTCCATATGCTATCCTTTTTTAAAACTTTTTATTTTGTATTGGGGTACAGCCAATTAACAATGTTGTGAGAGTTTCAGGTGGTGAGTGAAGGGATTCAGCCATACATACACATGTATTCATTCTTCCCTAAACTCCCCTCCCATCCTGGCTGAGGGGTTGCTTCCATTTGGATTTTGTTTGCAGAGGGCTTCAGGATTAACTTGCAAGCTAGGGGTTCTGACTCTTAAATGTCAGTACCTCAAATAGCTCAGAAAGTTGGGGAAAACTTCCTGAGGTTGAACTCTGTGCAGCTGGAAAGTTTTGAAAACAAAGTCTCAGTTTTGTAAACCAATTTTCTTCCTCTGAGCACTGGGTGTCTCTGGGAAGGAATGCATTACTGTTTCTAGAAATCTATCAACAATGTTATCCTACATGTCAGGACTGTGACCAGTCTTTAGGAAACTTGGTGGGGGCAGAGGACAGCTAGTTTAACAGCTGAGGACACCCACAGTCAGAATTGTCTTCTGTCTCCCCCAGGCAGCTGCTGCCATTGCAAAAGTTTCCCAGAACCATCAATTCCTAAACCCTCTTTGTGATAATATCCCTGTTTTTTTGTGGTTATGTGAAGACACAAATCCACCTGATGTCAAGTGAGGTAAGAAGCTACCGATGTCCTGGCCTTCCTTCTCCTCTCGCTGAAATTACAAAACAACCTTGAATTTGTGAGCAAATATGATGTCGTGTCTTGGCACCTGACCAGGGGTGGTTATTTCTTTTTTTTTTTTCTTAAAGCTTTTTATTTTATATTGGGGTATACCCAACTAACAATAATGGTGATAGTTTCAGGTAGACAGCAAAGGGATTCAGCCATACACATATAAGTATCCATTCTCCCCCGAACTCCCTTCCCATCCAGGCTGTCACCTAACACTGAGCAGGGTTCCACGGGTGGGTTTTTCTGCAACACCCTACAAAAGTTTTGAGACAGGCACAGGCCGCTGCTCTGTCTTCAGCGTGTGTACTGAAAATGGCCACTCTCACTGGCAACTGCTCTTCTGACTTCAGAGATGTGTGGAAATGAGGTCTCCTGAACTAGGGCTGCTTCTAAGCCAGAGATTCTTAGCTGTGCTCCATCAACTTGGATGAGGGAAAAAAGGAAAAGTCATGTTGCTATTTCCACTAACCTCTAACTGAAATCTAGTATGTCTGTATATCATGAATGGAGAAAACAAGCCACAGCCATACGACTGGGACCTGGTAAAAGTCTACGTTTATGTTACATCAACTGTTGCAGGCATCCTGAGAAATCATTTCAATACTTTGAAATCTCAGTAGTTATTGGAGCCGTTGCTAAATCTTATAGTTAGATGTGTTCGTAAAGCAGCAGTCTTGTACTGTACCACACATTTGGTTTCAAAAATATTTTGATCACTGTGCTGACAATACTGAATTAACTATATTTCAATATCATTTGTTTCCTTTGAATTACTATGGGCTTTATTTCATGCATTCAAAAAGCATTCTCCCAAAAGGGGAACTTAGGTGAAGAAGCCCTGCTTTAAGCCCTGAAAAAAGACAAAGTTGGTTCAGACAAGAGGCAGGGCTGGAGGGTTACACAGGAAATGACCCTGCGGCAAGTCATCTAAGACGTCCCTCCTGTCCCAGGGCTGAGACAGATGCTCAGACCTGGGAACTGTCCAGTAGACCCTCATCAGGCTGATGACTTCATTCATGACATTGGATCTCTGAACAAAGACACATGGGACAGTGAGAAGGTTTTAATAATTCAGTCATTTCATCTCAGACACTGCTATCAGGTGACCCCTGGAGGAGCGAAGACCTCTCTGTGTCATATGTCTGGGCCCCAGAGACCTTCAGAAAGCAGGAAAGCGTGCTTCTGTTCATGACTCTTTCTTCCCTCCTTTAGGATAGAACGGAAATTTCTTACAATAAAATAATCATAGGCAGGAGGTTAGTGAACCCAGCATCCAGGGTGGCCATCTTAACCACAAGGTCTGTTCAATTTGCAGGGATAAAGCTAGAATGGATTGTACACGTCAGAGAATCTCGAAGTGCACTGCAATGAGCAGAACCAGCACATCTGCGGCTCATTCATTTGCTGACATTTTTAACACGCCTTTGTAGCCTACTTGTGCATAGAATGTACACATAAAGAAGCAGGACACTTGTCCTGGGAACAGCTTCACAGCATTTAAAATCCTGTGGATTTGCACGCCCATGAACACGCCTATTACAACGACACCAGGAGGGGGCGTGCTTGACAGGTGAAGCTCACAGACCAAGACAGTCACGTGCTCTGGAGTTTACAGAAGGCGCTGAATCAAAATAGCACGAATGACACCACCCAAGAGACATTTTTAAAACTGCACTGATGGCCTCAAGAAAATGTAAGACGTGCAAACAGCAAAACTTCTCTCTCTAAAGAGTGAAATGAGCTTGCAGGCTGCCTGGTTCTTGGGATGTTTGTGCGCTTTAGTCGTGTCTGACTCTTTGTGACCCGATGGACTGTAGCCCGCCAGGCTCCTCTGTCCATGGGATTCTCCAGGCAAGAATACTGGAGTGGGTTTCCATGCCCTCCTCCATGGGATCTTCCCAACCCAGGGATGGAACGTGTGTCTCTTACATCTCCTGCATTGGCAGGTGGGTTCATTACCACTAGCACCACCTGGGAAGCCCTGTGGTTCTTGACAATTCAATTCAGGTCAGGACAGGTGGAGTTCAGCAGCCGAGCAGGCTGGCACATACCTCTGTGTACTCTTTGTAGCTCCGGTTGATCTCTGACAGGCTCTCGCGGGCAGCTTTGCTGGCAGGTGACGTTGCAAAGGCTTGCTTCATTTTATTGGCACCATCTTGGAGGCGTCTTTGGATACAATAAGCTTCATAGAGCTCATCTACCTGCCAGAATCAAAACAAAACAAGAACACGATCAATATTTATCACACTTGAAGGAAGTAACACAGGCCATTGCTAAGAGTTCAAGTTACTTTATGTTTCTGAACTCAAAAGGAGACTCTTATAGAAGTGCTATCCTTTCTAGACAGACCCATCATTTTTGTTTCAGCCACTAAGATCCATTTTCTATTTCAAACCAGATTTTACTCTGAGTTTTCTTTTCAAATGGCATGGAATGAAAATGAACTTAACATTGGTGGACCGCGTGAGATAAGGTTTAGATAATGAGGACAGGAGTCTTTTACACAACGAACAAACACTGGAAGAGTGTGTACAGTATCACACTGATGTGAAGACCTTGCATATACTGGGCTATTATCACTTTATTTTAAGAGCATCACCAGGTGATAGTCACACATCCAGATTTAGAATTCTTTTTCAAAAGAACTTGAGACTATTTATGGAAAATGATTTTTGTAAAGACGTGGCTCAACAAAAGACAGAAAACAATGGTAAGTTATTTTTCAAATTAGAGTGAAGCATGATTGTCAAAACTTATCAAACTAAACATAAGAACTGTGACATTTTTGGCATGTAAATTATACCACAATTAAAAACCTAAATGGGAGGAATGAAATGAACATTTCTCTGCAATACCTCTATGCTTAGGCTTCTAAATAATAATATACTCTTTGCAAGTGGTTATTCATCATACTCATTAGATAAGCCTGACAGTCACTTAATACGTCTCAGGCAGTAATTCTCCATCAATCCAAGGTGATTGTGATATTCAAGGGACATCTGGCAATATCTGGAGACATTTTCCAGTGTCACATCTGGGAGGTGCTGCTAGCATCTAGTGGGCAGAGGCCAGGGATGCTGCTAAACATCACAGAGGACAGCCCCCTACAGCAAGGAATTATCCCCAAATGTCAATAGTGCCTACACTGAGAAAACCTAAAGTTCTTCCAGATATTTATCTCTACAGTCTCTTGTGATATTTTCAGTTATCAACACACCAACCTCAGTTAACTATAGGAATTTTCATGCAGATTAAAAAGCATGATATCACAAGATATTCTATGTTCTGGGAGGCAGTTATCTACCTAGGACTACTTGAATTTTTCATTTCAGTACAAACTTTGTTCTTTCTAAAAGGAGGCTATAGCTGTGGATTCAGAAGAAGGTGGAGATGAATATGATGGATTTCAGCATGTAAGATTCCCCTTTCGTCCTGAAGGCAAACTTTTGGCTAATCACTAAAAAGCATTACTACTACTACTGTTAATGGTGTAATTTTCCATAGTTCTCTCTCTATACAGATGTCAGTGATGCCTAGCTGAGTACATGAATGTTGAGAGACTGAAGATGATTCTCTTGGTTAAAGGATTCTTTGCTGCTCTTTGACAATTCACTCCACTTTTCTGAGAGGAATCGTCAAAACTCTGTAAGGAACAACAGTCTTTCATCTTTGGGGTTGGTGGATTTGTCCCTGAATAAGAGGGAAGTATAGGACCCAAGGGATGGTGGCATATCTGATGATAAGATCCTTTGGCTGGTGACTGGCATCGAGGGTGGTTTCCATACATTCAAACTAAGACTCAGTTGGTGAGCTTGTTAAAATGTTGATGCCCAGGCCTCACTCTGAGACCGCTGATTTAGTAGGTTAGGGATGGGCGAGGAGTTTGAAAATTTAAATAAATGGTGCAGATGTGCCTGGTCCCCTGGAGACTTAAGAAACACAGGAGCTGATACCTCTTCTGATGCAGGCCTGGCTGCCTCATCTGTGTGGCCTCCTGAGGGACTGGCCCTTCAGCCTCTTTCCCAAAGATGCTGAGACTGTAATCCTCTTAATAAGGAAACTGTTCACTGGACCACTGGTATAGCCTTAATGATTAGTATACTACTTTGCATTTAAAGAATAGTTTATTCTTGTTTTCTTTTTTTTTTAAATACTTTATTTTTATTTATTTTTAATTTTTATTTTATATTGGAGTATCATTGATTAACAATGTTAGTTTCAGGTGTACAGCAAAGTGATTCAGTTACACATATTTATTGTCATTTAAATATTAGTCTATCCTAGCCAAACGGAGTTAATCTTTCACATAAAGGATAACTAAGCAGGGGTTTAGTTACCTTTGGGGTTGGTGGATTTAGGTCGTTGCACTCACCTAAGCAGAAGCTGTAGACAAGAATTTGTCTCACCTATAAGTTAGCAGTGTGTGTGTGTGTGTGTGTGTGTGTGTGTGTGTGTGTGTGTGTTAGTCGCTCAGTCGTGTCTGACTCTTTGCGACTCCACAGACTGTAGCCTACCAGGCTCCTCTGTCCACAAGATTCTCCAGGCAAGAATACTGGAGTGGATTGCCATAACCTTCTCCAGAGGATCTTCCCAACCTAGGGATCAAACCCTGGTCTCCTGCATTGCAAGCAGATTCTTTACTGTTTGAGCTACAGGGAAGTCCTGTAAGTTAGCAGTGGCTCTCATCAAATAAACGGAGTCAATAGAATATAACTTGTTAGGATTTGTTAGGCATCCATGCATAAGATGCCACAGATAGGGGGTTACTAACCTTTAATAACCACTAAGATTGTTATGTCTTACAATGATGGATATGAGATGGATAAATACATTTTTTCCTAATACTAATTCTGTTTTCTTGCTATTTTCCCAACTAAACAGAGTAATTTCAAAGGTCACCTGCCACATAAATATCTTCTAATGGATGTCATTGTTTTACTTATTGAGTTGAACAGAAATAGGAGCAATTTCAGATTTACCAAGGTAATAAATATCTTTCAAAGTAGGAATGTACAAAGGCAGTATCCCATACACACGTTTACAGACATGTAAATCATCACAGAATTCTAAACTGGAAAGGATGCTTCGGGTCATCTAGACCGACTACGTGCAGCTCCAGGCTCACTACACAGACTGGGAAGTTAAGGTCCACCTAGATGACACAGCCCAGTGAGTATGTGGCAGAGATGGAAGTAAACCCGAGACTTCTGACTCCTAGTAGAGAGAACAGCTAAAACCTCCAGTCTCCACACTTGGAAGATGAGTGGGTGCCTCTGATGGGTGCATATAACAGGAATTGCTGATAGTGTGATTCAGCTGCCCTCAAAAGGAAACTGTTTCTAGGTTATGCCAATATTGCCGACAGTATCCAGAATGACGGGGGATGGTCCCACTCCATGCTAGGGTGGTGGGACCATCAGTCAACTATTTGTAGGGTTCAGGGCTGGATATCAGGGACCCTGACAAACTGGAGTACACAGAGGGAAGCAATGAGGATGAAAAGGAACTTGGAAACCAAGCCATGTGAAGAAGAGTGGAAGAAACTTGAGTAAGCATGAGAAAGATTGAGGGAGCTATGCTGCAGCTGTGGTTAAGTATTTTAATAGGCCTTGATAAAGAAGATTATGGGGGTTCCTTCTTTATCAAGGAAGGATATGGAACCGTTATATGTGGGACCTAAGTGTAAAGTTAAGCAAGTGTGAAGATTTTGGTAGGGTCAGTCTGGTGCAATCTTATCTCTGACCAGACCACACTGAGGCTGAATTCTACACTAGTCACTGGGCACGCTGCATAGGAAACACTGACTAAATATCTGTTGAACTGAAGCAGAGGGAAAAATGTGCTGGATCATCAGGCTCTCCATTCTTATTTTTTCCCTCCAACTTTACTGACTGTTGGAGGATTTAACTGCTAATCAGGCTAGGAATCAATTGGATACGAAATTCTCCATGACTAGATGCTACGTTCAGGCCAAAAGTATACTGATTAGTGACAGAACTGAAAAACAGGCAAAGACAAGAGGAATGTCAATTACCTTACTGATGTGAAACTCCAGGCGTCTCATGTATCTTTCGATCGTTTTAATTTGCTGGAATTAAAAGAAGAAGTTTGAAAAAGTACAGACATTTACAGTTTCACTGATTAGACACGTGTAGCTATTTATTAAAGGTTTTTATTTTACAACTTTATTTATTTTTGGCTGTGCTGGGTCTTTGCTGCTGCCTGGACTTTCCCCTCGTTGCAGTAAGTGGGGGCTATTCTCTGGTCGTGGTGCAAGGGCTGCTCCTTGCGGTGGCGTCTCATTGCAGACCATGGGTGCTAGGATGCTCAAGCTTCAGTAGTTGCAGTTCCCAGGCTTTAGAGCACAAGCTCAACATCTGTGCTGCACAGGCTTAGTTGCTCCACTGCATGTGGGGGGTTTCTGGACCAGGGAGGGATCCCAGGGATAGGACTTGTGTCCCCTGCATTGGCCGGTGGATTCTTTACCACTGAGCCACCAGGAAAGCCCTGTGTGGCTATCTTTATTATCGCATACTCAAAAATACCAGAAATTGTTAACTATTTCCCCTTTCTTCCTATCTCTGTTACTACTTTAAAAGATTCTCTAGTATCAACTTAGACCGTATTTTTAAAAAATACTGAAGACACACGCTGAAAGATGAACTTGAGCTAGCTTTTAGAATCCTTATGTTTAACATCAAGGGAGGCCAAACAAATTGAATTTCCTGGATTTCTGGCAGGACAGTATCATATTGGAGTATACTTAAATTCCTTCATAATGACATTTTATCAGTTCAAAGATGAACTCACCCCCATTTTAAGGTTTCTGAAATTGGGGTGCATTTTACAACTGCTGCTGTCTGTGCCTGCCTCAAGATAGTCATAGTTGGTTATGTCACCTCTTCCCTTTGAGTTATAAATACTAAATTTAATTACCCTTTAAAATATTTGCAGATTATACTAGGATTCAGCATCAAAGGTCTCAAATATACAGAAAGGCATGGAAAGAGATAACATTGTGTATAACTTTAAAAAATATGTACATTTAAAATAGGTCTAAGAGAGTTTGTCACTAAATGTAAAATACACTTAAGTGAAAAGAAAGAAATGTGTCACAGTTTACCTGGAATCACTCTTTTTCCTAGTGGCACATAGGATAATGATGTATTTTCCAATCACAGATGTCTTCCATTTAATGAAATATGATAGTTCCCATTTAGAGAGAACACAGGTATGGACCTTTAAACCCTTGGAAAATTCTTAAACTTACTAGCACACCGAGAAGCCCTGAAACCAGGTGGCATTTTTGTAAAAGTGACCTTAAACACACTATTGTGTCTGTAGATCATAGTACTTACATCATCCTCATTAGATAAACGCATGAACTCTTTCTCTAGGACCTTAACTGGACCTAAGAGGAGATCGCTGACTTCTCAAAGATGAATGGTTTTTTCCCCCAGCAATGCCCTGAACACAGAACAGTAACTTACCTTGTCTAGATCATACAGCACACCCTGAAATTTAAAAAAAAGAGTATCCGGGTTAAAACGTAGTTCTCTCAAAACCATTACTGACATGAATCGAAGGATTTTGTCCGCATTTCTGCATTATCAGTGAAATAATGATCGACCCCAAAATGTTCTGTTGGACTTTTTACATTTGCTTTAAAAGAGCAAAAATCTGGGTTATTTTAAATACCACTAAGAATATTTTTAAGAACTAGTGTTTATTTATATTCTGTGTCTCCAGAACCCTGCCCAGTCCTCACTGCCCCCTGGGAGCTGTAAAATGTTCACTTGCTTTGAGCTCTCCTCTCTTACATAGTGAGGGGTACAGAAATTCCTCTTCACTTAAAAAATTTTTTTTAATGTTAACATGAAAAATAGCAGTGATATATGTGTTAAAAAAGACTTGGCTTCCTGTTTAAACACATAAAAATTGATATTTAAGAAAAGTCCTTGAGAGTGGTGACAGGCTTTCCACAAATTATCTTTAAAGCATGTTTATTCCTCGGTCACAGTATCACAGGAGCATCAGTACACTAAGCCCACAGCCCCCATCAGAAGGGTTGTTATGGAACACTTGGTCCCGCTGGAAGCTCCTCCATCCACACACCATTGTTCTCCAAAGAGGAACATTTGTTGCCGCTGAGGACTGTCAAGGACATTCAAACACTCTGAAGGCCACTCCACAGTGAGTTCCATATAAATGGGAACATTTTATCCTTCAATATCATTAGAATATAAAACTTCAACTTTCTGTGAAGAATTTAACCCCTACCCAGCCTCTCTGTCCATGGATTTCTCCAGGCAAGACTACTGGAGTGGGCTGGGATCTTCCCAACTCAGGGATCTAACCTGGGTCTCCTGCATTGCATGCAGATTCTTCACCAACTGAGCCACTAGAGAAGTCCCTAAGCCTGCATATTTCAGGCTTTTCAGGACAAAAATATACATTTTAGCACATCTTTTAAAAAAGATAACAGCTATTCATGGATATCTGTACCTTGTGTATGTAGAGTTTTCCCGGGCTTTCTGATGCCTTGGAACATTAAGGCATATCATTTAGGACTTAACAGAATCATTTAAAATCATTAGAAACACCTCTTCGAGCAGAGAAGCCCTCACAGATTCAGAATAGAGGAAATGTGTAAGAATCTCCAACAATACCATGTGTAGTTAAAATGGTTCAAGGACTCCTCTGATTTCTCCTAACAATGGCCTCTTGAGCTTCCTTCCCCTTTCTGATATCACTCACCTATTACTTTTTAAAAACTGGAGATAAAACAAAAGTTCTGGGCTCCAAATTCCAACACTAAAAATATGGTGGTGGTGGTGTTCAGTGGCTAAGTTGTGTTTGACTCTTTGTGACCCCATGAACTGCAGCATGCCAGGCTTCCCTGGGCATCACTATCTCCCAGAGGAAAATCCCAACTTTTTATTTCCTTATATTTTTTGGGAGGAGGGGTATAGGGAGTTTTTTTAAAGTATTTTTTTTTTCCTGATTACAAAGTTTGTCTGCATAAATATGCTTGGAAAATACTGGAACATATTAAGAATAAAGCATTAAGATACACATCTGGAAGCAGATGGTACTTTGCCCGTTGGATCTGCTTTTCTTGAAGCTTCTTCCTCATCCTATGCCCATCCAATAAGACAAGTTACTTAGCAGCGCCTCCTCTCCCACCCCAAAACCCCACTGCGTTAACATCTTAATGATTAGTACTTACCAGGCGAGAATTTCTTCTCATATCTTTTAACTGAGTTGTCAGCTTGTCCAGCTCTGTCTGGTGAACCTCCAGATACTCACTGTAAAGATAAGAGACGTGATCGTGAACTCCATGACCACTGAGTGGAATCAGTGCTGATGCTGACCTGAACAGGGGGATTAAGAACCTGAACCTTACTCTGTGGAGTGCAGAGCTGGTGAGGGAAAGGCTCTGCATTTTTCCAAACTCTCCACATTTTGAAAGCTCTAGCAGTTGCCTCTTATATTATCCAGATAGTCTAAAAGGAGAACCCCATGAGGCTGGCAGTGCAGGAAAGTAAAACCAGTGAAGAGGGAGGGGTGAGTACTATGGAGTCAGTCTTGGGTCTGGGCTCACGGAATCCCATCTAAGTTCCACATGACATTGACTGTATGCATATCACCACACACTAGGGAAGTTTTATTCTGGACAAACCATTGCTATAATATACTTGGGAAGGTTTTAGAACCCTTCTTTAGCAGTCTCTAGAACAGATATGCCTGTCTACCATTGCTGAAGTGAAATCCAATGCTGAGTTAAATATAAATATATTACTTTTTTCAGATCTCTTTCAATGTTTGGCTATGATGGAAACCAGACAGAGTTCTTATCTTTCGGACTCATTTAAGGTTTCCTCAATTACGGTGCAATCATGCTACAGAAATAGACATTCTAAAATTATCTTATAAGACTAGCTTTTCTGACCCTCCTGAGGATTTTAGAAAGGAAAAAGGTTTCAATGTATCATTAGGTTTGATGTTCTTACTCAAGTCCATTTTTCAAAGCCCTGTAGACCTCTTCCACCCTTTTAGGCTGAGGCTCTTTGGGAGGGCTGCTGTTTTTGTGTCCTAAATTGTGCATTTTCTTCAGTTTGGCCTGAGGCTTCTTGAGAGCGGAGGAATTTTCAATGAAGGAGTTACATCTATGGAAAGAGAAAAGAAAAGCTGAAATGGCTTCAGTTTCTGGCAGCCAAAGTGATCTGATCAAAGAAATGCCTTTTAATCAGATTGTGTTTGCATTAGTGTCTTTTGGGGAGGCAACATTCCCTTGCATATTAGTAGATCTGAGCCATCCTACATTTTGTTTTGTGGTATTAGATTTAACAGCTGAAATCTGGAAGTTTGGCTGGGCAGTGGCTACCCAGAGTCAACGCCTGGCTGTAGGTAATGTACACTCTGAATGAAAGCATGTCACATCACTGAATCCTCATGGGACACCAAGGACACACACTTCTAGGTAGAAATAATGAACAGGCAGAAGGATATAATCCAGCTAAAAAAATATGTTCACTATGTGGCATCAGGTGTATCCATCTACTGAATTTGACTGGGAGGCTTCCCTGGTGGCTCATTGGTAAAGAGTCTGTCTCCCTGCCAATGCAGGAGACATGGGTTCGATCCCTGATCCAGGAAGATACTGCATGCTGAGGAGCAACCAAGCCCATACTCCATGCCTTGAGCCCATGCTCCACAACAAGAGAAGCCACTGCAATGAAACGCCTGAGCACGGCAACTAAAGATCAGCCCCTGCTACTGCAACTGGAGAAAGCACACCAGCAGGGTCAGTACAGCCAAACGTAAATAAATAAAATCATAAAAAGAAGGCAAATTCAACTGAGATGTGAATGCATACATCTTAAATGAGGGTCAGAGCATGACAAAGGAATAATTCTATAGGCAAGCACACCTTATTTTATTACACTTCAAAGATACTGTGTTTTTTCACAAATTGAAGACGTGCAGCAGTCCTGTGTTGTTAGATGATGGTTAGCATTTTTTACCAATAAAGTATTTAATTATGGTATGTCCATTTTTTTTTTAGACATAATGCTATTATACAGTTAATAGACTACAGTGTAGTATAAATGTAACCTTTATATGCACTGGAAAACCAAAAAATTTACGTGACCCACTTTATTATGATATTTGCTTTATTGCGGTGGTCTGGATTCAAACCTGCAGTATCTCTGAGGATAGATTTTTTAAAAAGTTTTATTGATTATTTATTTATTTATTGACTGCACTGTGAGGCTTGCGGGATCTTAGTTCCTTGATGAGGGATCGAACCCAGGTCTCAGCAGTGAAAGCACTGAGTCCTAACCATTGGACCACCAGGGAATCCCCTTAAGCTTTATTTTATGGAATAAATTTTGTTTCGGTATAACATGAAACTCAAAATCTCTATTAGTGGCAGGGAGGTAGCCTATAGTGGTAAGATGGACACATGGTAACTTAACCCCAAACTACTGATCTGATTAGGAAGCTAAGAGGCCAGACTACTCACTGACCCAGCTGTCAAGTGGAAAGCCATGACCTCTGAGTGTGGCAGGTGGGCACCTTCCAGGCTAATTCTTAGTTACCTCCCTCTGCCATCACTGTGTGTACCAAAGGGGACAATGTATGTCAGAACACATAAACCCCCTAAGAATGCAAGACCTTTATCACATCAGACAACCTGAGGACCAACTTTATTCCATGTTGCTTATTTCACTACCTGTCTTTTCTTTCTTGAGTTCCCCTAGGTTCTGTTTTAGATGAGAGGAGACACTGGGGAAAGTGAAGAATAACTTTCCCAAGCCTGTGTCTGAATGACAGACATCTGCTCCTCAGAGTCAGTCTGCAGAGGCAGTCACTGCATAACTTCATACCAAAAATAATCCCCCAATTACAAATACAATGCAAATCCCCCAAATACAGTGGAAATGTGCTTCAAAAAGGGGTATGGGGTGATTCAAACTTCATTATAAAGCTACAGTAATCAAAACAGTCTGGCACGGGTCAGACTGTGACCAGTGAATAGAGATCAATGAATACAATGAATACAGTAGAGATCAACGAATTGATCTGGAAATAAATCAATGAACAGAGAATCCAGAAATAAACCCTCCTATATATGGTCAATTAATTTATGACAGAGGAGTCAAGAATATACAATGGGGGAAAGACAGTCTCTTTAATAAATGGTGCTGGAGAAACTGGATAGCTACACTCAAAAGAATGAAACTGGACCTTCTCTTACACCATATAAAAAAGTTAACTCAAAATGGATTAAAGACTTGAATGTAAGACCTGAAACCATAAAACTCCTAAAATAAAACACAGGCAGTAAACTCCTTGACACCGGTCTTGGCTGTGACTTTTTGAATAAAACACCAAAAGCAAAAGCAAGCAAAGCAAAAATATACAAGGAAGACTACATCAAACCAAAAAAACGAAAAGCTTCTACAAAGCAAAGGAAACCATCAACAAAATAAAAGGAATACTATTCACCCATAAACAACAATGAAATCTTGCCATCTGTGACAACATAGAAGGACCTTGAGGGCATCAATACGTAAGGAAGTGAGTCAGATCAATGTACAATCTAAAAGAAAAAAAAAAACCACCAAGTTTGTAGATATAGAGAACCAGTTGGTGGCTGTCAGAGGCAGGGATTGAAGGGTAGGTAAGAGAAATGGGCCAAGGGGGTCAAAAGGCGAAAAGGAAAAAAAGAACAATTTAAATTGGCAGGAAAAGACTACCATAGATGGTGCTGAAATGGGTATAGAAAGAACCTTTACTATTCTGTAAGAAAATATGTAAATGTACACCCTCAAAATAGGCAATGGATGTAAATGAACTGGTTATTCCCAAAGTATAGACAAAAGACAAGTAAACTTATGAAAACACATTTAACCTCAATTAAGGATGATCTAAAAGACTGAGAAAGATTTTTAGAAAATGCTCAGTATCAGCAGATGTGTGGATAAAGGCAAATCTGTTGTTACTGGTTAGAGGATAAATGGGCTCAAACGTTTGGAGGCACTTTAGCAACAGGTATCAAAAGATCTGAAAAACATGGGGCGGGGGTGGAGCGGGGGTAGGGAGAGCTACGCACACATATTGCTAGCTTGTCCTAAATCTTCAGCCATCTCCTTTGCAGGAGCAATTCTTAAATGATAGAAATTTGGGGAACATTACATCTTTTTCATGAAAGACATTAAAACAGCACAGGTGTGTGTTTTGACCAGGCCACATGGACGCGGACCTTGTTCAGAGCATCAGGGTTCGCATCCTTCTCAAGCTGTGTCCCAAGAGAGAACCATCATGACTTGCCTGGATCGCCGCTCCTGAAGGCCACTGAACCCCGCAAAGGACTGGCTCCTGATGATCCCATTGGGCCCTCCAGGCGAGAAGGACTGGGATCCTACCAACATGATTTCTGGGAGTCTGGCTGGTAGTCCTGTAAGACAATGGAAAGATTAAGGCAAATAACAGGCAGGTTCAAACAGAAAACATGCTAAGCCTGTCAACGATAGTAGGAGGTGACATGGGGTAAGGTGAGTCATCGCTGTCAGATGCTTGTAAGACTTCTTTCCTATGACATGTTCTTTTTAACCCAAAGGGTTCAGATCTCAGGTAAAGAAACACACAAAGACATAAATACATATAAATTAGACACCATTATCAGTTACTTTAGGGTTCCTTCAGGGATTTTTTTTTTTTAAACAAGGTTCAACCGTACCTTCCAAATCATGGAAACTTTGTAATGTTTCCCTCCATTTAGAACAGCAATAACATCAGCAGAAGCTCACAAATAGGCCAAGTCAAGTTTCAGACAGGCTCTGTGTCACATTCAAAGCACGGCTCAGTCTTAGGGTGGAATTCTACACTTGGAAGTCACAAGACAAAAAACACTAGGTTTCCTGAGAGATGAACTTACTTAAACTTGTTCTCCCTTTTTCTACACTTAAGTATATTTTGAAAGATCAAATCATGCTGCTATTGTGGCAGTGAGAAAAAAAAGACGCACACAGGGAGTGCTCACAAGAGCAGTGATAATCGAGGTTATGATAAGAACCCATGAGAAGAGGCAAGGAAGGTAAAGGGGAAAAGATAGCAGAAAGCACACGCCGCATTTCAGTCACCAGCTTGCCTTCTGTAAAGACTTGGCACCACTGACCAAGATGCGTTGTCAAAACACAACTTCAGGTGCTTCCCTGGTGGGCCAGTGGCTAAGACTCAGAGCTCCCAATGCAGGGGGCCCAGGTTCGATTTCTGGTCAGGGAACTAGATCCCACGTGATGCAGCTAAGAGTCTCAATGCCGTAGCTGAAGATCCCGCATTTCGCAGTGAAGATCAAAGATCCCATGTGCCCCAATTGAGACCCAGCGCAGCCAAATAAATAAGAGAAATAAATGTTTAACAAAAAGACAAAACTTAAGCGGGACAGAAGCCTAAGATTAGTTTCCCCAAAGGACTGCCCTAGAACAGTTAGGTAATTCTATTCCTTTTATATCAAGAAGAGTCAAAGCACATACCATTGTTTTAGCAGGTAACCTCAGTCCAGAGAGGGGGACGGGCCAGCAGGAGGAAGGAGACACAGCCCCTCTCTAGGCTAAAGACTTCCAAAGTGGGCAGACACCAACAGCATCAATAGCTGCCCTTAAAAAACCTAGCAAACAAGCAAGCAAAGCTGAAAAACAGCAGCAGAACTCTCCTGTGGTCCACCTAAACGTGATGGAAAAGCCAATATCACTGAGATCGGCTCAGAGCTCTTGGAAGCAGCTCAGTCATGGGCGGAGGTCTGAATGAGTTGCTTCCCCAGAGAGAAAAGAACAAACAGCCCCTTCCCCAGGAGGCTGCAGGCTCCTGAACCCCCTCCTCCGCAGCCACCGGGGAGAAAGCAGCTCTGGGCTGCATGCATTCTTGCATGCACACTGGCGCTGACTCACTTGGCAAGAGGCTTTGCAGTGATCAACAGGTTGCTCTTTGATCTGGGTGGGACAGGCATCCCATCCATTCCAGCTAGGGATGGGGGCAGGGAAGCTGAAATTTGGGAGCATTCTCCAGAATTTTAAAAGCGATGATGTAGAAGTATGCACAGTCAGTAATATTAATATCTAATGCATGAAAGGCAGGACAAAATGTAGTGCAGAGAGACTCTTTCTGATGCCGCTCCTCACCCCAACGTTCAAAACTAACCACGATTTACACATAAGTCCTTAATAAGGTCCTCCCAAGTGTTCTTTGTTGCTTACTAAGAAGTCTGTCCAATTTTCATTAAAAACACCTTCTTAGGTTCATAAAGCAGGCCTGTGCTATCTTTGCATCACATGTAAACATAGCAAATATCTATAATAAATATCAAGAAAAAGGTCCAGAAAATTTAATAAATATCAGGAAAACATGTTCTTTTTGTACTCAATAATCTTGTTATATAAAACATACCTTAAAGTCTCAATTTGGCAAATTTAGTCAGTTTCATATCTCATTTTTTCAATTACTGTCCAATAGGTCTGTTGCATCCTGGCAAGCTTTGGTCATGGGAAAAAGACTTAAAAGTGTGCGGAATATTTTAACTGTGTTATTGTTTTGACTTTCTAGAGATTACATTTTTAAACAGAAAAGATTTTTTTCTCGTACCCACTGGATCAGTAATTGCATGGACTCCTAGGCATTCTGATATAAATGATATGGACCTGAGTATTGGGATTTTGAAAAGGACCGCAGGTGGTTCTGATGCTCAGCCAAGAAAAGAAAAAAAGGATGAGGCTGAACTGGTTGAAATTTTCAAACTCAACCAAAACAATTTGCTACAATTTCTCAAATATCCAACTTTTAAAAAAGAGTCTTAAGCCTCTCTTTGGAACATTTAAATGTTAAATGGATTAAACATTAGAGTTGGATAGTGAAATAATTTTTTTCCCTTCCTTTCTTTCAGTACCAGGTAAGAAAGCTGCTGCTTCTTCTTTTAAAGAAAGGCTTTATTGCTTTGCCAGGTAAAGGGAGACACACAGCCTTCTGCCTCAGAAAACTGTGTGTCTCCAGGCATACTTCTTGAGAACAAAAATGTCTGTCTTGGATTCTGAGTTTGTAAATTGCTTCGGGATGTCCTCAGACGCTTTTCGTTACAGTTACTTGTTGAATGGATGCCTGCTGGGAACAGGAAGAGGGGTAAGCAGTTTTGTGAATGTTCTGTTTTGCCTATCTGGTCTGCGAAATGATCATTATCTATCAGAGAAGAATTTGGCTGATAGCTGGCTTAGGCTGAGATCCCTATCCTGCCATCAGCTCCCCTAGAGGCTGACTCACTGCCTAAGGAGAGTCATAAAATAAGTTTGAGGGCTTCTGCACAAAGTTAGGCTCTTGAGAAAAAGGAGTAGGTTGAGAAAGGGAAGAGCTGGAGGGATGACGGGTAACGGTGCACAAAGCACCCCCCTGCCCATACCCCTAACCCTGAAGTCGGGGGTGGCTACTTGGCTACTAGTCTTCCAGCAGCCTCAGCCATTCCCCAGTGGCTAGATACTCTGTAACTCTATCATCTTTTTGATGACACCACTCCCACCTCCTGGAGCCTCAAGTCCTCAAGCTGCTCACCGGCTTCCTAGACTCACAGACCTGCTTTCTTCCAGCAACACTATCCCTAAAGCTACGTACTCATTTGCAGGCTTTAAGGACTGAAACTGGTTTCTAGTCATTTGCATTTTACTAGCAGATGCTTCTTTGAAGCAATGCCTTCCCCTAAAGAAAGGACTAATGTACTAATATCAATAGAATTGCATTATCACTGCTGATAGCGGTATAAAGTGATACCCAAAGCTTGGAAGACAACTGGTAGTATCTTCTATTTAATGTGTAAAACACATTTATCCTTCAATATGTCACATCTACTCTTTGCTATCTCCTGTGTAGAAATACTCAACTTCACAAAAAGTTATATACGGGGAAGTTAATGACAGTCAACTACGTAATAGGAGAAAAGTGGAAATGATATAAATATTAATCATTATAGGAATGATTAATACATTATGGCATAACCTGAGCAGTTATAACAATATGCCCACACAGAAAGACCCCCCTACCTCAGAACAAAGTGCAGAACAAGTTAGAGTATGATACCAGGAATGTTGAAAACAAAATATAAAATTATGTACATGAATCAAAAAGTTCTGAAAGTATACATAGACAGTCCATGGAGAGGTGGGATTGAGTGGCAGTCAGAAACATTTTAATTTTCCTATATTGTTTAAATTTTTGTAAAGGAAATGGATTTATGTATGATTGATATGATGCTGAATACTTTTTTGAAACTGCAGAAATTTAGAGTTGTCTAGAGTTGGGACTTGGAGAAGGCAATGGCACCCCACTCCAGTACTCTTGCCTGGAAAATCCCATAGACAGAAGAGCCTGGAAGGCTGCAGTCCATGGGGTCGCTGAGGGTCGGACACGACTGAATGACTTCACTTTCACTTTTCACTTTCATGCACTGGAGAAGGAAATGGTAACCCACTCCAGTGTTCTTGCCTGGAGAATCCCAGGGACGGGGGAGCCTGGTGGGCTGCCGTCTATGGGGTCGCACAGAGTCGGACACGACTGAAGCGACTTAGCAGCAGCAGCAGAGCTGGGACTACAGAGGAGACAGATCTCACATACAAGAACATATAAGACAACTTTGATGGGTAACAGCTCTATTTATACAGTTTGTTGTTTATATCTGTAAGTCCTGCAAAGGAGAAATATGATTTCTGAGAAATAAGGTATTAGGTTTCATAAATTCTGATTACACCCTAATAATTCAGATTCCTCAATGAAGTTTCCATGATGAGCTTTGAATTATAGACCAACTTCTTTATTTTCATCTGAAGGACTTCTAGAGATGGGACTGGACTCCTGGTAAGAGGTACTATACCCAGCACATATTGCTAAGACTCACCAAATACCATGCCTAATAAGCAAGAAATTCCACATAAAATAACACTCTTCTTGGGCTGCGGATACTTGAAACTTTCCAACTTTCTAGTTCTAGAAACTAGACATGTTTCTAGTTCTCAAGTTACTGACTTCTCACCTGGTCTTTCTGAAAATGCCAGCAGAACTAATATTCATTTATGTGCATTAAATGAAAGGTCTCGAACCTTAGGCACACAGTGAAGCTGCTACAGTTTGTCCCTTACTTTGCTTTGTCCCAGGCAGCCCAGGCGGTTACACCATGTGGCCACCCCTGCCTCACAATTCCCATAATCCCTGGGAAGCATTGACTCTTTCTGGAGGAATCCCAAGCACTTTGACTAAGAGTTGAATGAACCCTACCATTCTGAGCTGAGCCTCCTAGCACAGAAGACAGCCACAATGGTTTCTCTTCTCGACTTTTCATACAGTGAAAACTGCTGCCTTCTCCCTGGCTATGCAGTGCTAAGATTTAAGTGAACACACAACAGAGTCTTTTGATATAAAATGAGTACAGGATTTCACGTGTTCTGATATGATACGGTGATATAAGTAGACTGGGCCTTGGTGGGTGTGATGAGCCACCATGTGACCTGAAGTTCCTCGTCTGTTTAAATTAGAAGGGAGCTTATCAAATCACCAGGCAATTTGGGAAGAGCACTGAGTCTGGAGATGGCAGGGTCTGGGGAGGGTGGATGTGAGGCAGATAAAAAAGATCAAGGGATCAAGAGGTTGCCCTTCACCCCACTAGATTTCTTGCCTTGTTTGGACCAAAAATAAAAGGTCCAATATGAGCACAGTTTAGAGGAGGGACTAGCCAGTGCCCTGGAGAACTCAAAGATAACCTGATTCTTAAGAATAAATGAATGAATGACAGAGGTCAACCTTGGAGAGTTGCTTGGAGAACGGGCAATGAAGGGCATCCATCACAGAGCAGGGCTCTGCAGCAGATCCTAACACGCAGCTCCTGACAGTGCTTCCGGTAGAGATAGCAAAAACGGAAGAAAAATGCTTTGAAAGTTCAGTCCAGGTGACAGTTCCATTTCCCCTTACATTTTTATAAACTGGTATTCTGGTTTATACTTTCTGGTGAATTTGATTAGCCTGAGTTAGCAAGCCTCTCTCCCCAAGCATGAACAACTCCTTTTGGAGACTCTCAAGGTGAGGTAAGGCAGGGTGAGCTCTTTTCATCACCTCTCAGGCACGAATCTCCAAATGAATGAGTTCACAGTAGATGTGTTAGAAGCATTGATTAACCATAATTGGACAAAGCAACCAGTCAGTAAAAGGAATGTTACCAAGTATACTGAGACTCATGAAAGGAAATAGGAATCCTTAGGTTATTTTTAGTTTTTCCAAGCATAAAAGCACTCTGCTGCATTAGGATAATACAGAGAAGTAAAAAGAAGTTAGGGCAAGGATGGGGAGTAAAGAACCATATAGTTTCTATCCACCCAAAGACAACCACCAGTAGAATTTTGGTGCATACAATTTTCTTCAACTCAATAATTTTGAGCACAGTACATACTAAATTGTGTATGCTGCTTTTTCTATCATATTCTTTTTTTTTTAGAACTATATTTTATGGTTTATAATTGGCTTTTCTCTTCAGCTACCTTTAAGAAGGTACTTAGGAGCTTCCCTGTGGCTCAGACAGTAACGAATCTGCCTACAGTGCAGGAAATCTGAGTTTAATCCCTGGGTTGGGAAGATCCCCTGGAGAAGGAAATGACACCCACTCCAGTACTCTTGACTGGAGAATCCCATAGACAGAGGAGCCTGATGGGCCATAATTCATGGGGTTACAAAGAATCGGACGTGACTGAGTGACTAACACACACTACGTCGACCCACAATCCAGGTGCTCCTTGGGATGATAAAAGGGATCCATTCAGTCTGCATCACGCTGCTGCTGTCTAGTTGCTATGTTGTGTCCAACTCTTTGTGACTACATGGACTGTAGAATATCCAGCCAAGCTCCTCTGTCCTCGGGATTTCCCAGGCAAGAATACTGGAGTGGGTTGTCATTTCCTTCTCCAGGAGATCTTCTCCACCGAGGGGTTGAACCAGTGTCTCCTGCATTGGCAACCAGATTCTTTACCACTGAGCCACCAAGGAAAATCCAGTCTCTATGATAGATGCCTTTTATTTTTGATTTTAAGATATGGTCAAAGGCAAAGTTTATCCTTGCAAGAATGACTTCCCTATGGGAAAGGAAGGGGCAGATTAGCATTTGTACATGCTGGAGATGCAGGACATCAAGTATTATGAAATTCGAAAAACAGCCACACAACAGCTGGACATCACTCTCTTCACCCTGCAAAAGTAAAGGTTTTTATGGTCTGTTTCCCTCCTTTCTCATTTAGCTGAATTCTCCAATATACAACACAAACAGGTAATTCTGGAAGATCCCCACTACTGACAGAAAATATAAGAGACATCTGTGATTTCAGAACAAAGAATTTCTTCTCACTGAAGCATTTCTCATGGGGGGAGAATGTCAACTTAGAAATCAATAGTGGCATAGCTACAAAGCTATACCGTCTCCACCTTAGACTGAGACTAATCTTCTGTGATAAGGCAAGAGCCAGCAGGTCAGCTGGCAGGTTGCTGGGGTGACATGCAGGCAAAAGTAGACAATTCTACAATTAACTTGAGTGTTGGCTTGGTGCCAGGGATGGGAACAGGCAAAGGATCATGAGACAACTTTGTGTGGGTGTATGTGTGTGGAAGTGTTAAAAAAACTGCTGTGATGATTGCTGGACAATGTATACATTTCCTGAAACTCAAACTATATACTTAAGATGAATTCAATTTATGATATGTAATTATACATCAATAAAGCTGTTGGAAAATCTCTATCAGTTTCCAGAAAAAGTCATCATTCCTTCTGCAAGAGGAAATGCCAAGGAATCAGGACCTGAAAAGGAAAAGCTCAATTAATAAGGAGCCACCTAAGAGCTGAATATTTTCATGTTTTGATCCTTTTCCCTGTAGGCACCACATAAGACGCAGCACACTGGCCCCACTGTGCTTCCTGACTCATTTCATCATGCCCAGGTTGTGTTCCTCCACTCCCCGCTCCTAACAATGCCATCCTGTTTATGCTCCCCCACATACTGGTCAAGAGCAAAAGTATAATTCAGCTGTCTAAAAGCGGCATGTGGGCCAGATGTGAATAGTCTGCTATGCTAAATGATTATTTAAGATGAATCCTAAAAATAGATGTCTATGTATTATATGGTTGCAAGATACCTATTACAGAACAGTTGACTAATATTTTAAAAAAAAAGTGGATATATTTAAGTCATTGGCTTTTTTTCTGTAGTGTTCTGTCTTAAAATAAATCAAGGCAAGGCTAATATTTGCTTCTCAGTTGTCAGCTTCTGTTTACTAACCAAGTGATAAATACATGCATGAGCTATTACACTGATGAACTGAGACAAGTGACGTGAATGGATGAAGAACCTTATAGAACAACTTTGATGTCAACTTTGATCCCTTGGTTAAGGCGATGGATGCCTGGAAAGTTTCTATTTTTGCCTTTGTAACTGGTAAGTGCTTGGTAAGGAGGTACTTTGAGGCTATGCAAATATCTTGTTTCTTTAACCTAGACGTTTTAGCAACCATTGATGATTTTTTCCCAAATCAATTATCATTATGATGGTGGCAAAATGGTATGCTTTGAACTCAGTCATTGTTTTGTACTATAAGAGCTTTCTTGAATCCTTTTATTTGTTTTTATTTACTGTCAGGTCTGTTGGGATGGACTCATGGATTCTGATTTTATACAGTGGGTTTGATCCATTACTACTGTTTGATGCAAAAGCCAACTGTTTCCTGAAGCATTTTCTGAGCAAATCAACCAGCTCAACCAGAGGAATCTTGCCGTGTAAACCACAAAATTTCCAGTATTTTTGGTTGCACTTCTATCTTATCTATTTATCTATTGTTTTCAAAGTTTGGTGTTTATTTAACTGATTTTTTCAATTACTTTTTATTGGAGTGTAGTTGAATTGATTTATAGTTGATTTACAATGTTGTATTTCAGGTATGTAGCAAAGTGAATCAATTATACATATATACGTATACATATATATGTAACATATCCACTCTTTTTTAGATTCTGTTCCCATGTAGGTCATTTCAAAGTATTGAGGTCAGTTTTCTGTGCTATACAGTGGGTTCTTATTAGTTATCTATTTTATGTATCAGTTCAGGTCAGTCGCTCAGTTGTGTCCGACTCTTTGTGATCCCATGGACCATAGCACGCCAGGCCTCTCTGTCCATCACCAACTCTTGGAGTTTACCCAAACTCCTGTTCATTGAGTTGGTGATGCCATCCAACCATCTCATCCTCTGTCGTCCCCGTCTCCTCCTGCCATCAATCTTTCCCAGCATAAGGGTCTTTTCAAATGAGTCAGCTCTTCACATTACGTGGCCAAAGTATTGGAGTTTCAGCTTCAACATCAGTGCTTCCAAAGAACACTCAGGTCTGATCTCCTTTAGGATGGACTGGTTGGATCTCCTTGCAGTCCAAGGGACTCTCAAGAGTCTACTCCAACACCACAGTTCAAAAGGATCAATTCTTCGGCGCTCAGCTTTCTTTATAGTCCAACTCTCACATCCATACATCATGACTACTGGAAAAACCATATCTTTGACTAGACGGACATTTGTTGGCAAAGTAATGTCTCTGCTTTTTAATATGCTGTCTAGGTTGGTTGTAACTTTAATGTCTAGGTTCTAGGCTGGTCATAATTTTATATATAGTACTGTGTATATGTCAATTCTAATCTCCCAATTTATCCCTCCCTCTCTTTCCCCCTTGGTAATCACAAGTTTGTTTTGTACATCCGTGACTCTATTTCTGACAAAACTTCCAATTATTGATGGGAATTAACATACTCAGGGACTCGGTGTTTTATAACTATTTCCCTGAATGTTTCACCTCTTTTAACAAGCTACAAACTTCTTGAGCATAGGTACCATCAATCTGTACCAACTTCTTTGATGCTCAGGGTAGAATAGAAAAGCATTGTTTCTGGAGCCAGGTAACCCAGGTTTCACTCAAGTTCTCTCTGAGCTCCAATTTTTCTTGTCAATAAAATGAGGATAATAAGACCTAAGTTAGCAAAGCTGTTGCTAGGAGAAAATGAGATAACGTATGTAAAAATCTTAGTGTGGAATAATGGTTTCTTTTCTACTATCAATGTCTAGAATGAGCCCTTAGAAGGTATATCTGAATTTTATCCATCAAATAGAATGCACTAATTATAAAACCATACATACTTTTTAGGGAAAGAGATAGTATTAGTTGCTTGGTTGTGTTTAACTCTTTGCAACCCCATGGAGTGTTGCCTGCCAGGCTCCTCTGCCCATGAAATTCTCCAGACAAGAATACTGGAGTGGGTTGCCATTCCCTTCTCCAGGGGATCTTTCTGACTCAGGGATCGAACCTGGGTCTCTTGCACTGCAGGCGGTTTCTTTACTGACTGAGCTACCAGGGAAGCTGAAAGAGATATATAGAAATAAAGAAATTTGATATTACTGCTCCTCTCTTTCTTTCTCTGTTATTCCCCCCTCAAACCAATGAGAGCAGAGCACTGTGAAGCTATTTTCAGCATCTTGCAGAACCATTTGAAGAGTAAAGAAGAAACGTTAATTGCATGTCTACTCACTGGAACAGTCAGTTGTAAGAACTTCTATATAATTGACACCATTTCAGCCTGAGGAAAATGAAAACCCCCTCTTCTTCCATTCTGGTGGATTAAATAAATGCAGAGAGGAGCAGCTGGCCTCACGATAATTAGAAGAGAAATGATTCAGGACCTAAAACTTGCTTAAATGTCAAGGGGGGTTGAATGGATTTTGACTAATGTTGTCATAACTCATTTTAAAATGCAAAGTCGAAAACACTTAGAGACCCTCATTTGGTGCAAAGTAGACATCAAAACAGGACCAACTGTTTCCTGGTTCAAAGGAAAAAACATTTTGTGCTTAAATGAAGCTTGAAGCTATTAGCAATAATAAGTCAATTTACTAATTAAAAAAAACCACACAAAACAGTAAAAACCATGCACATCAAAAGGGGAAATTTCTTGGAAACACTGTCCTCATAGACAGCTTGGCTGATCCTGCTGAGAAAAAAGTCCACCCACCACAAACCCTCATTATTTGATCATCAGATTCAAAAACAACGCTCCAGTATGAAGGAAATGGCCCCATGCCTGTTGTTACCAGCTCCTCTAGGCTTTCCTTGCAGGTAGCCTGTTTACCCCTAGAGCTTGGCAACTCATTTCTAGCTAATGGTGATTATTGCTTCTTTACTTCAAAATACACCAAACTGGTACTAACATCTTCTGCTGTTATTTGATTTTACTAAAATTACCATTTTTTTACAGTTTTTTTTTTAATTGGCTTTACTCTTTAAAGCAGTTTTAGGCTCAGAGCAAAATTGAGCAGAAGGTACAGAAATTTCCTATATACTCCCTGCCCCTATATATGCACAGTCTCCCCTACTATCAACCCCCACCAGAGTGGTACACTTGCTACAGTCAATGAACACACACTGTCACATCACCATCATCCAAAGTCTATAATTTTCATTAGGATTCACTCTTGGTCTTCTACATCCTATGAGTTTGGGAATATGTATAATGACTTGTCCACCATTAGAGCATAGGGAAGCAAAATTTCCCATCTCTGAATGTGTCTATTTTGCACGTGGATTAATTTAAGCTGATTATCTTGAGAAATGGAAGACTCAAGAAGTTTGAAATTACAATTTTTTGTACTTTATTTTTAGAGCACTTTTACTTTGTATTTATTATTTATTTTTTGGCATGTGGAACTTCCTGGACCAAGGATTGAACCTGTACCCCATGCAGAGGAAGCTTGGAGTCTTAGTCACTAAACCACTGGAGAAATCTCTAAATCATCATTTTTTTTTTGTAAGCTCATAGTTTTTATTATTTTCACTAGAATGGAGCTACATCTTTGGCCACCTTAAAGAGAAAAAGCCCTTTGGTTCTAGAAGATTGTCCCCAACAGCGTGCTGGGAAGCATAAGCATGCACCATGCATGGTTCCTTTGCCTAGCATGTGTGTCTAAAACACATTTGTTCATGGGCATGAGAGTCAGGTAGAATATGGAACTGAACCTTATAATTAAGCTATATGATTTAGCTCATCTCAGAGAAAGGAGATGAATTATCTTAAAGCTTTTTAGATATGGCTTACACAATCAAACAAATAGATTTTCTTATGATCAATTAATTTATTTGTGGCCATCAGAGCAATTAAGTGGAATTATCGGAGGGTTGACTGACAATTTTGTGTGATGGCACACATGCATGCTTAGCTGCTAAGTAGCGTCTGACTCTATGATCCCACGGATTGCAGCACACCAGCCTCCTCCGTCCAAGGTTTCTTGCAGACAAGAATACTGGAGTTGGTTGCTATTTCCTCCTCCAGGGGATCTTCCTGCCACAGGGATTGAAGCTGTGTCTCCTGCATTGGCAGGTTGATTCTTTACCACTGAGTCACCTTACAGCTAAAGACCTCAACTCAATTATGGTAATGCCATAGGATCACAGCTTTCATTTGCACTAGGAGGTGACAGTTAAGCCTTGCTTAGGTAAAGCAATGGACTTAAAGCCAAGGCAGTCTTTTCAAACTCAAGTTACATTCGTCATTTTATTTCTGTTGTTATGACAACACTTTTAAAAGCAGTACTTCAAATGTTTAGCATTCAGGCATCTTATTATAGACTTGAATATAATACACAAAGGTATGAAGCACAGCTCGCAGGGGTTTTGAAGGAGTCGAGATGCACAGTTAGAACACCTGGATACCTTCTCAGCTCTGGCCCCTGAAGCTCCTTCACTTGGCTTTTTTATGTAAAAAAATAGTGAGGGCTCATCCAGAGGAGGGAAGATGAAAGAATTTACGTGGGAAGATATGCATTATTATTCACAGTCTCTATTCTGATACTCTTGATTACAGCCTGCGTCATGGCTTTTTTAGAAGTCTGTAAGTGATGGTGTGTTCTGATCAACTTCAAGAGCCTATTGTTAGCTATTGGAGTGATTCGTTTATATAACTGTAGCTCTATAGAAAAAGTTCTCATAACATAGACTTATTACGAAAATTAATAATCTATAAAGGGAGAGTGGTATTTAGCATGAATCTGTAACAGGAAGCAATGATCGGTTGTGTCTGCACTATATAGTCTGGTAAAAGCAGAGAAATGTTTGTTAAACCTTATGTTTTAATCTTTTAAATTGAAGCACAGGTGATTTACAATCTGTTAGTTTCAGGCATACACCAAAATGATTCAGTTATATTCTTTTTTTCCGATTGTTATCCATTATAGATTATTACAGGATAAATGAAAATAGTTCCCTGTGTTGTACAGCAAGTCCTCATTGCTTATCTATTTTACATGTAATAGAAAAATACAGAATGCTTCACAAAGTTGCACGTGATCCTTGCACAGGGGCCGTGCTAATCTTCTCACTCTTGTTCCAATTTTAGTATACTTGCTGCTGAAGTGAGCACCATTTTTTTTTAAAGCAACATACAAAGAAAAAGATGTTTTTACCAAGGAAATGAGTCAGTTGAATGTTGGGCACTTTCCGATCATTATGTGTTGGGTTGGCAAAAAAGTTCCCTAAGATCGTATGGAAAAAACCCGAACAAATTTTTTTGCCAACCCGATATTAATAGGGAGAATTTTATCTCTATTGTTAATTCTCCCTGCCTTGGAGTACATTTTTTCTGATAATGTGACCTTGGTCTCCCTAAACCTGTGGTGTTCTGTCTGAAGTCATGTGAATTATTACTGAACAAAGTAGAGGTGAAAAAAGGAGGATGCAAATGATAACATTTCAGAAGAAACCAGTGTCAGAGAGTTACTCTGTGGTTCAACTAGAATAAGGCTGTGTTTGAAAGTGCCATCACATGCCAGCAGTTTCAAAGCTGCGTGGTTTCCCAGAGGCCCGCACACATGTTCTCTGCATGGTAATTTTAGCAAATTAAACTACTATAAAGGGAATAGTGGGTTCATTACTGGTCCTTGCTCCTGCATACCAAGAAGGTGGTCATATGAACAACATCTGCTGAGTTATTTTTGGTTGCCAAAACCAAATAATTTATAACCAGAATGCAAAGCAGTTAGGTATAGCTATGTGCAAATGCCTAGATTATCAACAAAGCAGAATTATGTTCCTTTTTATGATACATTAAGAGGGTAAAATCATTTCTTACTGTTCTTTGCTCCAACCAGAGGATTTGAAGCTGTAAAAACAGGAATGAAGCAAAAAGTCCATTTAATCCTTAAAGTACAATTTAGTTGCAAAGAAAGAACAAATGCTTATGGATCCCACACTGGACCCATCAACATATGGCAGACTCCCAACAGCAAAGACAAAAGAATACATTGCAGGCCTATTTGTACACATGTGAAATGCCGAATTACTTGGATTCTGAGCCCAAAGGCACTGTCAGGATACTTCCCCTCACAGAGGCCCACGTAACTCCAAAAAATCACACAACACTCCCAGTCAGCTAGCAAGTTAATCTCCACTCTTAGCTATCTGTAATTCTTTGCCCATTCATGTCCTTAGCCAACCCACCTAAAGGGGAGTCAGATCCATTTTTCAAAAGCAGGAAGAAGAAGGGTTGGAAGACTTTCCCCAAGACAACCTCTCTCCCCCACCACACAATTCCATCACCTGACTTACCAGTTTCTACCCTATTCTAGGCCCTTCCCTCTGAATTTACTCCATCCACTGGTCACATTAGAATTGTTCGAAGGGCTATTTTTTATTTTCGGGGACTCAAATCTCACTCTGAAATGCTTGGTCTTCTCTTAGCTCTGGGTTTTAAATTTTGTCTCTAGTTCATTAGCAAGAAAATGGTTTTCATTCATTTTCTTGGGTCCTACCCACTGTCTCCATGCACCCTGTCCCTCTGGCCAGTCTGGAGAAATAAAGTAGGTTAAGATCTTCACAGGGCTTCAGACTCCCTGCTGAGTAAATCATTTATTCATGGGAAAAAAGGAGGAGAAAGGACAAGATACTCAAGAAATATACTGTTGGGAGTCTGCCATATGTTGAAGGGTCCAGTGTGGGATCCATAAGTATTTGCTCTTTCTTGGCAACCAAACAGTACTTTAAAGGTTAAATGGACTTTTTGCTTGAGTATCTTGTCCTTTCTCTTCCTTATACATCTAGATGCAATGTGTAGACCTTGTCCTGATTGTGATGACAAACCTACTGAAAAAAAGTCATTTTTGAGATATTTGGGACATTTTAACATGGATTAGAGTTCAGATCATACTAAGGAAATATTGTTCATTTTTCTAGGTGTGAAATGGAATTAGGATCATGAAGAAATATGTCTACACTTTTGAGATGCCCATGGAAGTTTGTAGGAGTGAAATGACATATAGTTTAGATTTGCTTTAAGATGTTTTAACAACAATAATGGGGATATATGAAGCAAATATGGAAAATTCTTGACAATCATTGCACTGGGTGATGGGTTTTTAGGAATATGTTATTCCATCTGCTTTATTTATGTGCACATTTGAACATTTTAATGCATCTATTGTTCCAGCATTGATACAAGAAAGCAGTCCCGAATAGTGAATGGGTGTCAGGGCCCACATCTAGCATGAAGCAGTCAAGAATTGTGTCAGAAACTACTTCTTGGCCTTTAGCCCCTTTATGGAACACTTCAGAACACAGGGACTGTAAGAATGGGGGATGTAGCATGAAAGCAATACATGATGGTCTCTGCCCTCCTTGAATCTCAGGGCAGATAAAGAGGAAGTCAGAGAGAAGGGAAATTTGTCTGTTCTCTCTAGAAGGAGAAGCAGATTTGGTTTAGCCTGTTTGCTTGGTGGGCTGACCCAATCCCACTTCAAAGCAAACAAGAAGCCTATAATTTGACCACACTGGAGGTCAAATTAACTGGCTTTAATAAGTTCCAGACCCACCTAACTTTCCACTCCTCCCGGACCAACATCTGTGTAAACACAGAAACCCCAAACTAGGACCACCTCTCTTGGCCATGGAGCAGGTCAACAGGGAACAGAGCTGTGGGATTACGGGAGCCTCAGATTTTGCCTCTGTCCTCTGGCTGGTTGGGAGAAGCGTGTGGGAATAATCTGAGGCTTTCACCATGGACAGGGCCACAGAAGGGTCTGAGGTGTCAGGACCTGAACAAGTACAGGCTCTGAGCAAACTGGCAGTGCTGAGCCTGGGAGCATTAGTCATGCAAAAATGAAAAGATGAAATAATCTCTGCATAGGCAAGTTCAGTTTTCCAGTCAATTGTTGGAGGCCTTCTCCACCACAGAGGTAGATATAGTGGCTCAGATGGTAAAGAATCTGCCTGCAATGCAGGAGACCCGGGTTTGATCCCCGAATTGGGAAGATCCCTAGGAGAAGGGAATGGCAACCAACTTCAGTATTCGTGCCTAGAGGATTCCACTGACAGAGGAGCCTGGTGGGCTACAGTCCATGGGTCGCAAAGAGTCGGACATGACTGAGCGACTCACACTTTCAACTTCTCCACCATATAGGGCTTCTAAAGAATTTAGTACTGATGCCAAAGTTAAAAGAACTTAGAACAGGTGACCCTCTGGGGAATAAAAATAAAGAGAATGGTGCATCTTTTGGTGGCCACACAGCTGTTTGAATCTCTACCATCATCTAGCAAGGAGATTCATAATAACATTTCAAATCCGCGGGTCGGTCCTTTCCAAATGCTTTGACATCTATACTCTGAGAACAGCCATGCAGATAAGGTAGGCAACTGTCCTGATTCCCACTGCACAGGTAAGGAGACTGATCTATAGACAACTGTACTAACAAGACTGTTGGCAGAACTGGCTCTAGAATCAGAGTTTCTGCCCATCTCTCCTTTCCTTTAGCTGAGAAAGCAGAACTCCTCCTCCAGTTTTCTTTGCCTTCTTCTTCTTTAAATTTGGCCGTGACACGAGCCTCGCAGGATTTTAGTTCCCCAGCCCTCAGCAGTGAAAGCTTGGAGTCCTAACCACCAGACCACCAGGGAATTCCCTTTTTTGCCTGTTTCTTAATATGACTTTCCATCAACTTGGAGAGAAGGGTCACCAGTACTCAGAACGCCCTGTGACCTCACAGACATCATTAACTAGCACTGATCAGGTGCTCAGAGAGCTCAAGAACAACTGACCTTTGTTTCACTGTTACTCTTATTTTTTATTTTCTTATTCCATAACCATTCCCCATGAGCTTCTTCGGTGGTTCAGTGGATAAAGAACCCACCTGCCAATGCAGGAGATGCACGAGACTCAGGTTCAATCCCTGGATTGGGAGGATCTCCTGGAGGAGGGCATGGCAACCCACTCCAGTATTCTTGCCTGGAAAATTTCATAGGCAGAGAAGCCCGGCGGGCTACAGTCCAGGGGGTCATAAAGAGTCAGACACAGCTGAGTGGCTGAGCACTCATGGATTCACTCACTCAACCATTTCCCACAATGAGATGCTCATTATAACACAGTATAACAATACTAACAGCATTTTAGAGTCAACAAATACAAGTGGGTAATCCTTGCTATTCAGCAGTAACAAATTCATGACTAAATCCAGAAAGTCATGTTCACTGTTAGAAACTGAGTTACTGGGCTTTTTTGAAGACATTTACCACATTAAAATAAATATTTAACCTATATTTTGGCCTCTGCACCTTCCTATGGATATAACTATCAATAACCTCTAGAAAGAGCATAATACAGTTTAGAGAGTCTCAAACCTGGCTGCATATTAGAATTACCTGGAGAGCTTTTTAATAATGTGATTGTCTGAGCCTCATCCCCAGTGGTTTCAATTTAATTGATTTGGGTAGAGCCTTGCCAAAGATACATAAAATCTTCCCAGGGTTTCTTTTTTTTTTTTTCTCTGTACACCGTATGCGGTAATCTTGATCACATCTACCTCCTATTCTTTCAATGCACAAAAAATTGAGTTATTAATGTTCTTTAGTTGCTTGATTCCAACTCCGATACAAAAAAAATATTTGGAAAAGGCATTGCTAGTTTTCACCAGAAACACAGGACAAAACTGCCTCACTTCTCTAATGGCAAAAATGGAATGGCTTTGGGTATCCTAGGGTTTAAAAGAAAAACTGTCCACTGTGCGAAGACGCAAAAGTAACTCCCTATCAGGACTGGAACTCATGGTCATCTTCTGTTTCCCAACTGTGATGACAAAATATAGGCCTTCCGTGTCAGGGCTGCGGAGACCAAAGAATTCAGCCTGCCTGGCAGAAACACTTTATATTGTGCAGCCTTGATGAGTTGCCTGACCTCTCCAGACCATAATTACCTCATCTGTAAAAGTGGGAAAAGAAACAAACTCCCAGTTTGCTGTGAAAATTAAATACGCGAATGAATTCAAGTGCTTAGAACAGTGAAGAGCAGGCGCTATTCTGATTGTTACCGTGATGAGGATGTATTACCAAGTTGTCTCCAGTTTAATGAGGTCTAGATGACAACATCCTGTGCATCTCCCAGAGAAAACTGGGAGGCTGATTTCATGAATTTTATACTTTACCTAGGAGCTCATTTATAAATACTGTACATTCTCAAGTCTCTTGAAAGTTGAATCAGCTGAGCTAGGCTTCAATTAGAGACTATATAATATCTGCAGAGGTGGTGGAAAAAAAGTTGATTCCCACTAAATAAAAAAAATGCAGTCGGTATTAAATACAGCACAAGATCCTAGGATACTTTACTACCAAGCAGGCGTCTGTAAGAGTTGATTTTCTACAGTATGATTTGTGAGCTTTTCAGTGGACACCCTCCAGACAACCAGCTGCTCTGAACATTTTTCTCTTCTGAAGGATGTCATTCACATTGTGTTTCTCAAACCTCATCTCAAGACTTTGCAATCGAAAGTACAGAGGACGTTAAATGTGGGTGTTGAGTACAATCCAATGGGATGGGCAGAATTTGGAATGTGACCTGGGCAATGTCTTTAAAAAAAACATGACATGCATTCATGTAAGAATGTATTTTGATCCCTAGGAGGGACAAAATTTTTCTCTGCACCAAAAATATATCATTCGGCAGTATGGGTTTATTGTTTCCGAGTCAGCAGTGCGGGTGTTTCAGCCCCAAGAGCAGATGCCCTCCAACTGTTCAGCCTGGGGTATGAGGGTGAAGAGAAAAGGGGGGCAACAGCGTGGACAGGTGGCTGGACACAGCCAGTGATTGCACCCCCTACCCTTCTGCTGCCTTCCAGAGCTGGATTTCAGGCCATGCTGTGTGTCACAATTAATGTTCTCAGCAGGGAAGGGCAGTATCAAATTTATCAGTTATGTTTCTGTTAGGACTTACTGAGTCAAGGAAAATGGTTTAGGTGGGAGCATTAGTCTTAGTAAATAAGAGTACGCTTAAACTTAACACATGCATATATAGGTTACATATTTCCTGAGGGTCAACTCAGAGACGATGTCATGCTATCATAGCTTTAATTAAAAGACAGTCTTAGGTGAGACAGAATCGTAGAGATTGCTGCAGTCAGTGTGTCTGTAAGCAACAGAGAGAAGCAGCAAGTAGGAACAATGAAGCAGCAGGATCCAGAAGCTCAAACACATACGTTGACATATAGACACCTCAAGTTTACGGTGTATGGCTAGACCATCATTCTGCAGTCACACAGCTGGTGTGAATATCCTCTTTGGAACAACGATCTCTGCTCAGTTTCCTCATCCCTAAACATTTACATCATTAAGTTATTGTGATCATTAAGGGAAATCAAGCCTCTAAAGTATAATGCACAGAGTATGTACTCAGTAAAACAGATGTCTGCTACCAACACCACCACCATCATCACCGGCATCATGATCATCAAGGTCAAGGATAAAAAGACATACAGCCTCACCTAAACAATGACAGTTTCATGTTTTTAAGCTCTGCTTCATTTTGCTGATCGAGTTGGTCTTGCTAAAACCCAAGATCTCAAGTGCTGAAATCTGCTGCTGTAATGAGATTATCGTGAAGGTGCAACTCAATTGTCTCAGCTGGGCTCCCCTGTGAGGGCGTGTGGGGAAGGGAGCAGTCATCCTCAACCTTCTGTTAACCTTGTCTGAAGACAAAAATCTGATCACGGCATGTAACTTGACCTTAGAAAAGTTGAATCTTTTTGGTCCCCCCAAACAGAGCAACTGAAGGCCGAAAATACATATTTCTTTTTCTCTTCATGGAGTTTACTTTGATTGTTCCTTTTGTATCTTTAGGAGAATGTGATGGAGGGATTAGAAAATAAGAGTGAAGGTCAACATGCAGTGTTGACCTCTGAACTTCACTGCAGTGCTCTGGTTTAACGAGCTCAATTTCACCTCGTCTAAGCTCCCGCATAGGACATTTCTTTTACAATTCATTGCTGGGGTAATCTGCCCTTCAAGGAATTGCTCCAAGTCCATCTTTCTGATAGTAGTAACTTTAGCGATAACCTAGTATATACTTGTTTTGGTCTGGCTACAGGGAAGTTCAGAGCAAAACTTGCTGCTCAATCATAGCATAAACATTCATTCTTTGAAGTTAGGATATTGATTTTTCTGAGTTCCTCCTTTTGATACTTATTCTCTTTTTAATTGTATGATATTATAACCTGTCTCAAGTTTTTGAAAAGTTACAAAGAATAATTTTTTTTAATAAACTTTAACCAAATCTAGTCAAAGCTATGATTTTTCCAGCAATCATATATGGATGTAAGAGCTGGACCATAAAAAAGGCTGAGCACTGAAGAACTGATACTTTCAAATTGTGGTGCTGGAGGAGACCCTTGAGAGGCCCTTGGCCTGCAAGGAGATCAAACTAGTCAATCCTAAAGGAGATCAGTCCTGACTGTTCACGGGAAGGACTGATGCTGAAGTTGAAGCTCCAGGACTTTGGCCACCTGATGTGAAGAACCGATTCACTGGAAAAGACCCTGATGCTGGGAAAGGTTGAAGGCAAATGGCGAAGCGAGCAGCAGAGGGTCAGATAGTTAGATGGCATCACTGACTAAATGGACATGAATTTGAGCAAACTCTGGGAGATAGTGGAGGACAGGGGAGCCTGGTGTGCTGCAGTCCATAGGGTCGCAAAGAGTCGGATGTGACTTAATGACTGAACAACATCAACAAAAACCGAATCTTATTTTTCTCCCAATTACCATAGATGAATTCAAAGAGGCTTTAACAGCTCTTGCTTGCTTTAACCTATTGCTTGGCAAAAGTCATGAGCATATTTCCATCTCTGTCCACTCACTGTCCCATAATTTGTTCCAGCTGCTTGTTTCAGTTTTAGTTTTTGGAAGACATTAGATCTCAGAGGTTCTGGACAATGTGGGAACTAGCAATCATTATTATAAATCCCCTATAACTCTTGATAAACAAAATAATCATCATTCCCATTGAATTATTCCCATGAAGGAAATTTTACTCAGGCTAACACAGGGCACATGAAGATAATTTCTCTTGCACTGATTTAAAAAATGAGCACTTCTGGAAAAGATTATACAGGAGTTAAGACAGTGAATCAAAGCTTTTGTTCTGAAAATTATATTCAAATGTAGTCAGTCCAAATCTGAGAACTCTATTTGTGATGCAAATCAAAGGCAAAAAATACTTCTGTTTAACAAACCAATGCAATTTTTCATATCACACACTGGTTACCACTTTAAGTCTTCTCTGAGAACAGAGGGATAGAAGGGTGAAACATGCATGGATTAACCAGATCTGACACCATTCATTTCCTTCAACTGCAGGTAATTACCCTGCATAATTCTCCTATGCATAAATTAAACTGTATGAATTAACAATGATCTTGTTTTCCTACATTCAGTAATTGAGACAAAATTGATCAAGAGACACTCTACATGTGGGTATGGATTAGACAATGGTCCTTCTAAAACAGAAGGAATGACTCCTTTTTTCTCTCAAGTTGGGCTTCCCAGGTGGCTCAGCGGGAAAGAATCCACCTGCCAAGCAGAAGTGGGTTCAATCCCTGGGTTGGGAAGGTCCCCTGAAGAAGGAAATGACAAGCCACTCCAGTATTCTTGCCTGGAAAATTCCATTGACAAAGGAGCCTGGTGGGCTACAGTCCATGGGATCACAAAGATTCGGACACAAGTTAGAGACAGAACAACAAAATTGCTTTTTCTCCATTTCCCTCCCCTTTTGTGGGATTTTCAGACCTCTGAGGCATTGTAAGGAACAAAGTTGGTAACGGGGAGGGGCTTATCACTGACATTGTCATTTATCAGAATGGATCATTTACCCAGTAGAAAAATGTCTGTTTCCTCATGATCAGGTACTTCTCAGTGCAGACACAATGCCCACTTAGCTGGACTCATGAATCTTTTGGATGCATAATGTGGGAAGACTTCTCGGTGATTACAATAGAATCCTGAGATGTCTCATTAATGCCTTGATATCAACTAAGAATCTCAACCTGAAAATCACGTGAACCATCTGAGTACTGAGTGACTAAGCCAAGTGATCTAGGAACCACAGCCACCTTAGTTCTATGGGAGAACTCAGGCTTACGGAACATGCTACTAACTGGCAGTCATAGGAACTCTGAATTTGGGGTTTTTGTATGTTTACATCCACAGCTACAATCCAGACTTGATACCAGGCTACCCAGATTTAAAACCGAACTCTGCCTTTACTAATTTTGCTCAATGTCAGTTCTCTCATCTATAATACAGATGATAATTTTACATTGGGGTCATTGCGAGAATTCAGGTAATGAATGCGTGTGCCTGGAATATTGGAAATGCTATTAAATGATAGTTATTATTATTAATATTACACAAAACATTTTAATTTAGATTCAATGCTTTGCTGCAGAAGAGGGGCTTAATGTCTACATCCAATATGAGATACAAGTGAACACATCTATAATTCAGAAATTGGGCTTGTTTTTTTTTTTGGGGGGGGGTGTTATTTTTTAAATTACAAAGACTTCAGACTCCCCTGTGTCTACATTCAGGACTGCATAATTTACTCAAAGAGAAAGGAGAATCTACATGCAAGATCTGTGTGCTGTGTGCTCCGTCGCTCAGGAACTAGAGCCCACCAGACTCCTCTGTCCATGGAATTTTCCAGGCAAGAATACTGAAGTGAGCTGCTCTTTCCTACTCCAGGAGATCTTCCTGACCCAGGGATCAAACCTACATGTCCAGCATCTCCTGCATTGCGGTAGAGTCTTTACCACTGAGCCACCTGGGAGGCCCCACGTGCATGGTCTACCTGGAGCTATTTCTCCCCAGCTGGACTGTAAAGGAGAGATACTCATTCCTTAAATTAAGACTACACATTCTCTCAATACTGTTTCCATATTTCTAGCTTGGTCACTGTATATTCACACACATGAAAGCTCCCTGAGCTAATGCAGCCCCTCAGCCTCTTCTGGCTCTGGCTGTTTTCTTCCATTAGTGGCAAAACAGCCATTTTGCAACATTCAGAGCCAAAACAAACTACATCTGGAAAATATCTTAATGCGAAGAAACACACTTTGAGGATCTAAAAGAAATAATAATAAATACCCCTTTAAAGAGTAACAGCACATGTCATTTCTGTCCTATTTTAGCCCAAAGACCATTTGACAAAATTCAAAGGGCAAGTTTTTTTAGGGATGTCATGGGAGCCTGCAAAGGGAGCAGTTCCTGACCTTTCTTGTGTCATCCGGGCAGGTTTCCACTTGCAAAATACGGTATCAAACTGAGAGCATTAGTCAGGTAAGAAGAGAAAATAGTTGTGCTTCAGGCTCTCAATGAATTAGGCTTCAAGCAGGCCATATTTTGGTGCCTGAAGGTGTGGGCAGGCAGAACAAATCATCCCTCCCTCTCTCCAGCTTAACATTGATTTTGCTACTGAGGTGAATGGAGTGGATATTCTGGAATGGCAGACCCCGAATGAGAGTGAGAAAGGCTAGGCACTAACCCAGCCTCTTAGACATACTAGCACCGTGATTTTGCACAAGCCAGTTAATCCTTTTGTTTTGTATCCTAATTGGTGAAACCATGGACATTAATGTTAGTCTTGCCTACATCATGGGGTTCTCTGGTTTAATAGGACAATGGGTGTGTTGGAAGTTGTTGAAAACTGAAAAACCCCACAGTAATAGAAGGTGCTATTTAGACTAATGCATTATTAATATTATGTACTATTTCCAGGGGACTCCTTGAACCTCAGAAGTAAACTTTAGGTATCAAGGAAGGAGGCATATGGAAAAAAGAAGTGATAAGAGCAGTCAGCCTGCTGGTGAGGAAGGGCTTGCCAGGGTGGATAGCTGTACATGATCATGGGTTTGTCCAGCTATGTTTCATCTCTTTTTCTCCATCTCCTGAGTGGGTCCCTATTTGACAACACTCCCTAAAGTAAAGACTTGTGGTATTTCTACTGGCCACACTGAGACAACTCTACTTTCAAAAGAAGTTACTGGGAGTCTTGCTTATTCACCTGTTGAATTAGCCAGTTTGAAATTCTGTCTCAAGGCTACCAATTCCCCTTTTCCTAAATCCTCCCCCAACAAACCAACCTCTGTTCGCTTCTAATATCTATTTTAAGAATGAGTTTCTCTGGCCAATATTCAACAAGAGGAAGGTAGGCTTTAGATCTGGTTATTCTACTACTGACAACTGTCATGCTATTTACCTCGCAGTGAAGAAATGTGATAGGAATAACAAAAAATCGTGGTTTTAATTGACCTTATTTCTGCATCTGACAGTATGGACTAGAACAACAACAGTGAGTCAGGAGCTGGAAAGGGCTCTGCTGCAGTCAGATGGTGGCTGGACACGGAGTAGTAAGGACCTGAGAAGCTGAGGGCTGCCCAGGCGTCTCTCTTTCTTCCTGTGGTCCCAGGCCTTTCCTTGCGGTCAGTTAGTTGGCTTTCTCACAGCATAGCAGCCTCAGGATCGTCAGATAGCTTACATGGTGGCTGATAGCTTCAAGAACTAGTAAGAAGCTGAGTAATCTTTTGCGATCTAGCCTTGGAAGTCAATTCTCTATGAGTCAAGAGAGCCATGATTTTGAGGAAAGGGAAGGAAAACCTCATTTCTCAATTGCAAGAGTATCAAAGTCACTATATAGGAAGGGCCTTATAGGGTGGGAGATACTGTTGAGGCCATTTTTGGAAAATACAGTTTGCCATATAGACTGTCTATATGTCAATAACTATCCTTGATACTGATACTTATGTATAATCTCTCCTTAGTACCACCCTGCCAGCAATAGCTAACAGGTCAGTTAGTAACTTCTAGTTCAGTAAAACAGGCAACTGTTCTGAGGCCTTCTCCTCCTCTCCCCCTTGTGCCTTAATGACTTAATAACACTGGTTAAACTTCCTAAATATCTCAGGCATCCAATTCTGTTCCGCCATGTCCACATGCCTCCATCCCTCAGGGCGCAGTGCGTGTACACTGTAGCTCTCCAGGCCCCCCATGCATTCTCATGGCAGCTGCAGTGGCCATCTGGGATTGGCACTGGATGTCATTCCAAGCCCCATCTTGGTGACTTCCAGTAATGAAGCCTGGAAGCAGAAAACTACATTTCCCAGAATCCCCTGCAGCTCAGATTCTGCACATGATACAGGGTGCCTCCACCAGTGTGCTTGCCACAAGATTTGAAGCGGAGGCTGTGGTATTAAGCTTCCTATGGCTAATGTAATGAATTACTACAAATTCAGTGGTATAAGGTGACACACAATTATTATCTGACAGTTCAGGAGGTCAGAAGTCTGAAATGGGTCTCATGGGGCTAAAATCAAGGTGTCAGCACAGGTGTGTTCCCTTCTGAAGACTCTAGGGAAGAACCCAGTTCCCTGGCTTTTCTAGCTTCTGGAAGCCACCCACATTTCTTCTCTTGGGGCTTCTTGCTCCACGTTCAAGCATGCCAGCAATGCTGCATCTCTGGGCCTTCTTCCATAGTCACATGACCACAGCTTTTAAGGGCTGATGAGATTAGCCTGGGCCCAGGTGGAGCATCCGGGATCATCCCAAGGAGCTTGACTTTAGCATCTTTCCAAAGGTCCTTTTGTCACATAAGGTAACATCTTCATTCACAGGTTTGGGGGGATTAGGCCATGGGCATCTTTGAGGGGGCGGGACGTTATTTTGCCTACTACGCTGTACTTCATCTCTTCTGTTGTCACCACTGGGAATCACCTTCATGGACTACCTGGTTTTTCTGTGGTGGCTTCCTGGCTATCTGTTTCCTGACCGCGGCAGTGACGGCTTCCTTCTGGAGAGAGCAGCTTCCTAAATCATCAGGCAGTGTCTACATTATTGACCAGGCAGTGACTCCATTACAACGTGACTTTCAAAGTTGTTCCAGAAAGCTCGACGTACAGTGTGTTTCCCTGGCCTTCCTGACCCAACAATTTTGTAAGTCATTTTATTTTACATTCTTTCTGCTGAGTGGATTCTGTTGTCTGCAACAGAATCCCAATGCCCATTTCTCAGGGCTATATCCCTGTGTATGTCTATCTTTCTCTTTTCTAAGCTCCACATATTTCTGATGGTGAACCATCACCAAGACAACTAAACTGTATTATAATTTTGGAAGATATGGTTCATTTCAAAGTGGCTAAAATGCTGCTAAGTAACTTTATAATAGGAAAGTATGGCATTGCCATTCAAGGGTCACTGGTAGTTATCCTGGAATATTTATTTGGGATAATTAACCTTGAACCTCTGTATCGCAGCAGGGGGGACATTAATTAGAAGGTGGACTGTCACAGTTAAGGCCAAGACCAAGTCTCTCCATGCCTTCATATACAGCAAAAAGTAGGGAAAGTAAATGCTGTCCCAGGAATAATCTCTCGGGAATTTACACTTGCTCCAGGAAACTGTCACTATGGATTTATTCTCCCTACTAGGGGAAGGAAAAACCATGTGCTCTTTGTGTTCATCTGTGTTGCTTTTGTTATTTGTAAGGTACCTTCCCCCCAACTCCGCCCTTGCCTCTCTTCCAAAAGTCCTCCTAGAAGACAAGGACAGAAGGGGACAAGGTTGAAGTGAATGGAGTCATTGTTCCTTCAGTTCCTTCCTGAACAGTTTGCTTGAGGAGAAAGAGATCATTTCCAGCGCTACAGGTGAAAGCCACAGCATTAAATCCCAAAGACAAGTGACTTACACAAGAAAGGGTTGTAAGGCATTGTTCTGCACATAGGTTGTTTTTTGGGATGGTCTCACCAGCCTGGTTTTAATACCATTGCCATTATTAATAGCCTTATGTCATAACTGTGCCCACGTAACCTTTGCCAGGCACACTGCTCTGCTGTCCTGAACTGTTCTACCTTCATCTTGATCTTAAATCTAGGTCACAGGCAGTGAGTTCACACTGGATGCCTATGACCTGCTAGGCAGCACGTAAGCCCTGAGGATCCAGGAATGAACGAAGTGGGCCCTCTGTACCCTCAGAGAGCTCACAATCTTCCTAGTCTTATCTGGTGAGTCTTCTCTTTTCCCTTCCATTCATCTATAATCTTACCAAAGGCGCATGGATGAAATCCTCACTGATTACTCCAGTCACAGCCTTCCTCGCCTTCCTCTGACCTCCCATAGCCCCTTTTCTAGGGTGACCAATCAGAATCCTTCTGAGTGAAAGGGGTGCTATTAACATTTATGCTTATGCTGAGACAACAGATGTAAGCAGGGAAACCAAGACAGGCGGATGGCACTCCGTCCAACACAGCTGGGTTCCTCCTCCTTCTCTACCAGACTGTGCACTTCCTAGAAGGTATAATCGGTATCTTACACTTGTATATGGAATGAAAAATTTAATTCTGGCCAGATCCCAGTGCTCCCTTAAATTACAGAACACTGTAATTTAGGACTTGGACTTCCAATCCATCTCAGAAATAAAAATGATTATTCATCACTTTATTATACTTATTATATTTATTACTTTATTATATTTGAATGCTAAATGGTGTGAAAAACATTCCCTTTGTCTAAGACACTGCCATCCTCCATCTGGCAGAGAGCTCATTTTGAGCTTATGAAACACAACAGAGAAACATTGCACCTCATTTGCTCTCACTGTTGAAAAGAAATCTAATTTTCTTTTTTAATTAGTGTGATGGACGTGTGAAAACATTCATATCCTCCACGCAGTGCTCATCAGTGTCATGTAAACGATGGGCACAAGAAAATAAATCACAGTGGTTTCTTTTCTCGGTGGTGTCTAGGGAGGGCACCCGGCATCGGGCCATGTGTAAAACGATCTTTTCTAGGTAACTGGCCACATTCGAGAAAAACATCTATTATTTTTAGGGAATACTTCCAACTAAAGTGGGATGAGTACACTGTAACCAAAAAAACCCCACAACCCACCACCCCTCAACAATAACAACAAACCTTGGCCATTTCCCCAGCGAGGAACTTGGTGGCCTCAGAGAGGAGATAGGAAGAGGGAGGAGGACGTGTGGGTGTTTCGGTATTAATTCATTCAGGATCTGTGCATTGAGCGCTTTTGTTTCGTGGAATCGGCTGGAAGGCCTCCATGTGCACGATGGGGGAGGTTTTCATTTTCAGGGGGGAAATGTGCGGAGAAACTGTCTATAAGGATATGATTTCGAAAGTGGAGGGGAATGACGCCAAGGAGGGTTCCCTCCAGAGGAAAAGGTGCGTAGTCATAATCGCTCTCCTTTTCTGAACAGATCTTTCTAATAATCGCACTATGGGGTGTTTACATGACAACGGCTTCACGGAGCCATCCCGTGTCTAGGTTTGCCTTTGGGGAACCAATTATGTGCTGCTGGCCTATCTGTACCTCCTCTCCCCACCCCCACCCCCAATTCCCTTGCTTCATTGTCTGTTTTCAGCTGGTATTCTTTTCTGGTTGAATGGCCACAAACACAAGCTGTCTATCTGCTCCAACTCGGTGGAGTTGGGCTTGGCAGATGAAAAAAACCTTGGTAAAGGAGCCGTTCAGAAGCACGAGGCCGGGCCCATGGCCACTGGGGCGGAGGAGGCCCACGTGGAAAGTCAAATATCTGCCACTGCCCCGAGGAGAACCCACTGTATAAACAAAACAAGACTTTCACTTCTACCACGCTTCCTCCCAAGAAAAGGAAGAAACTGAATTTAGACCTCTGACTTCTTTTCAGAACAGAAACAAGACAGCCTTTTATCTTTTCCCCCCAACTCACTGAATGCAATGAGCAGTAAAATAAAACACTGGTTTGCAAACACTTCAACTCAAGGGATGGTTGTTCACCCAACTCTTCTATTTAATATGGAAAGTGCAGGCTGCACTGTTCACCCTCCAGGGTGAATGGCCTCTGTCTGTGTTTTAGTCTCCTGATGCTGAGCGGTGAGTCAATAATACATGAATTAACCCAAAATACAGCAGAGAAGGGACTTGGTTATAGTCACAACTGGGCACATGGCTGGTATCACAGCTGGACTGTGGGGTTTTACCACACTAGGGATGTATCCACCCAGCAACCTCAGGCTTAGGGTAGGACAGCTGACTGTCATCAGAAGGGCCCCAAGTCAATGGACTCCAACACTAAAGAGTAGAATTTTGAAGTGACACCCACAGACATAAATATCTCCTTTCCAGGCCCCCTGGTTTCTCCAGGTCACCCTTGAGGAGGGATGTATGTGTCCCTTTTCTGCTGGAAATAATCTGACTTCGCAGTCCACAGAAAGAAGAGAGCCATTGCCAGCATTTGTGTTCAAGCACACAGAATTCTAGGCAAGTCAAGTCCCCAGTGCAGGCTTTTAGTTTTTTCTCACTCTAGCTTGGTATTTCTTTATATTTATACTGAAGATAAAATATTCAAAACCACAATCTCACACTGGACTGGCAGAGGAAGAGAGAAGCAGCACCCACTGGGGGCCTTTCGGAAAAGCAACATATGCAGCACGTTTTTACTTAAACAGATCTCCACTCTTCAGGTTTTCAGATGTTTGCACGCAGCAGATTTTTGGACAGACAAATGCATCAGCTTCCTGGGGAAAAGCCAGGATTTGGCAGCATCTCTGTGGCAGGGGGAGCTGGGCACAAGAGGCTGACCCCAAAGGCTGGGCTAGGAGGGGTAGGGAAGAGCAGGGAGGCCTTTTCCTCTAGTGGCTCTTCCCTTGAGTAGACACACCCCTGCAATTTGTTCCTACAGCAGGTTAGCCACTGGCTGCTTCCTAATTAACCACTGGAGAGTAGCCTGATGATGTTCTTTCTTGAAGAGCTCACAGCTGACATTCCCTGCTTGGAACAGCAGCTATAACAGTCTGATGGAGACACAAAGGAGGCAGACAGTGGGGGTGAGAGGGAAAAATCAGAGGGTGTTCTGAAAAGGCTGGAGAAGCAAGAGGAAGAGGGGAAGTAAGTGAGCATGAATATACTAAACTGCGGGTGGCTAGGACTAGGGAACATACTCAGAGCCAGGTAAACGTGACAGGAAACAAAAAGGAAGAAGTGATCACGTGCCAAATAACAAAGGGGCAAAGGCTCAGAGGAGATGCCCAGTCCCATACAGAGCACAAGTACAGTCTCTTTAAGAGTGGGGGACAATTGGTCACAGTCGTAGAACTTGGCAGTGAGTGGAGAGCAAGTGAGGAGGGAGGAGAAGACAGATCCAGACTGGTTTCCAAGACAATCATGGTTGTTTCCCCCGGCCCCCGAGCTTAGACGTTTCCTCTCTGTCACTCATTCGAGCAACACGTTGGTATCTTCAGGATAAGGACCCTCGACGCTGCCAACATCCCCTCTGCACCACCCCCGCCCCAACCCCCAATAAAAACCCGTCCAGTTATCTCGCTTTTCCACTTGCTCTCTGGCTCCCGCGGGAGCTGTCACTTCGCACGAGCGAACGGCCCAGCGCTTCTCCCATCTTAACATCTGGATGGCTTCCGCTCGTCTCAGTTCCAACAGCAGCTACCTTCTCCTAGACTGAGGCTCTCTATGCGCTCCCCACCATTCTGGGGGAGGGGGACAGGAGGTTACAGTCTCGCGCTAATAGAGGTGCAGACGCTTCTTTTTCCTAGACTATCTCCCAAACCACAGAAACTTGAACCGGTGCTGCTCATCAGGTGCATCGACACCCCTTACCCCTTCATTCTTCTAGACGTTGGTCGGCATCAGTGCCACACATTTCTCCTTCTTGCTCCCCACCCAGTTCTCATTCCCCAACCCCACACTGCCGGTTTGGAATCCAGACTTGGAGGATGAAGCTGGTTCGTAGCCAAGCTGAATCCAGGCAGCCTGGGGGCAAGTTAGCATCCCAGAGGCTGTAATCCCAGATGCGAGCTGGTCTCCCCGTGGGCACTGACAGTGCCGGAAGTCGCTCGGCGGCAACCAGTATCTTAGGATCCCGAAGCGCTCGCACCAAGCCCCCTCCCCGGACATCTAATGTCCAGCCACGCGCGTCCTCGCCCCAGAAACAACGCTCCGGTCCCCGGGCACTGCAGCGGGCCCCTCACTACCTTTTGGGCCGGTCCTACCACGTTCCTGGGCATCCCTCCGTTCTGCCTGCAAAAGTGCTTGTGCCCCCTTACTGCACAGCAACTTAGCGTCTCTATCCTGTGGGCATCAGAGACCCGAACGCTCCCAGGCGGAGGAAACCAAGGACGCCCCGGTCCCAAGGGGCTCCTTAACAGGCGACACTCATTCAAGCCGACGACACCCTCGCCACACAGACCTCACCCGGACTGTCAGCAAGATCAGAAGCAAAAAAAGAACAAATAAAAAGGTGCACATACCTAAAGACGAAGGCTCCTTGTCATGACAGGGGGACACTTGAGGTCTCCGGCTTAGAATAACCGCCTCCGTGCCAATGCAATGCCCGGGGCCGCCCGCACCTCGGCTCTGCAGACAGCCTGAGCGCGCTCACTCGGAGGAAGGGACAAAGGGTCGCGGGACGCGCTCGGTCCAGGCCCGGGCGCCGGCGGCCGACCTCCAGCCTCAGCTCGCGGCAGCCAGCGGCGGCGCGGGCTGAAGTTGCGGGGCCGGCAGCGCGCCGAGCGAGCGCGGCGGTGGCCGCGCTGGGGGCGGGGGCGGGGAGCGCGGGGGCGGGGCGGGCTCCGGGCCCGCGGCGTCGCCGGGGCGGGGAGGGGGCGGGGGAGCCAGCTGCTTGACAGTTCCTCCAGCCCAGCTCCAAAGGCTGCGCTTTGCTGTCGGCGGCCAGCTGATCGCCGCCACGCCGAGGTCCTTGGCACGGGCTGGTGTCACCGCTATGGAGTTATCCCTGGAATTCGCGCAGGGGACCGAGGGCCTTGGAGGGAGACGGGAGAACAGCCGAGGCCAGCAAAGGCTCTTTCAGCTAACCTTTTGGGATTTCGAAGAGAGGCTGTGCATCGAAACAATGCGCTGGGGCGACATCGGTGACGTGTGTGTGTGTGTGTGTGTGTGGTGTGTGTGTGAGTGTGAAGTTGGTTGCCCCTGGCAAGAGTCGTGTTGGAAAGCCCCCTTGACGTTTCCTTTGTGTGGGCTCTCGGCTAGAGCTTGTTTGAGCAGCGAGATCTCATAACAATGGGGAGAAACAGAATTGTCTTGTTTTGTTTTGGCAGATTAGAACTATACATAATCTGTTTTCTTTAGGAAAGTGTGGAGCTGACAGGCAAAGATATTCCATGGAAAGAGTCTTTGGAGTGGAAACTGTCCAATCCTAGGAGTGTACAAGGACCCAGAGACAAAGTCTCTGCCTCTTTTCTTAAATAGGAAATCCCTTATTAGGTCTCAGTTTCCTTATCTGTAAATTCATCATCCTGAATGAAGTGTGCCTAGAGTATGTTAAGTACAATGGTGTATCCCTATTCCCAACTTGGGTGAGACTCAGTGAGTTTAGATATGGACCAAAAGAGAACATTTGAGGACACTGTGTCCTTACCCAGTGGTGATGAGACTGCATCCTCACACTTGGGCTCTGAGACACCCAAACCATAGCCTAATCAGCTATATCATAGCTGACTTAAGGATTCAACAGGAAGAGCAGAGTGTGCTTGATGCCTAGAAAGGGCACCCAAGAGGAAGCCCTGGTCACCAGGTCACTGCCTTAGACCACGGAGGGCAGCCTGAGCAGTGAGTGCCTTGACAGGCTGCACGCTCCATGACAGCTGGATTCTTCCACACACCCACCTCCCTCTGTCCTTCTTCCAACTGTCTACATAGTTCCTAACAGCATTCATTTTTCCCAAAGAGACTTTCCTTCAGAAGAGAAAATGTGTTGACCACATGATACGGACATTCCAGTCCTCCTGGCAAGTTATTCCTTGTATGTGTTAAATAATTGGTATTCTGGTCAATATGTGTCCCTAGTGAGTTAGCTTGACTTGACATAATCCTTAGGATGCTGAACGCTACCATTCATTGGTTTTCTTCTTATACCCTAGATTCTGGAGCATATGGGCTTCCCTGGTGGCCCTTGCAATGTAGGACTGGGTTCAGTTCCTGGGTTAGGAAGATTCCCTGGAGAAGGGAATGGCTACTCACTTCAGTACTGTGACCTGGAGAATTCCATGGACTGTATAGTCCATGGGGTCACAAAGAGTCAGACATGATTGAGAGACTTTCACTGAAGCAGATACTTTACAAGCTCTGTATCATTTGTTCCTGACTATAAGTTTGCATATTAAAAAGCAGAGATGTTACATTGCCAACAAAGGTCCATCAAGTCAAAGCTGTGGTTTTTCCAGTAGTCATGTATGGATGTGAGAGTTGGACCATAAAGACAGCTGAGCACTGAAGAATTGATGCTTTTGAACTCTGGTGTTGGAGAAGACCCTTGAGAGTCCCTTGGACTGCAAGGAGATCAAACCAGTCAATCCTCAAGGAAATAAGTCCTGAATATTCATTGGAAGGACTGATGCTGAAGCTGAAACTCCAATACTTTGGCCACCTGATTCGAAGAACTTCTTGGAAAAGACCCTGATGCTGGGAAGATTGAAGGTGGAGGAGAAGGGGACAGAGGATGAAATAGTTGCATGGCATCACCGACTTGATGGACATGAGTTTGAGAAAGCTCCAGGAGTTGGTGAAGGACAGGGAGGCCTGGTGTGCTGCAGTCCATGGGGTTGCAAAGAGTCGGACATGACTGAGTGACTGAACTGACGAATAAGTCTGTATTAGGTATTAATTCTCCCATTTCATGGATGGGAAAACCAAGATTCAAGGAAGTTAATGTGACTTGTCCAAGGTGACACAATTGAATAAACTTTAGATACTTGTGCAAAAGCTGGATTTTGACACTTGCAAACTTGGATAATGGTGGCCCTACCATCCTGTCTGTCATACATCCTTGTTCCCTTCAGCCTGGACCTGGGTTCATCCCTGTCGTATCCTTGTTGATACTTGACAGCTGAGCCCAGGCTTTGCAGATATTTCCTTATTCTACCTCCTTTCTCTTTCACCTATTCAATGACCCCCCCCCCACCCCCAGTCCTTTCCAGCCTCAATAAATTTGAGAGTCACAAAGGTCCAAACAGCCCCACAACTCCTATAGCATTTCCTGGCCTCTTGATAGCTACTACAATGACCATAAATAAAACTGCTATTGAAACATTCATTCATACAATAAATATTTGTGGAGATCTGAGAAAAGGATGGGGGAGAAAAGAAAGAATGCTCTCCTCATGCCCCACTCAAATAGTTTACAACCTAAATGGTGATAACTCAGTTAAGTATGGGAACTGAATGACATTGTTTAAGACAATGGCGAAATAGACCACAAGGACAGGTAGGATTAAATCAGAAGATACACTCTTCCCTCCTCCCACCAAAGTAAGCAAAACCAGCAGGAGGGAGAGGATGGAACCTGGATATCCTCCTTGAAAGATAATTAGAATTAGGGCAAGCGAACAGTGGTTCTAAAGGTAGGTTGAGGCACTTTACAGAGGACTAAATGGAGTTCTAAATACACATAAACATCTTATTTGGGTATTCAAGGCCCTGCAGTGGGCTCTCATTTATTCATTCAGGGCTTTAAGTCATGTTCTTGTGCTAACGAGTCCCAGTTTTCCCACGCTGCAACTACTGAGCCCACGTGCTGTGATGAAAGATCCCGCATACCTCGACGAAGATCTAGTGAGCCACAACAAAGACCCGACACAGCCAAAAGAAATAAATATTAAAAAAAAGAAAAAAGATTCCCAGATTTACATTTCCAACTCAGAACTCTCCTCTAAGGTCCGATATCTGAGTACCTATTTAAAATTCCTGTTAATTTCTTGCTGGCCAATTCTTGATTCTCTTCCTCATAAACCAAAACTGATCCTCCTCTATTTTTAACCATCTTAGTTAAAAATAGAATAAACGGCACCACTATCCAACCTTCCAACTTCTGGCTAGAGGGCCAGAAATCAGGAAGTTGTTACTGATGCCTCTTCTTTCTTCCCACACTCAATTCACCAACAAAACCTGTTGCTCTCTCTCTGACAGTTCTCATTCTTGGTTACCTCTCTCCAGCTCTACTACCACCATCCTTCTCTGGGATCCTTCATCTCTAGCCTGAGTCACTTATCTCCTCAGCTCCACTTTGCTCTTCCCCAGAATCCATTCTTCACTGTGGTGGGACAACTTTAAATGGTCCTTAATGATTCCCACCCCTTAGTATTCACACCCTCATGTAATCCCTTCCCCGTGAGTGTGAACCTAGTGACTTCTAACCAATAGAATATGGCAAATAGGCTGAGATATCACTTCCATGATTAGATGATAAAAGATTTTGATGTCTATCTTGCTAGTTGGATTTGTCCCTTGCTGGCTTTGATAAAGCAAGCTGCCATGTTGAAGACTCTCATATGACAAGGAACCGAGGTCCTCAGTTCAGTAGCTCACGGAAATGGAATCTTGCCGTCATTCATATTAGCTCAAAAGTGGATCTCTCCTCAGTCAAACCTTCAGATGAGACTCTAGCCCTAGAAAACACATTGATTCAGCTTTTCCTGAACTCCTGACTCACAGAAACTGTGAAATAATAAGCATGTGCTGTTTTAAACAGCTGAATTTGTGACAATTTGTTATGTAGCAATAGATAACTAATACAGAAAGAGTAATCTTTAAAAATAAAAATTATGTTGTGGTCACTATCCTGCTTAAAACTCTGCCTTCATTCCTCACTTATTATAAGATAAAATCTAAAATCCATGACAATGCTTCGATCTTGGTGAGCCAATCCTTTTCAGCCTTACTTATGTCTCCAGCCTCTCTCTTATTAAGCTCAGGTCACTAAGGTCACAAGGGCCTTCTTTTAGTTCCCTAAATGTGCCAAATCACTTCTCAGAGAGGTCTTCCCTGACCACCTACATCTTCAAGTATATTCTTCCCCTCATTTTTTCTTTTTTAATGCGCTGTGTCTTTTATAGCACCAGTTTTAAATTAAAATGATTTTCTTTACCTTTTTAGTTGTCCTTGGTCTCTTTTTCACTGAACTGTGAGATCATGGAGCTTCCCAGGTGGTGTATGCGGTGTGAGATCGTAAGGGCAGAGACTGTTTCTGCCTTATATCTTGTGGTATCCCCAGCACAGAGCAAGAGCTTAACAACTAATTAGTGAAGGAAAGATGAATAACTCTGCCTTTCTGGAGCTCACCTGGACTCTTACCTTGATCTTTTTATTTCCTTCGTCAGCCCCACCCCCAGCCTATCTCCATGCTCATAGCCTTCACCCCATTTCCCAACAGCCACATCTATTCATTAAGGTCCAGTTTCAGGACTCTAGTCTCTATCTGTTTCCCCCAGATCTCTTGCCTCTTTCCCTGCATTCTCACTTCAGAATTTTCACAGCATCTTAGATCTTATCTCCTGAGATGCTGGGCAACCGCCACTTTGTATTATGGTTAATTATGTAGAGACTAGCGGTTCCAAAGATTTCTCCATTTACCTCATTCTAGAGAAAGAAGCCTGGAAAGAAGTACAGTTATGCAGGAAAAGTCTTGGGAGAAATAATAGCTACTACAGATTAGCATCACTAGCATTAGTAGTCTGTTAGTAGCACTAGTAGTGTATTACTAGCATTAGTAGTCTATTACTAACCAGATTAGATTATAATAGACTACCTAGGAAAAGTCCAGGGGGAAGAGCAGGGTCTAACACCCACCCTAAAGAGAAGTAGATTTCTGTTTCCCCACTATATTAGTCTGCTAGGACTGTCATAACAAATACCATATACTGGGCGGACTTAGACAACAGAAATGTGTTTTCGCACTGTTCTGGAGGCTGGAAGCCCAAGATCAAAGTTCTGGCTGATTTAATTTCTGGTGAGAGCTCTCTAATTCTGTCTTGAAAACTTCACCACTTGAAGCATTCAGAGATACACTGGTGTAGCCCTGGAAACCTCATCCAGGAAAACAGTGAAGCCCAGAGCTTGTCAGGCATTGGTGGTGGGGATATTATAGAAATCTCTAGTGTGAGACTTTGTCATGCTTTCACAACACTGGAAAGAAATGACTTTTTCCAAAGCAGTTAACGGTTTAACACAAGTCCCCAACCCCACCCGTAGTCCTTATCCATGTATCAGTTTTAATTTAACAGCCCAAGGGACAAATGGTGGAGAAGGAAATGGCAGCCCACTCCAGTATTCTTGTCTGGAGAATCACATGGACAGAGGAGCTTAGTGGGCTATAGTCCATGGGGTCACAAAGAGTCAGACACAACTGAAATGACTTGGCAGCAGGGACAAATGAGGGCTTCCCAGGTGGTGCTGGTGGTAAAGAATCCGCTTGCCAGTGTAGGAGACATAAGAGCCATGGATTTGATCCCTGGGTCGGGAAGATCCCCTGGAGAAGGAAATGGCAGCCCATCCCAGTACTCTTGCCTGGAAAACTCGATGGACAGAAGAGCCTGGTGGGGTACAGTCCAGAGAGTCATACAGTCAGACACGACTGAAGCAACTTAGCAGCAGCAGCAGCAGCAGCAGGGAAAAATGATAGCTATTATTTCAACTCAGGTGCCAGGCACTCTGCTAAGGGCAGGAACCACAGAGATAAATAGGAAAGTCATGGAACCCATCTTGAGGAGCCTGGTTGTAAGGACAGCTGTAAATATCTGAGGTGGCTGTCATGAAAGAGGAAGTACTATGGGTGCTATGGGAACTGTGATTATTTTTGGTGCCATAAAACAGGGTGTTTTAACTTCAGCAGCACTGAAAATGGTCTTTTCTGAAAACCAAATTTCATTGTTTTCCTCTCATGGGCATTTTTAAGGCCAGATTTTATTTAGGGGACAGAATTGGCCATGCCAGGCTCTGTTCTTTGCACCACCAATCAATCTTAGTAAATGCACAATTCATTAGAAGAAAGCAGAAGAGCATCTGAAATGCAGCCAATTGTTTCCTGATTTAGAGCGTCAGATATGTAATGCAGGATTCAGAACATGTCCGAAGACCTACTGCCATCATGAAGTGAAGTGAGTGCTCTAACCACAAGGTGCCAGAGATCGGCTTTTACCTAGGCACCTCTATCCGTTTGTATTTCTCTATGTATTCCTTCTGCCTACGATGCTGGTGCATTTGGGCTTTTACTCTCCATCTAGTTCACTAGTCCTGGAGAGAGGTAGCCAGATAGAGCTGAGATCGAATCTTCCTTCAGAACTATGATGTTTAATATCCAGGTGGATAGCGTATCTAACATCCTGATTCTGCAATTCCGTCTTACTCTTATGACCTTCGCCCAGAGGCATTTGGTCACCCAACTGCAAGGCCAAATCATGACTGGGAATGCTGCCTTGAAAGAGGAAGATGCTAGAACTCAGCTCTCCTACTATAACTCTTTACCCTCCCCCCAGCTCACCTCTACTAATGTTTCACTTGTCGCTATAACCAATCTTTCTCTATTCCCTTTTATTTGTTTTTTATAATTAAACGTATTTATTTTTAATTGAAGGATAATGAATCAACATGAATCAGCCATAGGTATACCTATGTCCCCTCCCTCTTGAAACTCCCACCCACTTCCCTCCTCGCTCCACCCCTCCAAGTTGTTACAGAGCCCTGGTCTGAGTTCCTTGAGTCACACAGCAAATTCCCATTGGCTATCTATTTTACATATGGTAACGTATATGCTTTCATGTTACTCTCTCCATACATCCCACCCGCTCCTTCCTCCTCCCCTCCTTTATTTCTGTTTTTCTAGTTTATGGAGTGCATAAGAATCACTCTGGGATGGAGTTTAAAAAGCAGATTTTGATTTTTTAATTCAGTCATTTGAAAAAGCATGCTGACGATTCTGCTATGGTTGTCTCAGAACGTACTTTGGGACACACGGGTCTGGGTAAGGTCCCAACAGGTGCCTGGCCTTCATGGCACTACAGTGTGTTTCCAGAAGCCTTTCAGCTGCATCCCCATCTCTCTACAGTACCCAGTATAAGCCTTGGCTCTTCCTATCATGACAGTGTCCGGGAAACAGCCTTACAAAAAGTGTTTGGACTTTGAATTGAAACACGTGGGTTATAAACTTGGGACAAATCTCAACCCTTGTGATCTTAGGGGCCTCACTTGTCCAATGAAGGATTTGAACCACTTGATCACCAAGCTTCCTTCGGCTCTAACATTTGATACTTTCTACTTCTGCTTTTTTGCTCGGGCCATTTCTACTACCTGTAAACTTTCTGCTGAGAATTGTCCATTGTGTTTTCTTTTACCTCTGAGATTTGTCTCTAAAACCCCGGGGAGGGAGGAGGGAGGGGGTTCAGGATGGGGAGCACGTGGACACTCGTGGTGGATTCATGTTGATATATGGCAAAACCAATACAATATTGTAAAGTAATTAGCCTCCAGTTACAATAAATAAATTTAAATTTAAAAAAAAAGAAATAAAAAATAAAAACCCTGCCTAGCCAGAAAGCCTGGTTCAAACACTGCCTCCTTTCCCGACGCCTTCTTGGCCCTCCACACTCTGCCTGTACCTTCTGCAAGTCCCTTGTGTGTCCCCTGAATAAGACCCTATCACACACCTTCCTTCCAGCCTAAATATTTGGTACACATCCCCTCATCAGTTTATAAACTCCTTGATGTTGGGAACTATGCTTACTGCCACTTATAGCATTGTAACTTCTATATTAAAGAGCGTAGAGAATCATCAGTAACTATCAACTATGTTTGGAACGAGAGCACATAGTGTCCCTGCTGCCTTCTGTCACCTTATCCCCTGGAAAAAGTATGTTTACAAGCCTGTATTTTTTGACATCAGAGCTGGACCTATAGGAGTATGTTTCAATGTAACAAATGACAGCTGAGTCTTGCTCACTGCTCTCGAAACTGCTGGGAGCAGAACCCCATCCTCCTCTGTCCGTGCCTGGTTCTGATGATAAGGTCCTCAAGGGAGCAGGCATCTCGTGCTGTTGTTTTCTTACCATTGTCACACATATCTGCTTGCACAATGGGAAACTACTTGGGCCAACACCCTTAGCATTTTAGTATGTCCCAGGAGTGGATGCCTCAGGGGCTCTGAAATCAGGCCTATGCATTCAGGCAAATGATCCAATCTTAAACCCCTCCTTCACCCCCACTTCTAGCTTCTGCACCAAGTGACCTGGAAGTTGCATGGGTGAAAGTCAGCAAAATGTTCAAGGCTGACAGGAAATAAAATATGTCCTACATGTAGCAAACGACCCCCTTCTGTCCAGCAACTTGAGATTGGATTTCTCATATATTACTATTATATTATAAGGAGTGGGTCATTTTCTGCAATAATTAATTTATAAAAATCACTTCCCAATTTTTTACCTCAAGCCCCATTACACAATAATGTAATCTAGACCAGCCATTTAATAGTTATATATACATATATATATATGTTTATATGTATAGAACTTGGAGGGCATTATGCTAAGTGAAATACATCAGACAGAGAAAGGCAAATACTGCATATCACTTACATGTGCAATCTAAAATATACAACAAACTAGTGAATATAATGGAAAAGACGCAGACTCACAGATATAGAGAACAAACTAGTGGTCACCAGTGGGGAGGGTAAGAGGAGAGGGAAACATGGTTAAAAGGTATAAACGGTTAGGTATAAAATATGCTACAAGGATACAATCCAGGGAATATAGCAAATATTTTTAATAACTGTACATGAAACATAACATTTAAAAATTATGAATCATTATACTGTACACCTGTAACATATAATATTGTATATCAACTATAGCTCAATACTTAAAAAGCTCATATTTATTTATATAACATAACCTAAATCCTCTCGTATTTTCAAAAATTGTTAAGGGCCTTGGGGGAAACACCCTGAAAGAGTCTTGGGGAACCTGAGGGCTCCTCAGACTATATTTTGAGAACCTGTGCTCTAGACTGACAAACATTTTGGTAGAACGTTAACTTTACAAATTCCTATAGCTCTGCACCCAGTAAGGCAAGTAGTATAAATTTAACAAATACTGTTGCACAAAGACATTAAAAGAAGGATAAAATAATGCAGAATGAATGCAAAAGTGACTGGAGACCATCACCATGCACGTATACACACAATGCTAGGTGCTTGACATGCAGGCTTTTCTTAAGGTTTTAAATTGACTTTCACTTCATAATGAATCTTTTTCCTTTTTCTCCCATTATCAGGGGAAACATAAAGGAAGACATTTGTCTGTACGGTTCTCCAAGGTGATTTATTTATATCGTGTCCCCTGGGCCCCCTGGGCCCCCTGTGGCTTGCAGGTTGTCCCCTGCAGCCCCTTCCTGTTCTTTCTCCACCCTTATCACTCCTGCTGACTGCCCTGGCGCTCCCCACGGGGGGACCACATCAACGTCCAGTGATGTCCAGTAGGGTTTGGCCAGTGGGGAGCCCCAAAAGAGATTAGATGAGGGGAAAGGAGTGAGGTGAGGATGTTAATTCTGAGGCTCCTCCCTCTGAGGTCACATTGGGCTGGCTGTTCCCTTTCACAAAAGATGACTGCTCCCCCTCAACCCCAGGCAGCCTTTCTATATAGTTCTCTCTCCTTGTATGTTCTAGAAACCTCTTCCTCTACCATCCTTTGGAGCCAGGTGGTGTTCACTTCATTCTGCCCTCTGGTTCCCCGACACTCTACTGATTCAGACCTCCATAAGTCATCTCTTTGTAAATAAACCTTCTTGGAATTATTCTCATATGAGCCAGCCATCCGTTTCCTAATACTCCCCTAAGTAATGCACATTAATAACAGCCTATTGACTATTGAAAAACAGTTTTAAATATGCTTTTAGCCAGTCATTCATATTTTTAAAAATATTTTTTCTTTATGTAACTCCTTTAATTTTTTTCATTTCTCTTTCAATTTTAGGCAAGATCTGTTGTTACACATAATCCTGTTCAATTTGTTTTCTCCTTACTGTCCCCCAGCAATGCACAATCTTCCTAAAGGCTGGTCCCTCTGTAATGCATGAGATCGAGACCGTTAACGTCAGAAGGTGATTTTAGGAGGAATTACGGACCTAGAAGCCATTTTACTTAAAACTTTTTCGCTGCTTGTTAATCTTCACCATCTTCATGGACATTATTCTGGAGCCCAATTCACATTGGAAACAGGTCTCTGAGGTTAACTGGCTGTCGCTATCATTTAAGCAAAGCCAGAGAGAGCTGAAGGGAGGATCAAGATGGCTTAGAACACAAGGGAAAGGTTCTGAAGCCACAAATGAGATTCCTCCTAGCTGTTCACTCTTCTCTGCAGCACTCAGCTCATACTCCTGCTCCTGGGGCTGGGAGTCCAGCTGCACATTTAAAAGGCTGGTATCTCCTCTCTGAGGCCTGGAAACCATTAGCTCTCCCTGCTAGCTTCGGCGTCCAGTGCCTCTTTTCCTTCCTAAATCACCCTTTCCCAGCCTCTGCCTCCCCGATCGATCGGGGATACTGGATACAAGCTCCAACCCCCTGGGCCCCGCACAGTTTCGCTTTGCAGATGGGAAAGGGGAAATCTGACTCTTGCGGCAGGGCTTGTTCGACCCACAAAGCCTTCTTTGGTAGCAGGGACCAGGCCTGGCCCCACTTCCCCTCTTTCCTTCTCTGCTCACACACAATCCACGTCCCTGGCAGCTTCGCACAGAAGCTGTGACAATGGGATGGGGCGCCGTCACCCTCCATAATTAGCCAGGAAGGCAGGGCTGCTGTAATATCACAGGGTTGACAGAGCTCTTGCACCTATTAAATTATTCACGCTACCGAAGTGTCATGGGCCGTCACATTCAAAATAGGTCATTCTTGCTCAGGCTGCTGGAGGTGAAAATTTCACAGTGATGGCAACACATCCAAGTGCCTTGGTTTCAGCCAATCTCCAAAGTAAGGGGCTGCTCCAAGCAACCCTCTATGATTTTTCATTGAATCGCAGTTATGCTTTCATGAGCGACAGCAGGAAGCGGCTGAAACAGCTGTCTGCTGGCAGGCACGAGAACTCTGGGGGTGGAAGGCTTCGTTTCAGCCTCTTCCTTCACTGACCTGTCTGTCCTCAATGAGCCTCAAGGGGCTGCTTGAGGAATATAAATCTGAACACCTGTTCTCGTCGGCTCCCTGTACCCAAGACGGCTGTAAAGTCCAAGTGAGGATGTAAGCTCTGGGCACGGGCAGGGTTTAGAAGCACGAATGCACACAGGCCTCTCTGAGAAGTGCCTCTCAGCCCTGGGTGCCGCATTCAAAGAGTAATTCAAGTTCAACAGCTGTGGGGCGTGCGTCCCTGCGTTTCAGATCCTAATTTGCAGACATTCGGGTCTCTTCAGTACTTAGAATACACTTGGCCTCTTGTCGGCATAGATATACTAGTCAACTCAAGTGCCTGGTGGTGGAATACAAACATTTGACTGGCTATTGCAGGGTCTGGGGAATTACTGGCATGTGAATATGTTCTTTTAATGGTTTTCAAGGAGACAAAAGACTATCTTACAGGACGAAGAACAATTTTCCTCTAGGATTAGAATAAAGAGAAGTGATTGAAGACACAGCTCTTTGGGGCTTGAGATAAAATACAAGCGAATGTGCTGATTGCTGGCTCTTGACTGTTAAATGGATATGTGACTGACAGAGACTGATAATCTCCTTGGGGAAGGGGGAGAAAGGCAGGGAGTTTAGCAATGGGATTGACCCTAGCCTATCTCCTACTAGGAGAATACGTACAAAAACCTCTAAAGAGATCTCTTTCAGCTGAGATGCTATGGATGTACAGCCTTGGAGCAAAAGGGTAAGAAATGAACGTATCTGAACATGGTGAACCTAGCACCGAATGCAGGCAGGCCACGTGAAGAAGGGGAGTTCATGGATGCATTTCCATCGCCATTCTGTATCTCACAGCAGTGCTCCCAAAGATATGAAGCCCTCTCCTCCAAATATTCACCTGCAAGAAGCCTGTCCAGATGACCCACCGTCCCCCCCCTCTTTCCTTTAATTTCCCTTAAGTGTTTGTGCACAGTTTGTATTGCATTCTCCTAGCTTTATGGAACAGCCCATACAGGTGATACAGCCCAATCTCCATAAACTGGAGATAAATCTATGAATAATTCTCACTTATGTATATGCCGCTTTATCATCAACATTTCAACAGATATTTCCTAGTGCCCACTATGCTGGGTACTTGGAGAGGAACTTCATGAAGTCATTCCCTGTTTATAGCTCAACTATCCCCAAGTGGATTCCTACTTCCCCATCAGGGCAATACTGCCTCCACCCCAAGCCTACTTCTCCAGCAGCCTTCCTCACCTCAATAAAGAGCAGCCCATCCTTCCAGAAGCCTGGATCAGAGTCTTGGAGTTCTCCTTAGTGCCTTTTCCCCCTCACCTCCAGAATTCAATCACTATCAGGCCTGGTAAGCCCCCACCAATTCTCTTCTGGACTGTTGCCATCTTCCCCTAACTGGCTCCCCTGCTTTCGCCCTTTATGCCATTTTTATTTTCTAGACAGTAGTCAGATAATGCTTTTGAGAGGCAAACCAGATTATGTCACTCTGCTCAACCTTCACTAGTGGTTCCCCATCTCCCATAGAGCTAAAACCCAAATGCTTACAGTGGCCTGTAAGGCTGTACAAGAGCTGGGTCCATCCCTCTAACACAGCCCCCAGGAACCTCTTGGATCAAATCTTCTACTGCTCTCAGTCTTGCTCATGTTGTGCTGCAGCCACACTGGCCTTCTGACTCTTGCTGGAACCTTCCCCTTCTGATATCCAAGCCAGCCTTGCAGTCCCTTGAAGCCTCTGGGCATTTGCCAGCATAGCCTTCTCTGACCACCACGCTCTATTCTTCCCATCCTGCACTTACTTTTACTCCATAACACTTCTCTCCATCTGACACATCGTGTTTTTACTTGTTTGTTTACTGTCTGGCTCCCTCTACCACCAGCAGAACTTCACCAGGGCTGGGGCTTTGTCCTAGTCACTGCTGATGCAAGAGCTGAATAGAGCTGAATCTGGCCCATGGTAGACTATCAGCGGATAGTCTTTAATGAATGAAAAAATAATCCATCTTCTATCCCTATATAGTTCATAAGCTCCTGACGGGGGTTTCTCTGCTAATTATGCTACTCTTTTTTTTAGAAGAGCTTCAGTAAGCGCTAATCTCAAAATATTTATTCAGAGATTCTAAAACTGATTTCCAACTAGGCAGACGTTGGTAGGAAAAATTCCCAGATCTAACTCTTAAACATCCTGTTATGGAGAAAACAGTCCTTTTAAGATTGTGTCAGATATGCCCAGAGTCAGCTCCCTGGAACCATTTCTATCTCACATGAGAATTCAGTTCCCTGCTGTTAAGTTTACACAGCTCAAGAAAAAGCAACCATTTTGCAGACTTTCAGGAACTGCCTGTTCTTTCCTGTTTCTTGGTATAACTATTCCTAATTTTTTTTAAAAATGTGGACATATATATGTAAATCTAACGTGTGTGATGTAAGATTTACCATCTTAATCATTTTTAAGTGCATAGTTTAGTAGTGTTAAGTTCATTCACATTGCTGTGTAACCAATCTCCAGGACTCTTTTCATCTTATAAAGCTGAAGCTATACTCATTAAACCACAACTTCCTACTTCCTCCCTGCCACCTCTATTTTTATTTTATTTATTATTTTCCACCCCCTGCCAATCAACATGCCATTTTTTGTCTATGAATTTGACAACTCTAGACACCTCATATTCATGATTATATACTGATTTGTCTTTTTGTGACCAGCTTATTTCACCAAGCTTAATGTCCCCAAGGTTCATCCAGGTTAGGGCATGCCAGAATTCCCTTCCTTTTTAAGGCTGAACAGTATTCCATTGTATGTACATACCGTATTTTGTTGACCCATTTATCTGCTGATGGACACTTGTGTTGTTCTACCTTTCGACTATTGCGGATAATGGGGCTATGAACGTGGATGTACAACTATCTCCTCAAGACCTTACTCTCAGTTCTTTTGGGTACAAGGCCAGAGGTGGAATTGCTAGATCATATATTAACTCTACTTGTAATTTTTTGAGGAATTACGCTTGCTTTCCATAGTGGCTACACCATTTTACAGTCTCATTGACAGTGCATAAGGGCCCCCAAACTCTTTTTAACAGTAATATATTTTTCCCCTCCAGCAAGTTAGAACTGCTCAGAGATGTCTAATAGTGCTGAACATTCCAGCTCCTCTCAATGCTTAGCAACTAGGAGCCAAGTGGCCTACCAAATGTGCAAGGGTGTGTGGGGTGGTGTTTTTCACTCTCTCTTTTATGCCTGTTTTGAAAAGCCTTCCTTGTCCTCAAATTAACATGCAGGCTGTGTGGACACCGGCAGATCTGCCTTACAGAAGAGGGCAGTGGGCAAGAGCCAGCACTGTTTTGAGGATGATCAAAGTTCTGCTAATCCCATCTAATCTCCTAATGTAAAGGGGGTTATATTTCCAATTTGTGGTTTCTTTGAATGATGCCCCAGGGTCTGGCCCTATCACTCCTTGATGAATTGGGAGACTTGGGCTGACATGTGTGGAAGAGCCAAGAAGATGGCACTGATCATGTTTGTGCATCAACCATCTCTTACAAGCAGGTCCAAGGATTTCAGATCTCAGGGATGAAAAACCCAAAGAGTCAGATGAAGAGGACAGTGCCTTGAGGTGATGCAGCGGTGTAAGTCGGGGGGCCCTGGACGCCTCCTGACTGTTACCTTCTTTCACCTAATGGAGAATAGGCCCTTAGTCCTCCTCTGTCTCTCTCCTTACTTAATGGATGCTACTGTTTCTACCCTCTCCCACCCTGCATTTCCTGTCTTTGGTTTTGTCTTAAACTATCAATTTTTCATCATCCTACCAGCTGATGTTACAGCAGCAATGTAATTTGAGGGACATGTGTTCTCATAAAAAGAATATTTAAGAGGGAACAAATCTCCTCTTAAAAGGGATTTAAAAATGATAGAACTTTCTCAGCAGACATGAAAAGAGGAAGACCTGGTGGGAGAAATGGTTAAGAAACTCTCAATGACCTCAAGAGGCAAAAATGGAACCTGATGACTTAAACCAGTGGTCAGCAGGCTTTTTCTGTAAAGAGTCAGAAAGTAAATATTTTAGGCTTTGGGAGCCAAGATGTAAAAAATGAGGAAATTGTTTACATACATACAACAAAAGAGGAAACCAAATCTCACATTTTATATGGGCAAAATTCAAAATATAATAATTGAGCACTTTGTGTAATAATTGAGCATTTATGGTAATACCATAATACTAAGGGACTTCCCTGGTGGCTCAGATGGTAAAGAATCTGCCTGCAATGCAAGAGACCCAGGTTCAATCCCTGGGTCAGGATGATCCCCTGGAGAAGGGAATGGCAATCCACTCCAATATTCTTGTCTGGAAAATTCCATGGACAGAGGAGCCTGGGGGTTATAGTCCATATGGTTGCAAAGAGTTAGACACGACTGAGTGACTAACACACCCAGAGTCTACTAAGGAGAAGAATGGAATTCTTTTTCTTAGTGATAATATCTTGCTTAACTGGAGTTGAAGGTCAATGTTCCTGATTATCAAACTGATTACAAATGCTCATCTGTAAAAACCATTGCCATCTTGCAGGCTGGGCAGAAACAGGGAGTGGGCTGTGTCTGGCCTGCAGGCCATGGTTTGCCAACTCCTGCTCAGGTCAAGGGGTGGGTAATGAGCTACTGACTTGCTATGTGCAGTTTTCAACGTTGCCCAGTAGCTTATAAACGCATAAGCGTCTGCCTTTTGGGTGTATCATTGATGTTAGGAAGACATGCAGGGCTCTTCTTGTCTTCTGCACTGTAGTTCATAACATAAATGACAAGATATGTTGCCTTTTCTCAAACAGAAGACAATGCTTTTGAGCCACTAGCGGTTGTCTTTGCAGGAGTGGGGAGGATCTGGGCTGACCGCTTTTCAGTCTGCCCTCCTATAGCTGGGGCCATTTCCAGCCTGACCAGTCCTGTCCCCTTGTCCTAACTCTTTCTGAGTGGTACTCAATAAAGATTTGGTGATTAATCCACAGTGGGTAGATCCTATTAATGTACTTTTTATTCCATGAAGTGTAATTATTAATATTAAACAATTGAACTAACGTTTGTCTTCCTGTAAACACATGGGCTTCCCAGGTGGCTCAGTGGTAAAGAATTCACAGGAGACACAGGAGACGTCAGTTCAATTCCTGGGTCAGGAAGTTCCCCTGGAGGAGGAAATGGAAAGCCACTCCAGTACTCTTGCCTGGAAAATCCTATGGATAGAAGGAGCCTGGTGGGCTACAGTCCATGGGGTCGCAAAGAATCGGACATGACTGAGCATGCGCTTAATTTATATGCAAACAGATGACTATGCTTTTCTCCAGGAGGTTTTACCACTGAAAAATATCTTTAAACAGCAATGGAAGTAAAAACAAAGCAAAACACCACTAGAGGAAATGTTGTAGAGGCTTCGTTTAGAATCTTAATTACCATCCTAAAATGCTCTTATCATATACATAACGCAAGTTTCAATAAGTGTCATCTTTAAATTAGAAACAGTTTAACAAATATAGAAAGCCCAGCCTTTATCAAGTTACTTTTTAAAAAGTACTCTGTAAAGTGATGGGGAGGCAGTAACTGGGGTATGTTTACTGCAGGTAAATATTTACCCTGGAGAAAGGGCCTGTGTATTGTAAAGATAATGTTGAAGATATGATTCTTCACCTCCTGCATTCCTGACTGAGGCAAAGGGGACTCTCTCCACAAGAAAACTGCCATAGCTTATTTTAAAACTCTAAGAATTTTTAGAGGGAGACCAGATTGGTTAGTCCCTCCCACCAAAAATAAAAAAAGATAGGAAATCATGTACTTATTCTGTATGATGGGGTTATTCTGAGCCCTGCCTTGGTCACATGGTGGAGGTCAGATAGCAAGCAGTCAGGCTTGTTAATTCATAAGCCAGACGCACCTTTCTATTCCCAGGGAAGCATTTGTCGTGAGCAGTCTCCATAGCTCTGCTCTCATCAGCTAGTGTCTTTGTTGATCACAGGCCAAGAGTAGAAGAGGGAGATTGTATAGACTTGGGAGAGTGGGACAGCTATGAAAATCACAATGAAAAACCAACTGATATTAAATTAGTAATGTAACTAACCAGGAAGCCCTTACTGGTTTCCCATGGTCTCAGACATTATCTCCATTAATATTAAGCGATTTGGGGGGCAGGTGACCACCATCCCCCATCATCATCACTATAATTATCATCATCTCCAAGTGGAAGGAGGGAAGTGAAACCTCTGAGGGGTTAGGTAGCTTGCCTAAAGTCAAACTGCTATTAGGTTGACTTAGGTGTTTTGAGTACAGATATATGGTTCTTTCAGCCCTGCTACCTTCCCTCAGTTTGGAAATCTGAGTGGTTAAAAAAAAAATCATCAAAGATTTATTAAACATGGGTGGCTCTAGAATTTTTGCATGTGAAGCACTCAGTACAGCCCCGTGTCCTCCTATGGAAACTGTGTGCAGAGCAAGCATATGGTTTTTACTCAGACTGTAGAGGGCAGACCATTCAAAACAGCAATGTTTCCTGAAAAAGCTTTTTATCCTGCTTTACATTAAGACTCTAAATTATCATTGATTGTTTAGTCTTTAGAGATGCTAATGGAGATTAATAGGGGGCTGAGAAATGTCTTGTCTTGATAACCTTTGGCATGTAAACCAGAAGTTGAAGGGAGAGAAGTTGTTTTTCATAATATTTCAGTCCATATAATTTATCTAAAAGTGGTGAAAGGTGCCTTCTACAAATTGTATCTGCGTATTTGATTCTTTGACACACTTTTTTTCAAACGCCATTCTATCAGTTCATGGCGCTGTTATAAATAGCAAAGAAAATCCCACCACAGAACATGCTTTCATATTTGCTCCCTCTCAGAGTTTCCCAAATGCTAATTTAGATAGAAAAAAATTATCTTCAACTGCTCAGCCAGCTGACTCAATCTGTGATCTGAAAGTCGAATTATTTTCTTCCTGTTTCTCAGCTCATTATTTCTTACACTGAATGGACACTTTAGAATGACGTCAAGAGGCAGAAGAGACCAGCTGGTGTTCTCCTGTCGCTGTTTGAGTTGTATAGTACAAATATTTAAACTTTTAACCAATGATCCAAAGACTAAGAAGGAAAGATCTGCAGTGAGAAGATGACCCCGCAACTTCGTCGCTTTCCAGAAAGCAGTAACTTGTTCTTTCTTCTCTTTATTTTATTTAGAAATAATTATTTCACAGGGTTAAGCCTCCTAATACAGCAGAAGATCTTTTCTATGTTTACCAGGTTATCTATTAATGACAATCTTTACAAAGCTTGACCCAGTGTTTTCTCTCTCCCTCAGTTGGAACTGGTTCAAAATTGGGAAAGGACTATGTCAAGGCTGTATATTGTCACCCTGTTTATTTAATTTATATGCAGAGTACATCATGTGAAATTCAGGGCTGGATGAATCACAAACTGGAATCAAGATTGCTGGGAGAAATATCAACAACCTCAGACAGTCAGACGACACCACCCTTACGGCAGAAAGTGAAGAGGAAATAAAAAGCCTCTTGATGAGAGTGAAAGAGGAAAGTAGAAAAACTGGCTTAAACTTAACATTCAGAAAACTAAGTTCATGGCATCCAGTCCCATTCACTTCATGGCAAATAGATGGGGAAACAATGGAAACAGTGACAGACTTTATTTTCTTGGGCTCCAAAATCACTGCAGATGGTGACTGCAGCCACAAAATTAAAAGACTTTCGCTCCTGGGAAGAATAGCTATGACAAACCTAGACAGCATATTACTTTGCTGACAAAGGTCCATATAGTCAAAGTTAGATGGCTGGATGGCATCACTGACTCAATGGACATGAGTTTCAGCAAGCTCTGCGAGATGGTAAAGGACAGGGAAGATTGGCTGCAGCCCATGGGGTCACAAAGAGTTGGACACAACTGAATCACTAAACAACAACAAATGGTTTTTCTAGTAATCTTGAACAGATGTGAGGCCATAAAGAAGGCTGAGGGCCAAAGAATTAATGCTTTCGAACTGTGATGCTGGAGAGGACTCTTGAGAGTCCCTAGGACAATAAGGAGATCAAACCAGTCAATCCTAAAGGAAATCAATCCTGAATATTCATTGGAAGGACTGATGCTGAAGCTGAAGCTCCAATATTTTGGCTGCCTGATGAGAAGAGCCAACTCATTAGAAAAGACCTTGATGCTGGGAATGATTAGGGCATAAGGAGAAGAGGGTGACAGAGGATAAGATGGTTGGATGGTATCAGTGACTCAATGGACATGAGTTTGAGCAAGCTCTGGGAGTTAGTGATGGACAGGGGAGCCTGGTGTGCTGCAGTTCATGGGGTTGCAAAAGGTCAGATACAACTTAGCAAATGAACAACAGTTGGGAAAATAGACAAGTCACCTTGCCAAAAGTTCACATTTTCCTTACTTTCACAGTTTAACACCTAAAACTTTTACTTTGTATCCATAACTGATCTTAAATGTCTTCTGCCTGAAGCCTCTGTTTAGCAGGTTAAGGCATGAAAAGTGTAAGCTATGGACAGTCCACACGTGAAAGAATAATGATAGTATAAATTATCATGAATTTGCCTTCTGGAGTGAAACTGGCCATTATACTTGCTTTGTGATCGTTATCCCAGCATATATGTCAAAATATTTCTCTTAAAAATATCTAAAAGTGATCAAGTAAATTGTTCTATTTTTCTTGAAGGGAAATTCTTGCTAAGTGATGAGATAGGCTTTGTCTACACAGCACAAAGTGCAGTGGTTTTTCAGCTTATGACCTGGTTTGTCTATCAACAGGGATCAAACACTTCAGATTCTTGCCAAATCCCTTCACTATGGATCGTACACATGCTATGGAATCATGACCCTTCTGGTCAGTCAGGCACATCCACATTTCAGCTCCCCAGAAACCAGCCTCCAACTCCAATGCAGCCTGGAACATTCTGTCAAGGAAGTACATACATGTTCAATAGCCTACTAGCCCCTGCAGTGGGGTATTTTCATTTTCTTCTTTCTATTTTTGCTTGCTGGGACCAGTCACTATTATTTTTCCTTCTTCCCTGTCCTTCAGGTACTTGAAATAATTTCAACTTGATTCAACTAATACTTTTCCGTCTTTAAAATCTCTTCTAAAACCAACTGAGTTGCAAACCTTTTCATTCAATGTCACCACTGTTTGGTAAAAAATTCATAGACAAAACTTAGCCATCTAAAAATAAATGAGAAGTGGAATGAGCCGATATTTGCTAAGCACAGGAAAACATGTGAGGCATAGGTAACTGGATATATCACATCTCTTTATAAAAAATATATTGACTTCAGGAGTGAAATAATTCTTATCAAGGAGCAAGGGCAGTTCTCTCAATTTATTTCACTGCTTTGGTCATAACAAGTACACATTTCTTTTTTCTTTTTTTAACTCCCCCCCCCCCCCACAAACAGTGGTTATGCATATATTTGTATTTCAACTCAAGTCCTATAGAAGATATACTCAAGGCTATTTCATACCATTCCTGAAAAGACTTTACTGGCTGCTCATAAAATTATTAAATGAGCATTTTAAGTACTTTATTTGTGATACTGGGCCCCTTTTTGGCTTTGGCCTGATCTAAGTAGGTCATCCAGAGGTCACTAGGGGCTGTAAATCAAGGGGTGGACTGGTGGCTAAGACAGCCTGCATCGCTTTAGTGCAATGTGCTATTTTAGTTTGTGCCCCTGAAATGACACCATCTCTTTGGCACCAGCCAAAGCAAGCTTCCTAGACATCTCTGGGAAGGGAATGTTTTGTAGTAATCCAAGGCATAGGTCACACAGGCATGAATAATTGTGGGGAGGTCTGTGTCTGCTCCGGCCTCTGTGGCAAATAAAGTAGGGAAAATGACTTCCAAATGAAGCATTTCTCCAGGAGTCTGAGAATGCAAACTGATCCAAGCGATCTAGCAAACTGCAAAAGTAAAGAATGATCAACTTTTTTCAGCCCAGGAAAGTACGGTAGACTCTTCCTGCTCCTTCTTCAATCCCTTACTTGGGTTTCATTTGAGAACCCCAGATACGAGTATTTTTGAAAAAGGACTAACACAGCCAAATTACAATTATTATATTTATAACTATGAAATGTGGCATAATCAAACAAAAAAGTCTAACTCTGTTTAGCCAAGGCACATACACTTTATGTTCTCTTTCTCAACATTTTCCCCATAAAGGGTTTGACTAAACCAGCCTGAACTTTCAGAATCTATTGGTTTTGTACATAAACTTATTTAATCTCTTCTTCCTTCCTTTCTTCTTTCCTTCTTCCTTTTCTTCTTTCAATTTTGGAAAGGGAAAACGTAATTCAGTAAACAATATCAAAACATGCCAGATTATAACAGGTTGCATAACTGTTAACTTATTTAAAAAAAAAAATGTACTTTGGCTTCATAAGCAGTTTACAAAGAAAGACAAAGTGGGCATCTATTCTACTTAGAATTCTCTTTTTGACAAACTTTTTTGAAGTTACTTTTGAAAGGGGGAAAAAATGTTGGCTTAATTGGCTTGAGGAAAGGAGAGAGCTTTGGTTCAAAACTGTGTAGCATTTTTTTCCCCAAGCGTCTCTTGATCTCTTTAAGACCGACAAGCAGCTATCTGTCCAGTGGACTCCCTTCTGCCAGTTTATCTCCATCTGGGAGCATTCTCCTTTGGAGAGTTTGATACAACCTCCCTAGACACTGTAATCCTATGCTGTGCTTCATTGTACCAGAACATCTGCAGGTCTGGCAAACACATTGCAGGTTCCAGTGGTCTTTCCAGAAGCAAGATCCTAACAGGCATGTAAGTGTTCAGGAAATATATAAGTCTGAGAAATACTTTGCACAGATGACTGTGAACTGGTGGTGGTTTTTTTATTCTCATCACTGCCCTTGACAACAGAGGGGTGAAAACAAAGGCAGGGAAAGCTTGTGGTTCTAAGGAAAGAAGAACTGCAACTTTGACTTGTGCCAAGGAGTGATTTTGGCTGCTGAGCTGCTGGTAGACCACCACCTGAAGAACTGTTTATTCCCACACACGAATCCTGTTCTGTCCTTGAAAGCCAGCCAAGGGCCTCCACTGTGCACAACACTTTTTTTTCTATTATTATTATCACCATCATAATTGTTACAGTTATCACTACTATTATTATCCATCCAGTTCTTTCTACTAACATACACCAGACTGCCTGTCAAGAAGGCACAGTGACAAAACAGATGAAAGCCCTCTTTACTTTGATATGCTTGAAACAATAATGAGAAAGGAGCTCTCTAATTCCAATTATTGGTTTTTCAATAGCGTGGTAATCAAATCAATCATTCTCCCAGCAAAGAACACAGCCTACCTGATTGGAACCATTTTCTAAATAGCATGATGATGGTTGGAAAGCCAACCTCTGTGTGTGTGTGTGTGTGTGTGTGTGTGTGTGTGTGTGTAAGAGAGAGAGAGAAAGAGGGAAGGAGAGAGAGAAACAAATACTGAGGTTTCTGGTGGGTAGGTGGGTGACTGCTTCTTTCTTTCTCACTAACCATATGCAACTCTCTCCTAGAACAAAAGCAAAGTTACACACCAATGGTTCTTAATTACGTGAACTTTAACATTTTCTTTAACCACAGAAAACAAAAGCTGAAGCAAACAGGATCTCAGAAAAGCAGTTAAAAGCATATTGTGAGCACAACTCACGTTTTTTCTTCCCAGATCTTTCTGTGGTCCATAAATCTAAATGAATTATATATACTTTCAACCAAATGGACCAAAATCCTCAATGTGTGTTTCTTTAGGGGGAAAGTGTCCTTTAAAAGTGTATCCATTACAAGGAAATACAGTTGCCTTAGTAACAAGCTCCTAGGCCTCTTCCTTCCTTTATGTTAGAGGAAACTGATTGGACCAAAAGCTTTCTGCTTTCTTAGGCATGTTTAAGTGAGCCAAAAGCATGGAGGAAGCCTCCAAGCAGCTTTAATTCCTCTAGGTAGATGCCACTGTGCAGAAAAGATGACGTAATAGAATGCTGGAGCTTTTCAAATGAGATCCAAGAGAATATGTAATCAACTCTTTTACTATAGATGAAAAATGAGGCTCAACAAGGTTAAGTGACTTGCCTAAGCTCCTACATCTGCAAAACAGCAGGAGCAGGACTATAATCCAGGCTTCTAATCCCTTGTCTATTGGTACTTCCACCCTATCATACCTCTGAAAAGAGGTTTATAAATCAATTTTTCTGTGATAAGTCCTATTTTGAATATACTTGGAAAAGGGAATGGCAACCCACTCCAGTATTCTTGCCTGGGGAATTCCATGCACAGAAGAACGTGAAGGGCTAATCAGACACTACGTTAACCAGACATGGAAAAAAACTCTGTATAGAATTCCTTTTATACATCACTTTCTGACCTATTCTAGGAACCCATTTTTGTGAATTAGAGTTGACTTATTGGAAAAGACCCTGTTGATGGGAGGGATGGGGGCAGGAGGAGAAGGGGATGACAGAGGATGAGATGGCTGGATGGCATCACTGACTCGATGGACGTGAGTCTGAGTGAACTCCGGGAGTTGGTGATGGACAGGGAGGCGTGGCGTGCTGTGATTCATGGGGTCACAAAGAGTCGGACACAACTGAGCGACTGAACTGAACTGAACTGAGTGCTTAGCACCTTCTTAAATATTAATAATATTTAATCCATATACCACCCTAGGAAGTTTGTAGTCCATTTTACAGTGAGTAAACTGAGACACAGAGAGGTGGAGTAACCAGCTTAAAATCACAGAGTAAATTAAGTGGCAGAGCTCAGGCAGTGTAGGTCTGGAGACGAAGCTCTTGACTAATATTCTGCAGGGAGCTTACTTAAAATGAAGGAACTACCCAGACAAGCTAGGCAAACATGATCCATGACTCCAAAAGCTGGATAAAAATATGCTAGATACAGGAATTGTAAGGATTCTCTCTCTAATCTGCAGAGATTAAGTTAAATGAGAAAATCAGTCTGGAAAAGTATAAAGTATATCACCTGTGAAGCACCATGCAAATATTATGAATCTATTATGAAGGTAATTTGTACAACCCAATAGGTATTATTGTTCCATCTCCCCACTGAGGAAACAGAGGTTTAGTTTAGCAATTACCTTGTTTAAACCACATAGGTAATAAGAAGCAAAATGAGAGTTTGAATCGGAATCTTGTCTGACTCCCAACTTGACTCTTTACAGTGCCTGTTGAGGTTGAAATCATCACCTTGATAATCATGACTGCTCAGGAGAAAGATCTTACAGGCTCCTCAATTCCTGCTTCGTTGAGGTCTTAATTTTCAGAGTGCTCACATGTTCAGTTGTGTCTGACTCTTTGTGACTCCATGGACTGTAGCCCGCCAGGCTCCTCTGTTCATGGAATTTTTCAGGCAAGAATACTGGAATTGGTTGCCATTTCCTACTCCAGGGCCTCTTCCCGACTCTGGGATTGAACGCTTGTCTCTTGCCTCTCCTATACTGGTTGGCAGATTCTTTACCACTGTGCCACCTGGGAAGCCCTTCGGAGAGGGGCCACTTAAATCTATCAGTTCAGTTCAACCACTCAGTCGTGTCCGACTCTTTGTGATCCCATGGACTGCAGCATGCCAAGCTTCCCTGTCCATCACCAACTCCCGGAGCTTACTCCAGGAGTAAGCTCATGTCCATTGAGTCGGTGATGACATCCAACCATCTCATCCTCTGTCATCCGCTTCTCCTCCCGCTTTCAATCTTTCCCAGCATCAGGATCTTTTCAAATGAGTCAGTTCGTCGCATCAGGTGGCCTTAGTAATTTATAGTGCAGTGGTTGCATCTGTCTATAGGTGGCGCTCTTTAGCACTGTAGTAGTAGTAGCTTCCCTGGTGGTGCAGAGGTTAAAGCGTCTGCCTGCAATGTGGGAGACCTGGGTTTGATCCCTGGGTCGGGAAGATCCCCTGGAGAAGGAAATGGCAACCCACTCTAGTATTCTTGCCTGGATAATCCCATGGACGGAGGAGCTTGGTGGGCTACAGTCCACGGGTCGCAAAGAGTCGGACACGACTGAGCGACTTCACTACTGCAAAGAGTCAGACACGAGTCGTGAAGTCGCTCAGTCGTGTCCGACTCTTTGAGACCCCATGAACTGTAGCCTACCAGGCTCCTCCCTCCATGGGATTTTCCAGGCAAGAATACTGGAGTGGGTTGCCATTGTCTTCTCCAGGGGACCTTCCCGACCCAGGGATCAAACCCAGGTCTCTCGCATTGTAGGAAGAGGCTTTACCATCTCCCTTTGAGGCAAAGGAGAAACTGTGGCTTGGTGTTTTGAAGGTTGGGTAGATAACTACCAAATCGTCCCATTTAGGCTTATCTTCCTAGTTGTAAACATGTTCTAATTCCTGAAGGGGGTAAATATCTAAGTATGTATACACAGAGAAAACATCTGTAAGTAGAAGTGAAAGCTGAGGAATGGAGCCTGAGAGCAAGCTTCAAGTCAGAGTGGCTCTACCTGTCATCCAAGTAAAACAACAGTCTGAGAATGTGGCAAACAGCAACGAAGTTCGGGGAGATATTCTTTAAGCTGTCTTAAATTGTGATTAAAAAAAATATATATATATATGGTTTTAAATATTTCTGAGGCTACAACAAAGTAATGTAAAGACAGACATCAATAATGGTTGCATCCTAGATGATTAGATCACTGTGCTATACTCTTTCATTTGTCTTCAATAAACTTGAACTACTTGGGTAACTGCAAAAAATTTTACAAGAGCTCCTTTAAAAAAATGACTTGATAGGGTAATACCAGATATGGTTCTTGTGAATAAAAATGAATTTATGAGGTCCCTGAATCCAGATAACCATTAATTTGACAGTTCCAAATTCTTGAAAAGCTCTTGCCTGCAGCCCAATCTTATAAGCAGCAGTTGAACAAGGAATCTGTAGATTACAAGGTTAGCCATTTCAATTTGCAACCTTTAATGTCAAATTCCACCACATAGGTCTACCTAGGGAAACCCAGGCAGTGTAGTGGGTGTCAGAAACTAGTAAGGCTGCCACCTCCCAGCCTAGAAGGAGAGGGAAAGGGAGAGGCAACTGACAGATCTGGGGTGCCAGGGTGCCAGGAAGAGTGAGAGAGGGAAAGATCCAAAGGCAGAGAGAGAACAGAGGCAGCCGGGTGTAGTGCAGGGCTAAGCAGCGTGGCACCGTGGAGAACATTCCCATCAGTCCAACCACTCCTGCTGAGCAGGGAGACAGACTTCCCTTAGGTGTTAGACAAGAGAGCATAGAAGAGGGACAAAGGGATATCAGCTCTATTTTTTACCCTAAACTGAACCTTTCATCAGTTTCCCAAAAAAAAAAAAAAAAAAAAAGGCATTTGAAAGACCCATTAAATTCCATTGTCCCAGTTTTGCGCTGCACTCCTGGGGTATCATCCCATCCGGGATGCTGTCAAAGTCCTCCAGTTCCTTAGTTGTTTCAAAGTTTCCAACAGTGTCAGAGCTAAGCAGTCGATCAGAAAGGCTCCTGCCAGAAAGACATGTTTACCTTCACCAAAAACATCATCCTCTTCATCCATCAGCAGCTCCTCGGGGTCCAGGTACTGCATCTTGGAGATGGCGGTCAGCGTTGCAGCCTGCACGTAGCCCCGGCAGCCTCACTGGCCCCAGAGGCGGTTTCCCTTCCCCAGGTTGCCTAAGCGCCCCAAGAGGGCAGCTTCCGCCTCTGCCCTTGAGAAAGCAGCTTCATTCATATGAATAGGCTTCGAGAACCTTTTGAAAAGTGCATTCCAGGTGGGGTGATTTTCACCACTGACAAGAAAGAATTCTCTCTCTCTCTCTCTCTCTTTTTTTTTTTTGGAAGTGGGCTGCAGATCCGGTTGAAGCTGAACACAGATAACACTTTAAGTCTGAGGGCAATGAATTTTATTTTCTAGCAACAACTTTCATATTTTCTTAAAGAGGAAGGTAGGCGTTTAACTTTCCAACTTGTGAATTTAAACACAATGGGTAGTGTTGAAAGAGAGGGGGCTCACATTTCTCCTCTCTCAGTTTTGCTTCAGTGACAATTTATCTGGAAGGACAGCAAGCCTCTCTGTTAGACCTACGCAGGCGTTTGGAGGGACAGAGCTTTTCTTTTAGTCAGTAATAGTTGCATTTTTCTTTTTTTGTAACAAAATTTGAGGATTAGAAACTTTCCAAAACTTAAACCAAATTTAATGCACATGTAGACTCTTAATGACTCAGTTCATCTTTGGTAAATTGTTTGGATCAAAAAACTTCCATTTAATAATACTGACTCAGTCTGATACTTCAGACTTACCGCTAAAGCAGAAAGTAGAAAATGTAACTCAGAAGGCAGTTCCTCCCAGAATGAGGAGTAACCGCTGAGCTGTCACGTGAGTACCAGTGGTTGGCATCACCGTATGGAAACACCCGAAGTGTGCTAAATTCTATACTGCTGTTCAAACACAAATCTGAGTGAACTGCAACTTCACTAGGGGTTTCTCAGCCCTCTCCCCTCAGGTGTCAGAAGCTCGGAAAATGCAACTAGAGATGATGGTGGGCAGTTATTGGCCCAAGGTGTTTACTTCTAGCAATTCTGTTTACTGAGTAGGGTTTTAAAAATATGTACATATATATTAACAGACTTTGTTTTCTAGAGCAGTTTTAGATTCATAGCAAAACTGAGAGGAAGTAATAGCAATTTCCCATAATCCCCTGCTTCCTCCCATACATAGCCCCCCCTCATTATCAAACCCCACTCCACCGCCACCGCTCCCCATCTCCCCCTCCCTCCCAGAGTGGTATGTGTGTTACAACTAATGAACCTACACTGATAAATCATCATCATCCAGAGTCCAAGCTTTACAATCTTTTCATTCTTTGGAGAAGGCACTGGCACCCCACTCCAGTACTCTTGCCTGGAAAATCCCATGGACGGAGGAGCCTGGTAGGCTGCAATCCATGGGGTCGCAAAGAATCGGACATGACTGAGCAACTTCACTTTCACTTTTCACTTTCATGCATTGGAGAAGGAAATGGCAACTGAGTCCAGTGTTCTTGCCTGGAGAATCCCAGGGACGGAGGAGCCTGCTAGGCTGCCGTCTATGGGGTCGCACAGAGTCGGACATGATTGAAGCGACTTGGCAGCAGCAGCAAGGTTCATTCTTGGTGTTGTACATACACTATGCGGAGAAGGCAATGGCAACCCACTCCAGTACTCTTGCCTGGAAAATCCCATGGACGGAGGAGCCTGGTAGGCTGCAGTCCATGGGATCACACAGAGTTGGACACGACTGAAGCGACTTGGCAGCAGCAGCAAGGTTCATTCTTGGTGTTGTATATACACTATGCGGAGAAGGCAATGGCAACCCACTCCAGTACTCTTGCCTGGAAAATCCCATGGATGGAGGAGCCTGGTAGGCTGCAGTCCATGGGATCACACAGAGTTGGACACGACTGAAGCAACTTAGCAGCAGTAGCAGCAGCATATACACTCTGGGCTTGGACAGTTATATAGTGACATGTATCCACCATTATAGTCTCATACAAAGTAGTTTTTCTGCCTTAAAAATCCCCTTGCTTTGCTTATTTATCCCTCCCTACCACAACCCCTGGCAACCATTGATCTTTTTACTGTTTCCATAGTTCTGCCTGTTCTAGAATGTCATAGCTGGAATCATACAAAATGTACACTTTTCAAATTGGCTTCTTTCACCTAGTTGTTGTTGTTCAGTCACTAAGTCGTGTCTGACTCTTTGTGACCCCATGAACTGCAGCACAACAGGCTTCCCTGTCCTACACTATATCCCTGAGTTTGCTCAAACTCATGTCCATTGAGTCGCTGATGCCATCCAATCATCTCATTCTCTGACCCCCTCCTTCTCATCTTGCCCTCAATCTTTCCTAGCATCAGGGTCTTTTCCAATGAGTCTGCTCTTCACATCAGGTGGGCAAAGTATTGGAGCTTCAGCATCAGTCCTTCCAATGAATATTCAGGGTTGATTTCCTTTAGGATGGACTGGTTTGATCTCCTTGCTGTCTAAGGGACTCTCAAGAGTCTTCTCCAGCACCACAATATGAAAGCATCAATTCTTTGGCGCTCAGCCTTCTTTATGGTCCAACTCTCACATCTGTACAGGATTACTGGAAAAACCATAGCTTTGACTATATGGACCTTTGTTGGCAAAGTGATGTCTCTGCTTTTTAATACACTGTCTATGTTTGTCATAGTAGTATGCATTTAAGTTTCCTCCTTTTCATGGCTTGATAGCTCATTTCTTCTTGAAAGTGAAACTGAAAGTCGCTCAGTCTTGTCCAACTCTTTGCTACCTTATGGACTATACAGTCCATGGAATTCTCCAGGCCAGAATACTGGAGTAGGTAGCTGTTCCCTTCTCCAACGGATTTTTCTAACCCAGAGATCGAACCCAGGTCTTCAGCATTACAGGTGGATTCTTTATCAGTTGAGCCACCAGGGAAGCCCAAGAATACTAGAGTGGGTAGCCTATCCCTTCTCCAGTGGATCTTCTCGACCCAGGAGTTGAACTGGAGTCTTCTGCATTGCAGGCAGATTCTTTACCAGCTGAGCTACCAGGGAATCCCTCCTTTCTTAAGACTGAATAATATTCCATTGTTGATATAACACAGCTTATTTATCTATTCACCTACAGAAGGATACCTTGGTTGCTTCCAATTTTAGGCAATCATGAACAAAGCTGATATAAATATCTATGTGCAGGTTTTTGTGTGGACATAAATTTTCAACTCCTCTGAGTGCATAAAAAGGAGTAGGATTACTTATTGTATGGTAAAAATGGCTTCCCAGGTGGCGCTAGTGGTAAAGAACCCACCTGCCTATGCAGGAGACATGAGACGAGAGTTTGATACCTGGGTCAGGAAGATCCACTGGAGAAGGAACTGGCAACCCACTCCAGTACTCTTGCCTGGAGAATCCCATGGACTGAGGAGGCTGGCAGGCTCCGTAGGCGTGCAGAGTCAGACACAACTTAGCATAGCATAGCACTATGGTAAAAGCATGTTGAGTTTTGTATGAAACTGCCAAATTGTCTTCCAAAGTAGCTGTACCATTTTGGATCCCCATCACTAAAGAGTTGCTAAAGACAGTTCCCACTGCTCCATATCCTTTGAGCACCAGCAGTGGGCTTCCCCCTGTGCTGGCTGCCATAGGGTTTTCAAAGAGAATATGTAGCCTGGGGCCTGTAGGAACCTCTAACTGAGCTCAGCCGGGGCTGGGACCATCCTTGGGGTGAGTTTGGAAATAGTGAGTGTTTGCGGATGCACAATGACTAGGGGTATGGCTGATATTTAATGTCTTGGTAACCTTTCTGCAATGCATGGGATAGTGGCTTGAGAGGAAGGCCTGTCCAGCTCTAAATGCCAACAGTGCCCCTCCCACCTTGAGAAATACCCTGACAGGCAGATAGCTGGAGCTGAAGTCTTTCTCTAGATCACCTCTTCTCCCTTTCTTTCTAACCTTTCCACTACATCCTCCACCCCAATTCCCATTCAAATGACTTTTCTGGTCAAGGATTGTGATTAATTACCTAAATTATATTAATGGGCTTGAATTGGAAGATGAAGTCACTATGGAATACGGTATGGGGGTTCCTCAAAAAATTAAAAAATAGAATTACCATATGATTCAGCAAGCCCAATCCTGGGCATACACTGTGCCCCACCCCCCACTACCTCCCCGCCCCCACTGCTGCCCCCTCCCCGCCAAATTTGAAAGCAAGATCTTGAATTGATGCTTGTATTGCCATGTTCATTGCAGCACTATTCACAATAGCCAAGATATGAAAGTAATCTAAATGTCCATTAATGGATGAATGGATTATGAAAATGTGGCATATACATACAATGGAATATTATTCAGCCTTAAAAAAGAAGGAAATCCTGTTATAGGCTATAAAATGGATGAAGCTTGAGGACATTTTGCTAAATGAAATAAGCCAGTCACAAAAACACCAGTACTGTATGGTTCCCCTTATTCAATGTACCTAAAGGAGTCAAATTCATAGAACAGCAAGCAAAATGATAGTTGCCAGGGGCTGGGGTGAGAGGAAAATGGCAAGTTGTTCAATGGATATAGTTTCAGTCACGCAAGATGAAAAAGTTCTAGAGATCTGTTGCACAACGGTGTGCATATTATGGACTTAAAATGTGGACTTAAAAACTGTTAAGAGGGTAAATTTATGTTATGTGTGTGTGTTTTTTTTTAAACTATATCCAAAAAAATGGTCCCAAAATGTAGGAAATCTGCATGTTAACAAGAGCTCCATTTATTGTGGCTGGGATGAGAGGACAGGTTTCAGTTTTGATGATCACTACATTTCTCACCCATTGTCCTATGTCCTTTAATCTGCACAACCTCACAAGGTGGATGCTATTTTCTCGCAAATTGCTTTATCTGTAAGCTTCAGTTCAGTTCAGTCACTCAGTCGACCCCATGAATCACAGCACGCCAGGCCTCCCAGTCCATCACCAACTCCCGGAGTTCACTTAGACTCACGTCCATTGAGTCAGTGAAGCCATCCAGCCATCTCATCCTCGGTCGTCCCCTTCTCCTCCTGCCCCCAATCCCTCCCAGCATCAGAGTCTTTTCCAATGAGTCAACTCTTCGCATGAGGTGGCCAAAGTACTGGAGCTTCAGCTTTAGCATCATTCCTTCCAAAGAAATCCCAGGGTTGATCTTCAGAATGGACTGGTTGGATCTCTTTGCAGTCCAAGGGACTCTCAAGAGTCTTCTCCAACACCACAGTTCAAAAGCATCAATTCTTCGGTGCTCAGCCTTCTTCACAGTCCAACTCTCACATCCATACATGACCACTGGAAAAACCATAGCCTTGACTAGATGGACCTTAGTTAGCAAAGTAATGTCTCTGCTTTTGAATATGCTATCTAGGTTGGTCATAACTTTTCTTCCAAGGAGTAAGCATCTTTTAATTTCATGGCTGTAATCACGATCTGCAGTGATTTTGGAGCCCCCAAAAATAAAGTCTGACACTGTTTCCACTGTTTCCCCATCTATTTCCCATGAAGTGATGGGACCGGATGCCATGATCTTCGTTTTCTGAATGTTGAGCTTTAAGCCAACTTTTTCACTCTCCACTTTCACTTTCATCAAGAGGCTTTTTAGTTCCTCTTCACTTTCTGCCATAAGGGTGGTGTCATCTGCATATCTGAGGTGATTGATATTTCTCCCAGCAATCTTGATTCCAGCTTGTGCTTCTTCCAGTCCAGCATTTCTCATGATGTACTCTGCATGTAAGTTAAATAAGCAGGGTGACAATATACAGCTTTGATGTACTCTTTTTGCTATTTGAAACCAGTCTGTTGTTCCATGTCCGGTTCTAACTGTTGCTTCCTGACCTGCATACAGGTTTCTCAAGAGGCAGGTCAGGTGGTCTGGTATTCCCATCTCTTTCAGAATTGTCCACAGTTTACTGTGATCCACACAGTCAAAGGCTTTGGCATAGCCAATAAAGCAGAAATAGATGTTTTTCTGGAACTCTCTTGCTTTTTCCCTGATCCAGCAGATGTTGGCAATTTGATCTCTGGTTCCATCTGTAAGCTTAGGAAAGCTTAAATAACTTTTCTAAGAGCACATAGCTAAGTGAGTGGCAGACTGGACTAACTAAAGCTCATTCCATTGCCTCTCATCTAAACAGCTTTATGGAGTAACTGACAATGATCTGGGTCACCAAGGCATCCACGTGGCTCTTGGGGATCTGCATCACCTCCACTTTCTCCCACCTCAGAACCACCAGGTTACCATAGCAACCCTGGGGTCCCCAGCCATTCTACTTCAGCAAGTTGAGCATAATCTCTCTTAGCCTATCTCCTCATCTTCAGATGGAGAAAATAATATCTCCTTGTTATGCGTTTAACTGGGTCCTCACCTCCCACCCACAACTGAAATCCATATGTTGAAGTTCTTAACCCCAGTACCTCAGAATGTGACCTTATTTGAAAATAGGATAATTGCAGATGTAACTGGTGAAGATGAGGTAATACTTGAATTGGATGCCCCCCCTAAAAATCCAACTGTTCTTATAAAAAGGGGGGATTTGGACACAGACAGGCACACAGAGAGAACAACCTGTGAAGAGGAAGGCAGAGGTCTAGAAGTCAAGGAATGCCAAAGACTGCCAGCCAACCACCAGAAGCTATGGAGCAGGCTCTCCCTGCCTCCCTCAGAGGGAGCTGGTCCTGATGACGCCTTGGTCTCAGACTTCTAGCCTCCAAAACCATGAAACAATGAACTTCGGTTATGTAAGCCACCCAACTTGGGGTGCTTTGTCATGGCAGCCCTAGCAAGCTAACACACTTCCTCATTTGGCTTGTTTTGAGGATTACAAAGGCTAATTCATGTAAAGGAACTGACATAGCACATGGCACACCACACACACCCAGTTGTAATCTCTCACAGGGCAGCTTAGGGCTACTCCTCTGGCTGAGGCCTCAGTGCGGATGGGAAGTGAGTAGCCACCATGTTCGCTACAAAATCTCAATAGCCCTTTGGGCAGTCTCCCCAGTCTTGTCTTTTCCAGTTCAGACATTTGAAAAAGACAGATAACAATCTCAAAGAACAAGCCACAGATGCCACTGAGAATGCCTTGAGAGCACTGTGTTAGAAAACATGCTCCTTGTTCCCAAAGTTCATGCTCACCTTAGAGAGCGAAGATGTATATGCAAGACGTGTTGGCTAAGGCGGAAAATGAATGAATGGCCTACAGACGCGTGCAGCCATACAAATCCATTTCAAAAACATCATGTTGACTAAGAAAGCCTCATAAAAATATAAATATGAGTTAATTATATAAATGACAAAAATGGCAAAATGAACAAAATATACACACTAAATTGACAAAAACAGTTTAATAAGAGAAGAGGCATACAGATTTTCTTAATATTTATATGCTTGGGGAATTCATAAGAAAAAACTTAAAATGTCAAAGAAGTGGTTAGATTTGGGGGCTATATACTATTTTAACAAAGAGTGATGAGTTGTGGAGAAGCAACTAGAGGAAGGAAGACCAGACAAAGGAAGGCAAGGCGGTTGGAGCTCCTAGGGGAGGTGAACTGTGAGAGAGAGACTAGGAAATGTATGATAGATATGTGTGTGCGTGCTTAGTCACTCAGCTGTGTCCAACTCTTTACAACCCTTGGACTGTAGCCCACCAGGCTCCTCTGTCTATAGGATTTCTCAGGCAAGAACACTAGAGTGGGTTGCTATTTCCCCCTCCAGGGGATCTTTCCTACCCAGAGACTGAACTGCCGTCTCCTGTGTCTTCTGCATTGCAGGCAGATTCTTTACCCGTGGATTGCTTAATAAGATATGCTTTGCAGGCTCATCTCATCTCTGGTGATAAAAGTGACCTTCAGTTAATGAAGAGTCATTTTCCTTTTCCTGCTATAGAAGAGGGGAAAACCTTTACAAAGGGAAATTTATGCCCTGTTTTTAGGCAGAATGGAAGAAAGCTCTGCTTTCTGTGTCTGCTATTTCTGAATTCCCTTCAGCTAAAAATATTTTTTTTAGGGTTTCCCAGGTGGTGTTGGGGCTTCCTTGGTGGCTCAGATGGTAGAGAATCAGCCTACAATGCAGGAGACCTGGGTTGGATCTCTGAGTTGGGAAGACACGCTGGAGGAGGGCATGGCAACCCACTCCAGTATTCTTGCCTGGAGAATCCCATGGACAGAGGAGCCTGGCAGGCTATAGTCCATAGAGTCACAAAGAGTTGGACATGACTCAAGTGACCTAACACACACATATGCGGAAATAATCCTCATGCTAATGGGGCATATTTTGGAGCAATATATTCTGATCCCCTTCAAATCCATCCTGGAAAAAAAGACTGAGGCTTGTGAAACTCAGTGTTCAGGGCTAGTCAGTTTACTGAGGTGTAGGTTATAGAGAGTGGCTTTGACTAAACAGTAAGATGTGAGTCTGGAACAACCAAAGGACCTTGTATTTCAGTGACTGAGGCAAACAGCTCTGATAATTGGATTTGAGGAAGAGAATGAAAGTGAGGATGAAGCTTACTTTCACAGTGTGAATCCTGTGAGCCAACTATTTTAATCAAGTCTGATTTGTGACAGCTTGGGATTCCCTCGTGGCTCAGACGGTAAAGCATCTGCCTGCAATGTGGGAGACCTGGGTTCAATTCCCAGGTTGGGAAGATCCCCTGGAGAAGGAAATGGCAACCCAATCCAGTATTCTGGCCTAGAAAATCCCATGGATGGAGGAGCCTGGTGGGCTATAGTCCATGGGGTCACAAAGAGTCGGACATGCCTGAGCAACTTCAATCATGGGCTAAGTTTAACAACAGAACTCAGAATATGGCAAAGCTTTTATACTTTGAGCAATTGGTATCTACCTTGTGCTGTACCAGGTATGCAAATGTCAAGGTCATGTCCTTGCTTTGAGACTCTTTACTTGCCCATTTCTGTGTTCATTCATTTATTCCTTCATTCATTAATTCATTCATCCATTTATCTATTTGAAAAATTGATAATGAACATCTACTATATTTTAGGCACAGTGGCAAACATTTAAGTAAATGCATAAATGATTACGTGTGTGTTGTGTTGAACATGTGAAAATCAACATGTTATACGATATTATTTTGTAGTATAAGAATTTAAGCTATAATGATTGGCTATTTACTAAACATTTCTACATGATTTGCTGTTTTAGAAAAAAATGACCATATGTGAAGTGCTTAAAGGAGGAAGTCACACTGATGGGAAAATGTCATCATCCAATGCGAGCTTTCATTTCAATACAGGATGAGCTTCACAATCTTCCCTCTGTACCCATTTCTGGAGAATTTCCCACTCCTCCAGAAAGTATTTCTGAATATTTAATTTTCAGGTACAAAAACTTCAGAGCAGGGAGGAATCTGAAACAATTAGGCGTCTTAGAAACAGAAAGAAGAACAAAGTATGAGAGAGGAATTGAAACTGTGAGGAGAGTTTGGAATCAAGAAAGAAAAAGAAGGTGAAAAAACCCACAGAGCCAGAAATAATCTTATCTTTGGGTAACTTTGACTGTAAAAATGCACATAAAATGTGCCTAACTGCAGGATGGCATGGATAAGGAGCGGGGACTAAAGAGACATGATTTTAACAATATTCCTATTTTCATGTTGCAAGAGAGTATACCCACCTTGTTGGATGACATTCCTCCCAGAGGCTTTGAAGTCTTCCTGTTCACCTTTCCCAGTTTTAGGGGTATCTCTCAACTGTAGAAGCCACACTGAAGGCTGCTTACTACAGGTGCTGGGAGAGTCTAAAGGACAGGCTGAATGAAATTCTGGATGGATTTGCCTTCCCCAGCTCTGTTGTAGCCTTGAAAACCAAGAGCCTACAATACAGTGAAAACCAGCAGACTGGCAGTCATTGGAGTGGTTAGGGAATGGGCTTCGAGCTTCTTTAGCCCTTTTCTCAGAAAATTGTCATGATTTGACTTGTCTGTTGGGTCCCTGGAAGACCCCATTTATAAGACTGTCTTTATTTAATTTGACTCAGATTTGCCCAGAGCCTCTTTCCTGGGTCTGTTTGTTGAAAACAATCAGAGACAACTGGGGAATAATTAAGCAGCCCAGGGTGATGGAAAGAACTGTGGGAAACCAGTAGGTGAACCAAAATCTTAAGGAGAAAAAAAGCTGAGGAAACAAATGGCTATAGGGGACTTGAAAAGCTCTGACATATTCCTGGGAATTCAGAAGACCAAACATGTGTAGGGCTGAATACATGACCAGGCTGTGCACATGCTAAGAAAAGATCTTCAAAGGCCATAAACAGTCACCCCTGTCTTATCTTGAGGCTCTGAAGAAGCAGGAAGGAAATGTTAAGGCAAAGTTATAAGGTGAGAGTTTGAGAGTATGTCCCAGCTTACACAGAGTCACCTGGCAAAAGCTAAGACTAAACTGGTTTCAAGCATTTAAAAAAATCTCTATCCAACATTAGCTGACTGCTAAGTAACTAAGCAGAGATTTCAGTGTTATTCTTTCAAATAACAAAGAATACAGACTTTATAGAACTAGTTCAGAAAAGTCATTAAACAACAATAAAACCCTCAGGGAACTTCTCTGGTGGCTAAGACTCTGCTCTCCTAATGAAGAAAGCCCAGGTCCAAGCCCTGGTCAGGGAATTAGAACCCACATACTGCAACTAAGACCTGGTGCAGCCAAATACATAATTGTTTTCTTTTTTAAGTCTTAGGGAAGGGGGAGAATCTGATTTCCAGAGTTCCCAAATAATATTAATTAAATTGTCCAGTTTTCAACAAAAAATTGAGACATGCAAAGAAATAAGAAATTATGAGCCATCCACACAAAACAAAATAAAACCTATCAACAGAAACTGTCCCTGAAGAAGCTCAGGTATTAGACTTTCTAGGACAAAGACTTTAAATCATCTATTCAAAATGCATTTAAAGAACTAAAGGAAATTAAACATGGGAAGAAAGTCTCACAATGGAAAATATCAACAAGAAGACAGAGATTATCTGAAGAAAACAAAAACATTAACTCAAAAAACATATATGTACCTGCATGTTTATTGCTGTGCTATTTATAATAGTCGAGATATGGAAACAACTTTTATACCCATCAGTGGACAAATGGATAAAGAACATGTGGTTTACATACACAATGGAATATGTTGCTGCTGCCGCCAGTTGTTGCTGTTGCTTCAGTCGTGTCCGACTCCGTGCGACCTCATAGACGGCAGCCCACCGGGCTCCCCCGTCCCTGGGATTCTCCAGGCAAGAACACTGGAGTGGGTTGTCATTTCCTTCTCCAATGCATGACAGTGAAAAGTGAAAGTGAAGTTGCTCAGTCATATTCGACTCTTTGCGACCCCATGGACTGCAGCCTATGAGGCTCCTCCGTCCATGGGATTTTCCAGGCAAGAGTACTGGAGTGGGATGCCATTGCCTTCTCCAAATAGAATACTGCTGCTGCTACTGCTGCTAAGTCACGTCAGTTGTGTCCGACTCTGTGACCCCATAGACGGAAGCCCACCAGGCTCCGCCATCCCTGGGATTCTCTAGGCAAGAACACTGGAGTGGGTTGCCATTTCCTTTTCCAGTGCATGAAAGTGAAAAGTGAAACTGAAGTCGCTCAGTCGTGTCCGACTCTTAGTGACTCCATGGACTGTAGCCTACCAGGCTCCTCCGTCCATGGGATTTCCCAGGCAAGAGTACTGGAGTGGGGTGCCATTGCCTTCTCCAAAACTCAGCCATAAAAAGAATGAAATCTTGTCATTTTCAAGAACATGAATGAGCCTAGAGGGTGTAGTATGTTAAGTGAAACAAGTCAAGCAGAGAAAGACAAATACTGTATGATTTCACTTAAATGAAATCTAAATTTCACTTATATGGAATCTAAAGAACAAAACAAATGAACAAACAAAACAGAGACAGACTCATAGATACAGGGAAGAAACTAGTGATTGCCAGAGGTGGGCAGTTGGAGTGGGGGGAATGGGCACAATAGGTGAAGGAGATTAAGAGGCACACACTTCCGGTCATAAAAATAAATAAGTCATGGGGATGTAATATACAGAATAGGAAATGCACTCAGTATTATCATAATAACTTATAATGGTGACAGATGATAACTAGATTTATTGTGGTGATCATCTCACAATGTATATAAATGTCGACTATGTTATATACCTGAAATTAACACATCATCATATACCAATTGTTCCTCAATAAAAAATAAAATATGTGTACACATAGTTTTTCTAACAGAGAAATGTGATAGAATGATCAGAAAAGAATTTCAAGTATAAAAATAATTACATTTTTAAGAAGGGAAGTTGTCCCAAATTTGGGCTGAAGTAGAACTTTGTTGTGTGGTAGGAACAGCAGCACCTTCTGGGACGTATCTAACATTTCTAATAAAATGTGCCATCGGTTTCCTGATGGATTTTCATGAGATAAGTATACTTCTGGGACTTTAGTGGTGGCACAGTTGATAAGACACTCGTCAATGAAGGGGACATGGGTTTGATCTCTGGTCCAGGAAGATCCCATATGCGGCGGAACAACTAAGCCTGTGCACACAACTACCCAGCCCGCGCTTGAAAGCCTGTGCTTTAGAAGAGAAGCCAGTGCTGTGAGAAGCCTGTGCACTGCAACTAGAGAAAAGCCCTGGGGCAGCAACAAAGACCCAGCACCGCCATAAAGATATAAATAATAATTTTAAAAGAGTCCTTCTAGAATATTGATTTATCCTACCTGCCTGACTTATATACTGAGCTGAGATACTAGAAATTCTTTTTTTAAAAGTCTAATCAGCTATATACCAATACAAAATGTTTTTGGTGTTAAAAAAATAAAAAGTCTAGTATGTTAATGATCACCTAAATTACATGTCTGTATATAAATGACATCATTTGTAACTTTTAAAACTAATAACATCTTTTAGATATATGAAGGTATACAGTTTTCTGAAATGTACTTTGGGTTATCTAGACAGTTAAAGATGCTGGTGCAAGTCCTGTCATGAGTAGAGCAGGCGTCGAGGACCCAGGAAAGCTATGGAATCTGGGGCGCAGGGTGTCTGGGCATCTGCAGAGGGAGGGCCCGGGAGCTCCATTCATTTGCATGTACTGTTTTTGTGGGCTATGACCCATTCATCATCTCCTGACTGGTTTCTCTTAAGCCTCAGAATTTCTGCTCCTCCAGGATAGCAACAAAAGTAAGAAGCTGAAATTTGGGACTTTCTGTATTCTGATTTTGGCTAAATGTGTTTGAAAACTCTTGCCAGTGTGGCTTCCCTTTAATAGATATGTCTCCATGACCCCTGATTATACAGAGGACAGAAAAACAATCTGGGGAAAGAGTTCTTTCAAAAACCACACTGAAGGAAGGAAGGAAGGAAGGAAGGAAGGGGAAAGAAAAGGAAAGCATGACGCTAAGGGAAGAATATTCTTCTTTGGGGAGGAAAGTACCTCCAGATTGTATCCTTTTTTTTTTTTAAAGGTTTTGTGGGAGGATATCCAAAACACTCCTTGATTTGAAATGTCAGCCCTCCTGAATTTCAGAAATCTGCCTCTGGGTGCTATATGAACACTGCAGGGCAGAAGGAGGCCCTGGATAAGCCCTCAGCACACTGAAACTGATTCCCAGGTTCCTGGCTCACCTTAGATGAGCTTCAGACCTGCTTTGTAAGCCACCCAGAAATACCTAAATGAACTGAACCATTTGGATGGAGAAAATAGAGAATCACGGATGAAAAAATCACTACTCCTCCTTTGTTTCCTAGCAGGCTCCTTCCTCAGGGAAGGATCAGTGAGAACAAAGCCTGGTAAAAGGAAAGACAATCAATGCATCCTGTCTGCTGAATAAGAGTGCAGTCCTGCGCAGGACGGACAAACTTCCCATTTTCTAATTCTTTTTCACTGACTATTCTAAAGCCTTTGACTGTGTGGATCACAACAAACTGTGGAAGATCCTTAAAGAGATGGGAATACCAGACCACTTTATGTGCCTCCCGAGAAACCTGTATGCAGGTCAAGAAGCAACAGAACTGGACATGGAACAACAGACTGGTTCCAAATTGGGAAAGGAGTACGTCAAGGCTGTATATTGTCAGCCTGCTTATTTAACATATATGTGGAGTATGTCATGTGAAATGCTGGGCTGGATGAATCACAAGCTAGAATTAGGACTGCCAGGAGAAATATTAGTAACCTCAGATATGAAGATGACACCATCCTAATGGCAGAAATCGAAGAGGAACTAAAGAGCCTCTTGATGAAGGTGAAAGAAGAGAGTGAAAAAGCTGGCTTAAAACTCAACATTCAAAAAACTAAGATCATGGCATCTGGTCCCATCACTTCATGGCAAATAGATGGGGAAAACAATGGAAATCGTGACAGACTTTATTTTCTTGGGCTCCAAAATCACTGCAGATGGTGACTGCAGCCACAAAATTTAAAGACACTTGCTCCTTGGAAGAAAAGCAATGAAAAACCTAGACAGTGTATTAAAAAGCAGAGATATCACTTTGTTGACAAAGGTCCGTATAATCAAAGCCATGGTTTTTCCAGTAGTCATGTATGGATGTGAGAGTTGGACCATAAAGAAGACTGAGCATTGAAGAATTGATGTTTTTGAACTGTGGTGTTGGAGAAGACTCTTGAGAGTCCCTTGGACAGCAAGGAGATCAAACCAGTCAATCCTAAAGGAAATCAACCCTGAACATACATTGGAAGGACCGATGCTGAAGCTGAAGCTCCAATAATTTGGCCATCTGATGCAAACAGCCGACTCATTGGAAAAGACTCTGATGCTGGGAAAGACTGAAGGCAGGAGGAGAAGGAGATGACAGAAGATGAGATGATTGGATGGCATCACCGACTCAATGGACATGAGTTTGAGCAAGCTCCGGGAGATGGTGGAGGACAGGGAAGCCTGGCGTGCTGCATGCCGTGGGGTCGCCAAGAGTTGGACACGACCAAGTGACTGAACAATAACAACAAACTCTTTTTCCAGGTCCCCAGTCTATCAGCTTGACAGTGGTTTCAAAGCTTTTTCCTCTAAAGAAGTAGGGTAGCGCCAGCTGCTTCCCTCCCTGAAAAGAGTGTGCCCAAAATATACCACTGAGCTGGTAGAGAAAGAGGGTGATCCAATGCTGGCGCTTGATAGTTCACTGAGCCGCTCTGTACTTCAGTGGAAAAAACAGGGCTACGATTTAGTCTCTTGCCTCTAACTAAAAGAAAAAGCTAGCTGAAAGAGAAGGAGAAGATGGAGAGAGGGAGAGGGAGGAAGGGAAGATAGAGAGAGAAAAGATAAAAGAAAAGCAAGAGGAGAGGAGGGGGAGGAGGAGGGGGAGGAGGAGCAGAAGAAAATGCCGCAGTGACTTTAAATGCAGTAGGTGACCATGGTCATAACCTGGAGCAGTGAGGGGAGGAGCTGAGCTTCCTTGTTAGGGCAGCTCTCTCTGTCTCTCTCAAATTATTGCACACAGGAATTTGTAGTTATTAATCAGTATGCTCATTAAAAAAAAATTTCCTCTTTAATTGTGAGTTCAGGTTGCCCATGGAGAAATTTTGTTATGACCGAGGGGCCTTTATTTTGAGGCACTTTATTTTGGGCTCCCCTTTTCTCTCCTCTCCATCCTACTCCCTCTGGTTCCTGCTCTTGGATTTCTCTTCAGCTGAGAGGTGTTAAAAAAACAATCTATGGTTTGTTTTGTCTCTTCACGATTGTGTCAATCCCTCTTACCTACCTCTTCAAAATGAGACCTTTTTTTTTTTCCCTAGTGCTATACTGGGTGTGACAAGAGGTTGAAAATGACACCCATCCTCTCTCAGACCACAGACAGAGCTGAATCAGTGAACCTAGACTTATAAACAAGGGCGTAGACCAGAGGAGGAGACCAAGACATGATGAGGCCAGAGGAGGAAAAAGAAAGCAAGAAGAAAAAGGCACTGCAGCTTCTAGTGCGAGGTGGGCAGAAGGCAGCCAGCCCTTCAAAACACAGGAATCAAAAGCGAAAACACGAGCCTCATGAAACTGTCATGAGTGGGGAGGTTCTGCAAGTCATTTTCTACTGCAGGTTTTAGAGACTTCTTCCATTACCTTGAGCTGCCCAAGAGCTATAAACCAAAATCCCTAAAAGTTCAGCCTCAGTATAGGGGAAGGGTCTCAGTGGAAAGGGTCTCCGTGCTCCTCAGATAAGCTTCCAGTCAGGTTTTGTGAAATAGTTCCGTTGGGCCAGCCTTCTAGTCATTCCGTCAGCGAAGAAGCAAGCAAATTTGGAGAAAATGGATCAGGGGTAAATAAATGGATGTGAGTGGGTAGGCTTTATCCTGTGTATAAGTGGCAGAAACAGTATAAATGTCAGCTTCCTGTCTGCTAATATGAAAAGCTGGAATGGTGGTGGGGTGACAGGCAGCTGCTTCCTGAACCACCTTGAGGTGGAAGAAAGGCCCCCAGAGGCTGGCGAGAGTTGAGGATAGTGACCTTTGCCCTCAGTGGGGGCAGAGGGTTGCAGCACCAGTCCACCCCATGGAAGGGTAGCCACTGGGAAAATATTAAAATCTCAGCTGATAGGTGAGATAATTTCTCATAAAATTTCATCGTTTTAACAAAGTACAAAAAAAAAAAAAAGGAGGTGTCAAGGACTGCATGTGGTGGGGTAGAGGGAGTAGAGGCGGAAGTTCTGCTTCTTGACCTAAATGTGACCTGGTGGCAAAACCTTCACATGCAACCAGCTGCCTGGTTCGTACACAGGGCTCGGTTGTTCCCTGACGTTCCTACGGATCAGGGTGCTGAGCCAAGCACCAGGTGTTCCTGGAGTAGCACCTGGTAGTGTTTCTTTCACTGGACTGTCTCTAAGAAAAGCTTTTTGCAAAAGTATGAACTAATATTGACTACAGATATTATCTGATAATACTAATTCTGTTCAGCTCCTGTTTGGACCAGGTAACTCTGTGAGGGGAGAGAGAACGCATGTTTAAAAGGAAGATTCTTTCTCTTTTCTTCCTCCCTCCCTCCTCACCCACAATCCTTTCCTCACCCTTGGGAAAATTTGGGCCCTATTTTAGCTTTTGCACCTCCCTAGGATCTAATGGTTTTCTTTATGATGATAATTCTAATGCCAGTGAAGGCATGTTTCTCCTAAGGAATTGAGGAGTGTCTTGTCACTTGTTCTTCCGAGTTTTTGATGAGGTAATTAAGAGAGTTCAGTATGATTGCCCTCAAGTTATTGATGGGAAGATTTAGGACAAAGGATCTAGGTCCTTAGGCTGCAGGGCACACGTGATGGGTAGAGTTGCTACAGCAAGTCAAAACACTTAAAAAAACAGGTGAGTCAAGACTGGGGAAGCCATGCCAGAGAAGTTTTCAAGGGATGACTGAACTCTTCCACAAACATGAAAACATATTCAAGCAAAAAAAAAAAAAAAAAAAAAAAACCCCACTGTGGAGATATCTCACAGGCAATTGGGGACAGAGTTGGGTGAATAGAGTTTGTTGCATTGGGGCTGATTTCTCAGAAATCTTTCATTCGCTATGCTAACCTCTGATGTGTCATAGTACATAGAACAAGCATACACAACAAGCTCTACACAACAATGAGCATACACAACTAACTCTACACAACAAGCATAGAAGCTGCAGGATCTAGGTCATATATTCATGTTTAATCTAGTCTGTTCTGCTAGACTGGGAGATTCCCAGAGGGCAAAGGTCAATAAGACCTTGGCATCTTCATTTCAAGCCTAGCAGGAACCAGTGTTCCGCAGACATTTTCTAAATGAACGAGTAAAGAATTCCCTGAAGTTCTCTGATCTCACTGAGATCAGAGATTTTAGAAGGGTCCTATCAACACGTGGGAGGACCCCGGGAGAGCAGCAGGTGGCCACTGGGTCATGTAGTATTAGGATGGCTGGGAACAAAGCTCTGCCCATGAACGAACTCTACCCCATTTCCCAATACCAGGGTGGAAGCACACAGACCTGATCTGGTTTTGAACATTTGGAAGAACCTGTGTTGCAGACCCTGTGCCCCCAGAGGGACTGATTTTTCTCATGTAAATTAATTAGCTAATCCATGCACTTTACAGTTAAATAGATGTCTTACACAATGTTACCTGTCAACCATGGGAGGAGACATCTTCAGATTTTGTTGACAAAGGTAAGACTTCCATAAAAGGATACCCTTCATGGTGTTTAATAAGGAATTCCAGAGCAAGGTGTTTATAATAAATATTCCTCACCACTTTGCCTCAGGCTTATGCCCCTGTAGTTCTTTTTCTTGATTCCTCTCTTCTTTTTAAACCATAAAATAAAACTATATAAAAGACTCTTAGTAGAAATATTAAAAACTGGTATAAGAGTAATTTCGTGGGAATGTTGTGAAATTTTGGTGAGAAAAAGTTCAGACCTTCCTTCCTTCCTTCCTTCCTTCTTGTATTTTCTGGATAAGATTTTCACTGGCCCCAACCTAACACACAGACTACTCTGCTTCAGTAGTAATGCTTAGTTCCCTTTTCTTTGTACTCACTGGGATAGGTGGCACATGTGAACGGAACTTGTGGTAAAAATAACCTTGCCACCACAAAGGACTCCACCCTTGCTTATCTTCCGCTGGATCTAGCGGTAAATATGTAGTGAGTGGTAAATGGGGAGTTTCCTGTATTCTGCAGTGTGCATTGCCACACCACTGTCTCCAGTGGAATGTGCTAGAATGAAAAACGTATGCCTCTTTTGAAATGTGGTGAAGCAACACTGAGTTCAGAAATAGGATGACTACATTTTCTGTACTATATTGCACTCTTTTGCACAATATGAAAGAACACAACATGAGAAACCAACAAAGAAGGAAATAGAACTGAGGTTGTTGGCTGGGCAGGCTGCAAGGAAAAGAGCAGAAAATTAAATGCCCCACCTAGCTCACATCCTCTCGTGGGTGTTATTCTGTCTCCAAGGCTCTGAAACTTGCTTCTTGTTCATTATTCTTTCCCATCATTCATGCATTCATCTGTCCATCTATCCATCGATCCATCCACCAAGATTCATTGGGCATCCTGCCATTCTAGCTGCTGGGAACACAGACTATCACTGACATGCTGGTAAAGGTTAAAGAACTAGCTTCTGGGCAGGGTGAGGGGGAGCTGATTGGCAGTATTTGTTGATTTTCATAGTGGAAATACTCCCACTGTGACTGATTTCAAGTTACCAACATGGATGGCATCACTGAACACAAAGCTGGGAAGAGACGCATGGTAGCACACCATGATATTGTGTTTTAATCCTACAGGTACAATAGATGCAAAAGCCTCAAGTGTATAGGTATTCATTAGTTATATGGGGGTAACTAGGAAGTGATACGGAGAGGGCGATGGCACCCCACTCCAGTACTCTTGCCTGGAAAATCCCATGGACAGAGAAGCCTGGTAGGCTGTAGTCCATGGGGTCGCTAAGAGTTGGACACGACTGAGTGACTTCACTTTCACTTTTCACTTTTATGCATTGGAGAAGGAAATGGCAACCCACTCCAGTGTTCTTGCCTGGAGAATCCCGGGGACGGGGGAGCCTGCTGGGCTGCCGACTATGGGGTCGCACAGAGTCGGACACGACTGAAGCGACTTAGCAGCAGCAGCAGCAGCAGCAGCAGGAAGTGATAAGTTTTGGGTAATTATTAAGTTTGTTGTCAATATATTCAATTGTACATTTATGTAACTTAACTTTATATAACAGCTGTTTGTAACAATCAGCTCACAATATTTCTGAAAATTTAACAATTGACTTTTGCTAGCAGGCATGAGTTGGCTCTAGCATGACACTGGACAGAGAAACGTAATGTTGGCTGTCTGCTTTGTGAGAGCCTTTTTTGGTCTGGGAAAGAAGATGTACACATATGTAAACAATTAGTAACCTTATACTTGATGTGGTGTCACAGCAGGGGAAATGCTGGGTGTTAGAATTAGTGGGGAAGCACAGTAAGACACCCCCGCCACCTGGAATAAAATTACCTTGAGGAGAGTGTGGTGACCTGAATTCAACACAAGCACCAGAATACACAGAGTGGGGTTGGTTTGAACTCAGCATGGGCTCTTTCTCTTTCAATAATATTTTCTATCTCTACTCAGTGTCTTCAGACCTAAACACCCTGGCACAATTGTTATCCTTGGCAAGGTGTTGACTGGGCAATGGGAAACAAGCTGAGACACCCCAGCAGGGTGGGTGAGTATGGGGGCGATCAAGGACCCCTTACCGGGTAATCAAGTAAGAGGCGTCATCTGTTGAACTGTGCAGGCCCTGTCTTCAGCAGCAACATCACATGGCAACAAAATGAACAGCATAAATTGGATTGATGATGTCTTCCAATTCCCACAGTTCCTGGCATTGATAGCAAAATGTATGCCCTTTGGAAGGAGAAAGTCCCTGAGATTTTTTTAGACAGTTTGGAAGCTGGCCAGAACTTAAGGGGTTTCCTCCTAATGTGGCATATGTGGACTTCAGTAAATAGCTGGAAAAAAAAACCAACTAGGAGCTGTGACCGGTTATATTCTGATTTAGAGAGCAGGTTATAGGTGACAACCTGCCACGTGTGTGTACGTGCACTTAGAGAAAAAGATGGTGGCCAAAATGTAACAAGTGATTCCCTCCGGATGACAGGTTCTGCAGAGAGGGTTTACTTTTGCTTGCACAATTTAATAATTTCACGTTTTTTTATTTTTTGCAAAAATTAATCAGTAGCTCAGTGGGTAAAGAATCTGCTTGAAGTGCAGGAGACCCAGGTTTGATCCCTGGGTCAGGCAAATCCCATGGAGAAGGAAATGGCAACCCACTCCGGTATTCTTGCCTGGAAAATCCTATGGACAGAGGAGCCTGGTGGGCTACAGTCCATGGGGTCGTAAGAGTCGGACACAACTTAGCAACTAAAGAGAGAGAGAAAGACAAGTGAGGTTAAAGATGGAAATTTAAAATACAACCATAATCCCAACAGCTGGAAATAACCAGAGTTGGTATTTTGGTGCATGACCTTCTAGACCTTCTCCCATGCATGATATTTTCCTTTGTCACCTCTCATCAGCCTTAGGCTAGTCTGTCTCTGTTTCCTGACCTGCACTTCTGAGCACTAAGGGCCAAAACAGCTCATACTATTATTGTAAACTTTTTAATACAGTAAGCCTTTCATCTCAGCTCACACATTGTTTAAAGATATATCTCTACTCAAGAGGGAGGAGATAAACTTATACACATAGCTGATTCACATGGTACAGCAGAAACTAACACAACATTGTAAAGCAATTATATGCCAATTTAAAAGATAACAAAATAATAAAAGATACATCTCTAATCAGCCCTTTTTTATTCCCCACAGCTATTTCAAAGTTTAAGTCATTCTTTGTGTCTTATTTCTTATTTCAGAGAAAATATAGACCATCTGTACATTAAATAAGTATTTTTCACACAATGTAAATTATTCTGTAAATACTATTATATAAATCTTTTTCCTCTTACAATAGATGATGAATATTTCTTGCGTGACTGCAAATAGTCTCCTACAATGAGATTTGATAATTTTTGAAAGTTAAAAAAATATTTTTATTATTTTAAAAGCAGTACATGCTCATTGTAGAAAAATTGAAAGTACAGCTAAAAGGAAGAAAAATGAAATACCTATAACCCCATCTCAGATGTAACCAACTGACATAATTTTATATATGTCTATTTTATTAAAATACATTCAGTCACTGCAAGGATATGTTGTACCGCACAGGGAATACAGCCAATATTTTATAACTTTAAATGGAGTATAACCTATAAAAATATTGAATCACTATGTTGTACACCTGAAATTAATATAGTATTGTAAGGCAACTATACTTCAATTAAATATACATATATGAAAAAATACAAGAAAAAATAGGTTCTGTTAGGCATCACTCTATGTTATTCTAGATATATGAATCTTATCTCATAGAATTCTCATAACACATTGTATAGTTGCTATTATGATGACAATCTTCATTTGCTAGATGAGGTGACCCAGGTTCTAAGAAGTACACTATCCAAATTTACATCACAGTAACCAATAGAATTAGGATTTGGATGGAGGCAGTCTGCCTCTGGAGGCTGAATTCCTAACAACTCATCTACAGAGCTCTAAGCTTATAGAAAACATCTTCCCGTGTTAAATATTTAATGAGAAATATTACTTTAACATTAGCATGGAAGCATATACACTACCATATGTAAAACAGATAGCCAATGGGAATTTGATGTGTGACGCAGGGAGCTCAAACCTGGTGCTCTGTGACAACCTAGAGGGGTTGTGGGGACAGGAGGGAGGTTCCAGAGGAAGGGGACATACGTATACCTATGGCTGATTCATTTTGATATGTGGCAGAAACCAACACAATATTGGGAAGCAATTATCCTTCAATTAAAAATAAAGAAATTTTGAAAAAAGAAGTATTACTTTCTATGTCACGCTTATAGAGATCTATCATACCCCACAATCAGACAAATACTGAGTTTTGTTTACACATGGTTGTTTTAAGATTTTCATTTTCCATTCATAGTTACGTGCAGAATTATTTATATGCTGTGGATAAATTCTCAATTCAGCTTCTGAATGGTTAACCAGCCCTCCAAGTTTTATTCATTGAGTAACCTTTCTCCAGTGATTTAACTGCTACTTTTGTTCTTGCTTCTATCTTCTCTTGCTTTCCCTGGAAACTTGTTTTATTTAGTATTTGCTATCTCTCCTGGATCTTGACAATCTGAACTAGCTTTGAGTTTTCTGTATATTTACTTGGTGAATTAATTGCTATACTTGTTCAATCAATGATATTTATATGGAATATAACAGTAAATAAGATTTTAAACATCTCTTGAGGCTTAAAGTCTAGATTTATTATGTGCCAGGCAATGTTCTTCATGATTTAGAAATATCTCATCTAATCCTTATAACAAGGCAATAAGGTAGGTACTTTTTTTTTAGTCTCCAGTTTTCATATGAAAACATGAAGAAGTTAAGTAGCTTGCCTACAGTCTCTTAGCTGGTAAGTAGGGGATTGGGGTAAGTCAATAGTCAATTTCCATTTAATGCAATAAATGTTATTTATTATGGGGAAGTACAGGGTTCTGTGAGAGCTCTTAGCAAGGGCCGTGAGAGTCAGGAAAGACTTTCAGAGAAAGAGACATCCAAATGATTCCCAAAGAATGAGCAGTAGACTGAACAGAGACTCCTGGTGGGAACTGCGAGTGGGGAGAGGGAGGTGGGGGTAGACATTATTAAGCTGGAGAGAGCCACAGTATAAAGTCCTAGAAAAGAGACCAATAGAGAATGTCATGTACTAGAAACTGAAAGAAATGATGTGTGCTTGGGATAGAGGGTGGGGTAGGGTAGGAGGGAGGTGAAAGGTCCTGGGCTTGGAAGGGTCAACAGAAGTACATCATCTTGTGAGTCCCTTTACAGAAATGTAACTGCAGTTAAATATCAGAGGAGGCAGAGAAGAGTTTTAAGCAAGAGAAAGGTTAGCTGTTGGTTATAGGATGGATGTCAAAGAGGGCAAGAGTGTGGGCAGAGTCAACTGTTTAAGGGGTTCTTGCAACAATCTAGGTGAGAAATGATGTTGCTTGTAGAGCAGTAGAAATGAGATGAAGAGAAACAAACAGGTAGATTCAGATGTTTCCTCTAAAGGAGTTTGACTCCTTGAACTTGTTTCACTGCTTAGAGAAACAGTGAAAAGAAGAGGATTCAGTGATTACAGTCTGGCCCTTGACTTAACCTAGTAATTCTCTCATATTACCATCTACGGCTTTGGTTCAAATGCAGATTATAAACAGACTAGACTTCCCTGGTGGCTCAGTGGTAAAGAATCTGCCTGCCAATACAGGAGACACAGGTTCAATCCCTGGATTGAGAAGATCCCCTGGTGAAGGAAATGGCAACCCACTCCAGTATTCTTGCCTGGGAAATTTCATGGTCAGAGGAGCCTGGAGGGCTACAGTACATGGGGTTGCAAAAGAGTCCGACATGACTCAGCAACTAAACAACAAATAACAAGACTTAATATGCAGAGGAGAAAAGATAACTTGTCTAGTCTAATCACAACCTGACATCCTCCTTCACCACTCACTAAACCTTTATTGAGGGAGATCTGCAAAGTTTACAGATGAGGCGAATGTTAAGTACGTTATGTCTTGTGGCGGGATTAGGCAAATTTAAAAAAAATTTGCAGCTTTATTGAGATATGTTTTGTGTACCATAAAATGTACCCATTTAGAGTATTTGGTTGAATGGTTTTGGGTATATTCAGAGTTGTGCAACCATTACCACAACCTAATTTTAGAACACATTCGATATCTCAAAAAGAAACCCTGTACCAGTAAATAGTCACTCCCTATTCAAGTTTGTGCACTTCACCCAGCCCCAGGCAACCATTTAGCTACTTTCTGTAGAAATGGTGGGATTTTTCTATTCTGGACATCTCACATAAATACCATCATATAATATGTAGTCTTTTGTGGTTTGCTTCTTTCACTTGGTGTAATGTCTTCAAGGTCCATTCCTGTTAAAACATGTAACAGTACTTCATTCCCTTTAATGGTTGAATGACATTCCATTGTATGAATACACCACGTTTAGTTTATACATTATTAGTTAGTAGGCATTTGAGTTTATTCTACCTTTTGAGAAGACTGCAGCCATGAACACTGACTGTATACCTCTTTGTGTGGAACTGTGTTTTCCAAAGCCACACCATTTTATACGCCCACCTGCAATGTGTGACAGTTTCAGCATCTTTGCATCTTCTTTGATACTGGCTACTGTCTGTCTTCACATCCCAGTGGGTGTAAAGTGGTATCTCACTGTAGTTTTGGTTTGCACTTCCCTAATAACTAATGATGTTGGGCAATTTTTCATTGGCTATTTGTAGATATTCTTTAGGTAAATGTCTAGACAAATTCTTGGCCTATTTTAAAAACTGGGTTATTTATCTTTGTAAGCATTCTTTACATATTCTAGACACAAGCCCCTTATGAGATGTGTGATTTGCAAGTATTTTCTCCTATTCTGTGGGTTATATTTTCTTGATGGTGTCCTTTGATACAGAAAATTTTATATTTTGATGTAATTAAAAATTTTCATTTGTTTGTTTACCTGTGTTTTATAAGAAACCATTGCCTAATCCTTTAGTCATTAAAGAATTTAAATCCTTTAACGTCATTAAAATTTGTTCCTACGATTTCTGCTGGGGAATCTGTAGTTTCAGCTTTTACATTTAGGCTACGGTCCAAATTGAGTTAGTTTTTGCATATTGTGTAAGGAAGAAGTCCAACTTCTTTCTTTTGCATGTGGTTATTCAGCACCATTTGTTGAAAAATTCCGCATCTGAATTGTCTTGGCATGCATAGTTTTATTCTTTATACTTTCCTTCCCCAAATTACCGAAAGACAGAAAGAAAAAAACATGAAATCCACAATTCTCCTCCTTTTAATAGAAAAAGCAGTAGCTCATTAGAGACAGCATATGATCCAAACATTTCAGTTGAGTTGGGTTTAGCTGGGGATCCTTTCTGACATAGATCAAGTCATTCCTTTATCTTTTCCTCCCTGAGAAAACAGCCAGTCTCCTCTCAAGTCCTACTGTTTTAGAGTTTATGAGAGAACTAAACAACACTGAATTTCAGCGTAAAAGTAAAGTGAAGCTCCTTAAAAATAGCTAATAATTTCCTTAAGGATGTTATGTGTCAGATATGTGGGAGAAGTTACTCTTGTGCTGGGGTAGGAAGTAAATGTAGTTTAGCTCCAAGAGTTATTCGATTATAATGCAAATTTAAAAATCTTGTCAAGGTTTATGGAGAAGCACATAATGCTTGGTATTATACATCTGCCAAATGAAACTTTAAAATGCTTAACTCCCTCAGAGGACATTGCTGGTAGTATTGTCAACTGTATCAGTCTTTGGTGAAAGTATCTTGGTAACAGGTAACACTGTTAATGGTTTCACTCAGTGAGATCTTTTGGGAAAAAACTTAAGGAAATACTCTGCTGCTGCTGCTGCTGCTGCTGCTAAGTCGCTTCAGTCATGTCCGACTCTGTGTGACCCCATAGACGACAGCCCACCAGGCTCCCCCATCCCTGGGATTCTCTTGGCAAGAACACTGGAGTGGGTTGCCATTTCCTTCTCCAATGCATGAAAGTGAAAAGTAAAAGTGAAGTTGCTCAGTCATGTCTGACTCTTAGCGACCCCATAGACGGCAGCCTACCAGGCTCCTCCGTCCATGGGATTTTCCAGGCAAGAGTACTGGAGTGGGGTGCCATTGCCTTCTCCGAGTAGAAAAAGTACATACAAAGATATGTTATTTTACTATAGGCAAAAATGGAAAAATATCTCAATGCCCAAGAAGCTGATGAAGGATAAATAAACTAGGTTCTACAGTGCACTAGAACCCTAAATAATAACTGTGGCCTGCTAGTCACATGAATGCACATACTAAATAATGTTGAAGTGAGCAAAACAGAATTTGCACATACACTTTAATTGAAAATGGTCTAAGGATGGATGGATGCTGACCAAACTTAAAATTAATATAATATTAAAATCCATTTGATCTTTTTGCACAGAAAAAAGGCTACTTGCATGTAAAATGGAAATAAAATTCTTTCTGAAAGCAAAATAAGCAACTTTTATAAGCATAAGATAAGTAAAACAAAATAAATCTTTTTCTTAGTTATTTCCCAGTTTGTCATATCCTTAGTTTGATAGCTAGGAAAAAAGAATAAAACTTTGGAAAGAAGAAAGTAAAGATTTCTCAGAATTTAGCTACTGAGAATTCTCATTCCCAAGAAATGCAATCCATGCTTTAATGGAGCATTATTTCTTTGATGTTGATGAATTACATTAAAAATGTGTCTGCACAGAGTTTGGGGTGAGAAAGAGTTTCAGTTGGGGATACAGGGAGGTATGCTAATTTACTGGGGCTGCTTTAGCAAAATACTAAAACCACAGAAATGGATTCTCCGCTGGTTCTGGAGGCTAGAAGTCTGAAGTTCAGGTGTCGGCAGGACTGTGAGGGGAGCCTGTTCCACGCTTCCTCCCAGCTTCTGGGGACTCCCATCAGTCCTTGGCTCTCCCTGGCTTGCAGACACATCATTTCAATCTTTGCCTCTGTCGTCACAGGGCACTCTCTCCTTGTGTCTCTGTATCTTCTATAAGGGTATGGATTACAGGCCCACCTCACTCCAGTATAACCTCATTTTAACTAATCACACTTATAATAACCCCATTTCCAAATATGGTTACCATCTGAGGTACTGTGTTAGGACTCAGTCTTTTGGGGAAGACAAAGTGGGTGATAGTTGTTCAGTCATGCCTGACTCTTTGCAACCTCATGGACTGTAGCCTGCCAGGCTCCTCTGTCCATGGAATTCTCCAGGCAAGATTACTGGAGTGGGTTGCCATTTTCTTCTCCAGGGGATCTTCCCAACCCAGGGATCCTGCATTGCAGGAGAGTCTTTACCATCTGAGCCACCAGGGAAGCCTACTATTAAGACACATTTCTAAGTATGAAGACAGGCTTAAAAAATATCAGCAGAAACATGCTTGACTTTATCTTATAATCTATAGACAATACAGTAGAATATGTAATGAATCCATACGCCTTTTCAAAAAGAATACCCAAGACAGAAGGGAGGACAAAATTCAACCCTTAACAGGTGGCCGTGGAAATAATTTAACTAATATATTATTCTGATTCATTCCAGAATGTTCTCAGAACAAAATCTAGGCCCATGACAGGTCCTAGGAGTATGCACTCAGGAAAAGTAGTTGGTAATGGGGGACTAACTCAACATTCAGAAAACTAAGATCATGGCATCCAGTCCCATCACTTCATGGCAAATAGATGGGGAAACAATGGAAACAGTGACAGACTTTATTTCTGGGGCCTCCAAAATCACTGCAGATGGTGACTGCAGCCATGAAATTAAAAGACGCTTACTCCTTGGAAGAAAAGCTATGACCAACTTGGACAGCATATTAAACAGCAGAGACATTACTTTACCAAAAAGGTCCATCTAGTCAAAGCTATGGTTTTGCCAGTGGTCATGTATGGATGTGAGAGTTGGACTATAAAGAAAGCAAAGCACCGAAGAATTGATGCTTTTGTGGTGCTGGAGAAGACTCTTGAGAGTCCCTTGGACTGCAAGGAGATCTAACCAGCCATCCTAAAGGAAATCAGTACTGAATATTCATTGGAAGGACTGATGTTGTAGCTGATACTCCAATACTTTGGCTACCTGATGCAAAGAACCGACTTATTTGAAAAGACCCTGATGCTGGGAAAGATTGAAGGTGGGAGGAGAAGGGGATGACAGAGGCTGAGATGGTTGGATGGCCTCACTGATGCGATGGACATGAGTTTGAGTAAGCTCTGGGAGTTGGTGAGAGACACAGAAGCCTGGCGTGCTGCAGTCCGTGGGGTTGCAAAGAGTCGGATACTACTGAGCAACTGAACTGAACTGAATGGGGGATTGGTCCTATGAGAGCAGGATGGATTGCTCTAATAGACTGCTGACTATTCTTCCTGAGAGGGTGGCCTCACTTCTGGCTGACCAAGCAAATAATGGTTAAGCCTGATGCATGAAGACAGATGGAGGCTATCACAGGGGAGCTTCTCTTCCCTTGATTCTGTATTTCCACGTAGAGGGACACACAGTAGAGAAATGCCCCTGTTCTCATCCTGCCCTCATTCAGCCTTCTCAGTGGAGGAGGAGTGACTGAGCTGATGGGTGAATTTGGAAGATGGCTCTGAGCATGCTCCAACCATCCTCTGTCTCCTCTTTAGAGCCAGCTGTCTCTATGTCCTCTGTTCTTCCACACACTAAACTTCCTAGGGCAGTGTCCCATGGGGGAGGCTAGCAGTTGTCCAGTGCTGCTTATGACCGAGCGGGTAAGTCTGCCCAGTTCTGGGGAGGAGGGCAGATGGAGATTAACCCATCACTTGGCCAAGAGCTCTAAGCCACACTGTCCAACCTGGTCTTTATCTACATTGGAAATGTGTCTGCATTTCCTGTAATGCAGGTGTTATTTTGATTTTCTTCTGTCTGTTTTCTCTAAGTTTCATATGGTTCCAAATTCAGAGGGGGAAAAAAAAAGATGCCTCTCTAGGTTTCTTGCACCTCCAGAAAAGGATGTACTTAGCTCATCTGCAGATGCTCCCTCTGTACCAACATACCAGATGTGACAGACATAAGGGAAGAATATGGAGGATGCCTGTTATTAACCTCCGTCTCCCAAGCCTTTCCTCCTTTCACAGTCATGAGTGAGGGGCAGTATGTGCTAAAGCCCTGAAAGGGGCAGTGGTGAGAATAAGAGGATGCTTTGTCCATTTCTAGCTGCTTTTGTGCCCATTTATCAATCAGCAAACATTTAAGGAGAGTCTGCTCTGGGCAAGGCGCCATCCTAGTCCCCACTGGGAACAGAAAGAACCATAAGGCAAACAAAGTCCATCCTCAATAGATTTACAGTCTTGTTGGAGAAACAAGGCACATAAAAAAGACAAGTTACAAAACAAGACAGGATGTGGCCAGTGCCAGTGAGTTTTTACAGGCAGTGAAAGAGCCATGAAAATTCAGAGGAAGAAGAACACTGTGGAACACTTTGAACTTGATAAGAAACTGGGGAGACTTGTAGGAGAAGGGAGGATTCCAGGCCAGGCGAACTGTGTGTGAGAAGTTAGAATGTTCAAGATATTTTAGTAAGCAACTGGAGCAAGGTTTAAGGAGTCCCTGCTCTGTGAAGCCAGGGGATGAGGTGGATACAGGATAATGCGGTTGTCAAGAGAGTGGGCTCTGAAGCCGAATGTGTAGACTGGGACACCAGCTTGGACTCATCGGGCAGCTCTAGGGCAAGTCATTAAAGCCTGCAAGCTTCAGTTTCCCCATCTGTGTGCTAAGTCCTGAGGTTACAACACTAAGTAACAAAAGTCCTATTTAATATTTGGTGCTTACTGTACGGCAGGGGTGCTATTTTAAGAACTTTATGTATAAATTTATTCAATCCACAGAGTAACCCAGGAAAGTGGGTGCTTTTATTAGCCTTGTTTGATAAATGAAGAGGGCTTCCTTGATGGCTCATATGGTAAAGAATCTGCCTGCAATGCAGGAGACCAGGTTCAATCCCTGGGTCGGGAAGATTCCTGAAGAAGGGAAAGGCTACCCACTCCAGATTTCTTGCCTGGAGAATTCCGTGGACAGAGGAGTCTGGCAGGTTACAGTCCATAAGGTTGCAAAGAGTTGGACACAATTGAGCAACTAACACTACCACTATAAATGAAGAAAGTATGGTCCAGAGAGGTGGATCTCCTTGCTTTAGGTCTTACAGCCCACAAGGAGCAGAGGCTGGATGCCCACCCAAGCAGTCTGGTGCCAGAAGCCATGCTCTTAACTCATTGTGTGAACTGGCCTTTGAGGCGGAGGGTTCTCAAAGGGTGTGGCAGGGCAATATGCAATGGCATAGTGCGGTAATGACCTTGAGCGCCAGATAAGGAAAATAAGAATATCTTGCAACTGGAATTCTTTTCCATCTACTGTTTTGCTGGTTAAATAAGTTGCTTTGGACTTATAATTATAGGTTCCATGTGGCCACTGAAGGCCTTGCAGGAGAGACAAATAAAAAAACTATTTTAGGACTGTTCTTTTTGTGACATAAATTGTGGTTTGGCGAGGAGAGAGTTTGGAGGTCGCAGGCACTAATTATAAGGGATGATAAGGCCTGTATCTAGGGCAGGGGCTGTGGGAATAAAAACTAAGGGACCTATTTGAAAGATGCTAGAAGGAAGAATATTAGCATCATTTAACAATGCTTAATATACTAGTCTGTCATAATATTTATGACGGATACAGAGTTGTGGTTTTTAAATGACTCTGCAATCTCTAATTAATTAATCTATTCAACATGCCAAGAGACATCGTTAATTGTTAAAGGAGGCAGTTGATCTCAAGAAAGCATACTTTTCTTTCATAGTCCACCTTTTTATTCGGTTTTCATGGTATTATACATTGCCTGAGAGAGGTAAGAGAAGGGATTTCATGTTTGTTTACTGTGCTATGTTTTGAGGCTACTTAAATAATAGCATTTGAGAAAGGGTAACCTAGAGCTAAAACAGGAGATTGTCGATGGGTGGATGTAAAAATGTGACAATTCTGGCCACATTAGTTCTATGAAAATCTCACAGTTTAGAGAATGAAGTACATCCGTTAATCTTCCAGAGCAATATTAGAAGTCAACAGCTGCATTTGCTTGATGTTTTAGGATTCAGTGGTCCGGAAATGGAAGAATGGTTCATACCTTTGTTCTGTTTGAGGCCAGGTGGGAGAGAATTTGAGCTCCAAATTCCACTGGGGCAGGAATATCTAGTCCACCAACATTTAACCCCTTCCTTGGTTGGCTATGGAGACCTCAGCAGAGGAGGCCAGAAGGTTTTGTGGGTTAGGACACGAACATCTTTGGGGGGAACCATCATTCTGCCTACCTTGGAGGGAGAAATCTTTAGATCATTCAGTCCAATTAAGACAGGGAATGCTTTTACAAATTATCTGCAGATCAGTGATTTTTCAAGACTGCTTTATTATAAAATAAAACATAAAGAAAAATATGCAAAACAAATATATAGCTAATGAATTAGTATAAGGCAAATACACTATAACTTCTACCGAGGTCTAGAAGTTAAACTTTGATGGCCACTGCCCAAACCCCATCCTCCATATGCCCCTTCCCTACTCTAATCAGTAACCTTCAAAATTACTAATCACAATTCTGGATAAATTAATTTTCCTCTGTCTTGCAAGAGTTTCAAACTCTAGAAATTTGTAGGATCTCTGATGATCACAACTGAATAAACTGAGTACTTGGAAACTTTTACACAATCAACTGCAGCATGAAGCAAAATGATTGCCTCATGTAGAGAAACAGAATGGGATTAGGTGAAAGGCACAATAAGCAATATATAAGCTTTCTTTTTCCTCCCTTGGCTCTGGTACAATTTCTTCTCTCTAGCTATGGAGAAGAAATAGAGCCTGTGAAGTCATGCTTCCCATCTCAAGTTCTCCATGCTTTAAAGAAATCCTGATGCTCAAGATCTTAGCCTGGGACCCCTGAGGCATCAATCAGCACATAAAAGTCAGATGGACAGATTGCCATCAAGCTTTCTGCACAACCCACGCTAAGGCATCTTACAAAGCTCCTTATATAATGGTAACAATAATAATATAATTAAAGGATACATATGATTGACTGAATGATTCTTTCTGGGAATAAAGCACTCAGCAGGGCAATTTCTTGGGGGAGTGGGAGTGTTTTTCACACTTGAGCTACAGAAGTAAGTCACCACTGGGGAAATCACAAACCAGATATTTCATTATCATTATACAAAATCTGCATGGAGTTTTATTGTTTTATCACCCTTATTAATATGGCATTAAGTTTACCAAATTACCTAAATCTAGCCCCAAATGTTTTGTTTAATACTGTGTTTTTGATTCCTGTATCAGACAGCTGGGATGCCGTGTGCTGGGGCCCTGTCGAGTTGGGAAATTATACATTTGATGATTATGAAATTGGGCTTGATTGATTTAATCACCGTAATCACTGGCATTGTGCAAATATGCAACCAGGAGGTTTTCATTCTGACAATTATGTACGATGAAGTCATGTTACACGGGAGGCTCATCCCTGTGTTTATTTCTGTCTAAATGGGAGGAGGATGGAGAACTAGGCATGATCCAGGGTACAGCACCGTTGGGTGAGTCCACAGCCCACAGCCCAGGAAAGATAAGTTCAAGTAACCAGCTTGATGAAGTCACTGTGCTGTACCTGGCTCCCTCTGGATTTGGGATGCAAAGATTTTGTATTTAATTCAGCATGTGATTATGCCATTACCTCTCAAGGAGGATTAAAGGGCAGAGTATCTGGCACATGGTGGCAGCTCCCTGAGGTCTGCTTCTTTTCTCATGATGAGTCCTTTGGGGGAGTCTAGGGGTGGAGCTACTCTAGACCATCATCCTCCCCTGTAACCACCTGTTACCCTGAACACCCTGGGGAGAAGCCGGCTGGAGGGGCGTGAGTGCTTTCCTCCCTCCTGGCACTACAGATGGTTCAAGTTATTGACCAAAGGAGTCATTGGGAAGTGGTATAGAATCAGGGGAGCTAGTCAGTCTTTGAGAAAGGCTTTGAGGAAAGCCAGCAAAGCCTAAACCAGTCTCATCATTATCAATCTCAGAACTCTGGCTGGGAAAGAAGCATGCTGCAGCTCGGGAAATTGGCTCATTTTCACCGTGTTCTGGGGAGTGATTTGGAAGGAGGCTGTGGGAGGAAGTGGGCACTGAGAAGAGAGAAGGATGCAGGGGGAATCCTGGGACTAAGATATTGCCCAAGGGCAGTGTAATGGACAAAGACACCTTGTCCACTGCCACCACGCACAGAATCACAGTGGAAGGGAGGAGGACTCTGAAGACCACCTGCTCCAACCCCTTCATCTTGCTGCCAAGGGACTGAGACCTGGTGAGAGTGGTGAGGATCACACAGCCGACAGGAAGTCAAGTGGTCCTTACAACACCGTCTCCCAACATGTCTTGTACATGTTGCCCAGGTGACTTGCTACACTTACAAATTCGTTTACAACATCTAATTGGCCCCTCGCCTCAACAAAAGATCCTGCATGCTACACCAAAGACCTGAGGCAGCCAAATAAATGAATAAATAAATACTAAAAACACATATAATTGGTCCCTCTTTTAACTGGCAGAAAGCTTCCACTAGGGCAAAACTTTGCTGCACGAATTAAAGAATATACTAGTTATTTTCCTGTGAGCTAATAATATGACATCTAATTTAATCCTCAAGGGAGCTCTGTAGGTAGGTATTTTCATTATTTTCTTTTATGGATGAAGATAATTGAAGATTCAGAGAAGGTACATGATTCAGAGATTAAATGCCAGGCCCTTGAATTGGAACCCAGGTCCTCAGAGTCCCCCAAGCCCCACATCTCAGCTGCAAGACCCCAGCCCTGTGACACACAGTGAACTTTCATACTTCACGGCTTGACCCCGCGCATCCAAGGTTGACTTCAATTGCCATTCCTATATCCAGGATTTGTATTCAGCTATCACAGCAGTAGCTTAAGGATTCTGAGCTACTACTGGCGTCAAGACGGAAGGCGAGCCCTCTCTTGCTTGGGGGGAGCATCTCTGGGGTATTTTCAGTGTCTGTTCCTGATGAGGTCACCCCTTCCTGAGCAGAAGCACTTTTTATACCCAGCCTCCAGCCAGACAACCTGTAGATTAGAACCTCAGTCTTTAACAAATCCTTGTGCTTGCAGCTATATCAGTGGTTCTCAGCTGGGGCGATGGTGCTCCCCCAGTGTCTGGAGACATTTTTCATGGTCAAAAATAGCAGGTGGGGAATAGAAGGTTGCTACCGGTCTTTAATAGAAGAGGGTAAGGACGCTGCAAAAACAGCAGGACTGAGGTGAGGCAAGTGAGCAGCTAGGATGCACGATTTAAGGAGGCACTTACTCTCAGAGTCATGCAGATGATGGACCAATACTTGCAGGTCCCTGAAAGCAAGTGCCTCCTTAAACTGAGTGCCCCAGATGTCCCACTTCCTGCACCCCAGTCCCTGGCCTGCCATAAATAGTAGGCTGTCTTGACAGTCTCCAGCAACACAGAGTTGCTGTAGAGCCCAGGGTAAGAAACCTGAACTACATCAAGGTATCAATGGCCTGAACAATACTGAATAGGGTTACACCTTTCAGAGATAGTGCCTTTGACTCCTGGCTGCTTCTGCAGGTGGCCAGTTACATCAGCTCATTGCTTTTCTTTCTCTTCAACCAGTTTCCCATCAATCAGTTCAATTCAGTTGCTCAGTCATGTCCGACTCTTTGCGACCCCATGAATCGCAGCACGCCAGGCCTCCCTGTCCATCACCAACTCCCGGAGTTCACCCAAACCCATGTCCATCAAGTCGGTTGTGCCATCCAACCATCTCATCCTCTGTCATCCCCTCCTCCTCCTGCCCTCAGTCTTTCCCAGCATCAGGGTCTTTTCCAATGAGTCAGCTCTTCGCATCAGGTGGCCACAGTATTGGAGTTTCAGCTTCAACATCAGTCCTTCCAATGAACACCCAGGACTGATCTCCTTTAGGATGGACTGGTTGGATCTCCTTGCAGTCCAAGGGACTCTCAAGAGTCTTCTCCAACACCACAGTTCAAAAGCATCAATTCTTCGGCTCTCAGCTTTCTTCACAGTCCAATTCTCACATCCATACACGACCACTGGAAAAACCATAGCCTTGACTAGACAGACCTTTGTTGGCAAAGTAATGTCTCTGCTTTTGAATATGCTCTCTAGGTTGGTCATAACTTTCCTTCCAGGGAGTAAGTGTCTTTTAATTTCATGGCTGCAATCACCATCTGCAGTGATTTTGGAGCCCCCCAAAATAAAGTCTGACACTGTTTCCACTGTTTCCCCATCTATTTCCCATGAAGTGATGGGACCGGATGCCATGATCTTCGTTTTCTGAATGTTGAGCTTTAAGCCAACATTTTTACTCTCATCTTTCACTTTCATCAGGAGGCTTTTTAGTTCTTCTTCACTTTCTGCCATAAGGGTGGTGTCATCTACATATCTGAGGTTATTGATATTTCTCCTGGCAATCTTGATTCCAGCTTGTGCTTCATCCAGCCCAGCATTTCTCATGATGTACTCTGCATATAAGTTAAATAAACAGGGTGACAATATACAACCTTGACGTACTCCTTTTCCTATTTGGAACCAGTCTGTTGTTCCATGTCCAGTTCTAACTGTTGCTTCCTGACCTGCATACAGGTTTCTCAAGAGGCAGGTCAGCTGGTCTGGTATTCCTATCTCTTTCAGAATTGTCCACAGTTTATTGTGATCCACACAGTCAAAGGCTTTGGCATAGTCAATAAAGCAGAAATAGATGTTTTTCTGGAACTCTCTTGCTTTTTCCATGATCCAGTGGATGTTGGCAATTTGATCTCTGGTTCCTCTGCCTTTTCTAAAATCAGCTTGAATATCTGGAAGTTCACCGTTCACGTATTGCTGAAGCCTGGCTTGGAGAATTTTGAGCATTACTTTACTAGCGTGTGAGATGAGTGCAATTGTGCGGTAGTTTGTGCATTCTTTGGCATTGCCTTTCTTTGGGATTGGAATGAAAACTGACCTTTTCCAGTCCTGTGGCCACTGCTGAGTTTTCCAAATTTGCTGGCATATTGAGTGCAGCACTTTCACAGCGTCATCTTTCAGGATTTGAAATAGCTCAACTGGTATTCTATCACCTCCACTAGCTTTGTTCATAGTGATGATTCCAAAGGCCCACCTGACTTCACATTCCAGGATATCTGGCTCTAGGTGAGTGATCACACCATCGTGATTATCTGGGTCATGATGATCTTTTTTGTACAGTTCTTCTGTGTATTCTTGCCACCTCTTCTTAATATCTTCGTATCATTAGACAAGTTGTATACAGAGCTTTTGAGAGAACCTAGGTCTTCCAGGGCAACAGCTCTCAAATTTTGGCTTGCATCAGAATCATCTAGAGCTTGTTAAACCGCAGACCTCTGGGCCCCACCCGAATGTCTCTGATTCAGTAAGTCTGGGGCAGGGCCACCTGGAAATGTCATTTTGCATGTGCTCCCAGGTGATACTGTTATTTCTGGTCCATTGACCACATTTTGAGGACCATTATTCTAGGGCCTGGCTATACAGAGTGGTCCAGGGACCTGGGAGTATCTGACCACCTGGGAGAAATTCAGATACTCCAGCGCTCCCCTGTTGAGCTGCTATGGGTAAAAATCTGAATTTGCAAGTTAACAGTTCCCTAGGTGACTCACGTGCACATTAAACTCCGAGGTGCTGGCCTCAGAAGCAGTGGTTCTCCATTCTGGCTGTGCATTAGAACAACCAGAGGAAGCTCTTTGACTCACTGAGTGAAGAACCTTTATTCACTATTCTTCATGGGAGCGGCAGTTTTGAATCACTGGGTGCGGGGGTGGTGGGGGGTGGGGGTGGGAGAGGTGAGACCCAGTGTACACTTGAATTGTTAGGGTGCCCACTAAGCCACCAGGCTGCAGTCTAAGGTGGACAGATAGGTCCAGGACCAGTGCAAGGATGGGTTTCACTGACAAGTTTCCCTGTGACCCGCCCTGCCCTGATCTCCAACTTCACCTCCTTTCACTCTCTCTCCTACTTGCTCTGGAGAAGGCAATGGCACCCTGCTCCAGTACTCTTGCCTGGAAAATCCCATGGATGGAGGAACCTGGTAGGCTGCAGTCCATGGGGTCGCTAAGAGTCGGACACAACCGAGCGACTTCACTTTCACCTATTTGCTCAGCCAAACATCTGGCCACTGCCCCTCCCCTATTTCTGTTCTTCCACCCTTCTGAGCTCACTCATCTCAGGACATTCCTACTTCAGGCTTCCCTTCCTGGAGAGACTTCCCCAGAGTCCCCTCCCACCAATCACAGACAGCTCCCGCCTCCACTCTTTCTCTCCCACTGCCCTGTCTGATTTTCAAGGACTTGTTACTCTTACTAGGTGAAATCATCTATTGATTACATGTTTATCATCTGCCTCCTCCACCAGAGCAAGACGGAACTGCTTCACAGAGTAGGTGCTCAGTAAGTATTTGTGGGATAAACAAAATAGTTTGGTCACAGTTTTCAGGCTCAGAGTTCAAATGCCTTTTATAAGAGAGGTAATCTTTGAAGTTCCTGGGTAGGAAGTTTGGGAAAAGAAGAGAGCTGAGGCAGGCAAAGCATGGAAGCTGCAGAGGAAAGAGAGGGCATAACCAAAATGCCCTGTTGTTGGTGAGATCAGAAGGAACCATGAAAAACAGAAACACCTAATCTGGATGTTTACCTTGTGAGGGATGTGTTGGAAATCCGTTACTCCTTCTCTCTGACAAAGTTTTCAGTAGAGTCTACATCACCCAATAACAACTTTGGAGGGGAGAGGATTATTATGTTATTGTTGTTTAGCTGTTAAGGACAATTTGGGGGAAACTGAAAATGATTATGAATTCTGCTTAAGGATTGTCACAGGGCTAAGAATGGAGGGACAGTTTCCAGGAAGTGAGAACAAAGACCAAGGAGAGCTAGTAACTGGGCCACTTCTCAAATACAAAGCCCTGCCCTTTCTCCCATGACAGGTAAATGCGACCCTCTGGAGGAGGAGCCCAAGAACGTGTTTAACTTAAAGTTATAACACTTTAACCACACATCTCTCAGGGTATAGCTTCCAGGCCCACCTGGGTATGGAGAGTGAGCAGAGAGAGACTGGTGAGCCCATGTGGCTATGTTTTTAAAGAATGGTGGGGTGGAGGGAAGGGTAGAAATTCTGAAGGTGGGAAATATTGGGCTGATTGTCAGGAGGGACAAAAAGGTAGATTTTAATTGAGTCTCTGGTGTTATTATATGGTGGTTAAGAGCCCACACTTTGCAGTCAGATGACCTGGGTTTGAATTCTGGCATCATTATCAATGAGCTGTGTGATCTTGGGCAAATAGCAGAAATTCTTGAAGTACCAGTTTCCCCACCGGAAAATGGAGATAATAATAGTACTCACCTCATGCTAGTGTGAAAACCAGAGGAGATAATCCATGTAAAGCTCCTAAAACAGTGTCTGGAACATGCTCAAGTCTACCTATGACTGTATTATTGTTGTTTTGCAGTTGCTATTGCTGCCATTGCTGTGGTCACGGTTGTTGAAGAAAATACTAAAATGAGTTACTAAAGGAATGATTCATAGAGACTTAGAAGAAGAAGCAAAGGCCACCAGCAAGGGTAGCATTCACCATACTTAATCACAGTTTCAGCACAGACTCTTTCCATTCAGAGTAGACACTGGCCAGAAGCAATGACATGGGTTCACTAACAACAAGCCAGCCTGACATCATTGCTTGATTTGCCAGGGCGACTTAGCTCAGAGGGATCAGGGTGACCTGTTGCATCTGGATTCAGCAAGTCACTGACGAACACTTCAGCATATCGCCATGGACAAGATGGGGCTGTCTACTTGATGTGGGAATGATGGAGCCAGTTATGACTGACTGGCTGATGCCTACCTGGCAGGAGACCTGGCAGCCTACTGTGGCTGTCTCCTATCCCTTTCAAAATTTTAATCAATGGTTTGGCATGGGTATTTTGCAACTCTATTTTTGGCAGCATTATTTTTCATCTTATATATCATTAAGAGAAAGCCCTGGATACAATACAGATGAAAGGAGAGTTGCTCTGATGAAAGGGTCAGATGACAATGGGGAGGATGCCTTCATCTCCTGAAGGAGCTGTGGAAGCTTTACAGCTCTATGGTTTGAAAACTGATCTAGAAGGAGCTATAGAAGCCACACTTGACAGATTTGCAGGTAACAACACTGAAGAGCAGTGATTCCTCTGCCTGAGAGTGCTGGGTTCCCAAGGCATAGGAGACAATATAATGAATTGCCCAAGAACTTGGCCTTTAAATACAGCAAATATGGATGTGACTCTGAGCAAGTTACCCAAGCCAAGTCACAAATTCTTCAACTATAAAATGAGAGTAATCGTGTCTACCTCATAGGGTTATTTGTGAGATTCAAGTGGGAAAATGGCCATAAGAACTTTTGACATATTATTCTTTCTAATATTATTATTATCATTAATTATCTTTACTTGATGAAACCAAATTCAGCAAAAATGACATTTAACAGGGTAAAAATAAAATCTTATATTTGAATGCTACAAAGATATGCAGAAACACAGAGATGGAGTTCATTAGAAGTTCATGTAGGAAAAAAACACACAGGTATTTTCGTTGCCAATTAAACTCAACATAAAAGTCAATCAAAAGTCAGCTTGCTCAATATGACAGGAACAACAGGAAAAGAGCACATAAACTGTAGAATTTAGAACATTTCCATCTTCCTTGCCCCTAGTCAGTTCACCCCTCCCATGCTAAGAGTCACACTCTCTCAGGGAAATAAAAGAATCGGACTTTTCAGAGAAGGTTGGTAAAGTCTCTATACACAAATCACAATGTTTGAGGATAGTTGGAGGATTTAGGACATTTACCTTGAAGAAGAGAAACCTCAGAGGAGGGTTAACAGGGGAGAGGCTCTCAGGTATCTGAGTAGGGCTCAGGGATTTAATAATGACTTGAAGGGAGAATTAGATGGTGGAAGCCTCAGAGAGGTAGATTTCAGCTCCATATAATGAAACACTTACCAGGAACAACGATGTTTGTCCAGCAAAACAATGAACTGCCTGGGAGGTACCAAATTCCCTGTCATGTGCTGTATGAGTGACTTGGCGGGCTATATTACAGAAGGAACTCATGGGTGGTTAGTCTGGATACTTTTTTAAAGCCCTTTCGACCTTGAAAACTGTTTTGCTAATGAATTTTGAAATGCTGAGTAATGACTTTATCTTAAGGGTGGAGACAAACATAGTATCTCTTTATTGGAAACATCTGTTAATATGAAGCCTGGACCAGTACTCAGGCTGGAAGTGGGCTTGCCCAACTGTTGAGGGAAAAAGGCATTTTTCAGCTCTTTTGATCGTCTTAAAGTACAAATTTGAGAATAATAGAAAGAGAAAGAGCAAGAAAAAAAGGAAGGAAGAGAAGGAAGAGGGAGGGAGAAGGGGAGATATCTGTCAAAATACATTCATTTGATCTGAATAGACATCTCAAATAAGATATTTAAATAGCCAATTAGCATATGGAAAGATGCTCAACATCATTATTCATCAGGAAATGAAAAGCCAAACTACAGTAAGATACCACTTCACACCCACTAGGATGGCTATGTCAAAAAGATAAACAATATCAAGTGTTAGGTAGGATGTGGAGAAACTGGAATCCATACATTGCTGGTGGGAATGTAAAACGGTGCTGCAGCTTTAGGGGAGAAAGCAATGGCACCCCACTCCAGTACTCTTGCCTGGAAAATCCCATGGACGGATGGAGGAGCCTGGTAGGCTGCAGTCTATGGAGTTGCTGAGAGTTGGACATGACTCAATGACTTCACTTTCACTTTTCACTTTCATGCATTGGAGAAGAAAACGGCAACCCACTCCAGTGTTCTCGCCTGGAGAATCCCAGGGATGGGGGAGCCTGGTCGGCTGCCATCTATGGGGTCGCACAGTCGGACACGACTGAAGTGACTTAGCAGCAGGAGCTTTAGGAAACAGTTTGGCAGTTCCTCAAATGTTATGGTAAGAGCCAGCAATTCTATTTCTAGGTGTATACTCAAGAGAAACAAAAACACATGTTCATGCAAAAGCTTGTACATGAATGTTCCTAGTAGCGTTATTAATAATAGCCAAAAAATGAAAACAACTTAAATGTCCACCAACTGATGAATGGATAAACATAATGTGGTTATGAAAGCTGAGCACCGAAGATTTGATGCTTTTGAACTGCGGTGTTGGAGAAGACTCTTGAGAGTCCCTTGGACTGCAAGGAGATCCAACCAGTCCTTCCTAAAGGAAATCAGTCCTTGGTGTTCTTTGGAAGGACTGATGCTAAAGCTGAAACTCCAATACTTTGGCCACTTCATGCGAAGAGTTGACTCAATGGAAAAGACTCTGATGCTGGGAGGGATTGGGGGCAGGAGGAGAAGACGACAGAAGATGAGATGGCTGGATGGCATCACCGACTCGATGGACATGAGTTTGGGTGAACTCCAGGAGTTAGTGATGGACAGGGAGGCCTGGCGTGCTGCAATTCATGGGGTCGCAAAGAGTTGGACACGACTGAGTGACTGAAGTGAAGTAAGTGAAGGGACTGGGGGAAAAGGAAAAATAGATAGTGACTGCTAACAGTATGGGGTTCCTTTTGGGGATGATAAAATACTCTAAAATTGATTGTGGTGATGGCTGTACAACTGAACATACTAAAAACATTAAATTGTACACTTTAATTAGGTGAATTGTATGGCATGTGAATTATATCTCAATAAAGCTGTTATATAGATATACATATTATATATGTAATGTGAGTGTACATATATATATACCCATTTTGAAATTCTACAGAACTATTAACTGTTAACTGGAATAGTCCAACTAAACCTTAAGTACTTAGAAATATTTACACCAAGTATAAAAAGAATGGGAAATGTCCATTAATAAAAGAAAAACTCTTCTAAATAAAATAAACACATATAAAGAAAAAGATGAATTATCCCCTAATTAAAAACTAGAAAAGGAAAATATGAATAGCACAGTATAAAAAAACTGGGTAAGGACAGTATTTAAGAGAAGCATAAATGAACAGTAAACTCAGAAATGCATCAAACTCATTAACAGCTAAAGAAATGCCAATGGAAGCATTTATTGGTCTAGCATTTTTGGAGAGCAAATTGGAAACATGCTAAAAGAATCTCAAAAATACTAATCCCTGTTGATAATTTTACATTTAGAATATAATAAGGAAATAATCAAAGAATATATGCAAACATACTATTATGGCATCATTTACAATGGAAAAAATGCTGAAACACCAAATGTATGACAATAAGAAAATAGTTACATACCTTATGGCACTTCCATATGTTGAAATACCATGCAACCATTAAAATTTTGTTTTTGAAGAAGAATATATTAGAAAATGCTTACAATTGTAAAAAAAAACACCCGCTGCAAATAGAGTGGGATACCAATTTTGTGGGGAAAATTAGCTACACTACAGAAAAAATATACCAAGCATGGAAGGGATTACCAATGTTTTCTATTGTTTGCTAGAAACTTCTCTGATCATTCTAAAAGGTCTACAGTGAACATGTGTTCCTTTTTGGTATTTCTTTTCTTTTGGCGACATCACACGTGGGCTCTTCCTCTCACCAGAGATCAAACCCACACCTTCTGCACTGGAAGCTCAGTCTGGACCACAAGAGAAGTCCCTTTGTATTTTTTTAAAATCATAATAAAGATAAGCGTTTAATTTAAAAAATTTGGAACATCAGGCAAATAATTTTAATTCTCACTTAAGAGCAAGGTCTGTCTTGAACATTAGAGGCAATTGATAGCAAATTTTTATTTCCAAAAGTTAAGCACTATAGATTCACATTTTATTGTTCAAATATAAGAAGAATCAGGGAAATCATATGTAATAAATACTTTCTAGTTTTGATGAAAATCTTAATGATGGAAAGAAACAGTGAGTGGTGGGAGTATAACTATTGTTCCTGCTGAAAGGCTGCCCTGATTTTTTCGTGGTTTCTAGAAACATCTTCCTTTTTGAAAGCCTAATTATTCAGCATGTACATGTATTGAGAACTAAAGTCATCAGTGTCTCAAAAAAAGTTAGAAGTGTTTATTCAACTGCATACAAATCTTCTGTCCCTATCCCTGTTTAAAATCTAAAGCTGCATAATCAACAGTGGATTCCGGGTACCAGCTCGAATGTCAGTCAAAACTCCATTGACATATGGTCAGTCAGGGCTGCTTGTTTATTTTGAAATAAACTCATGAAGGAAAAGCAGCATTCAGCCTATGAAGCTATAAGAGTTAAAGTTTCCCTGCAACAGCCAGAGAGAAGTTTTGATATCTCATTAGGATAAATAAGAAAATCCTTTAAGGTGAAAAATGCTTTAAAACAACTGATTTCCCAAATATGAATCTAGTATGAATGAGTCTTTTCCCTTCTACATTCTATTTGTAGACTCTTCAGATGAATACATAGATATATAAATAACACATTTATAAAAACACCAGGCCAACATATTGTAGTTCCAGAACTATTTTTGTTAAGCTGAAGGTCACTACCTGTATGTATGGTTTTAGGCAGATCTCTTAACTTTTCTGAGCCTGAAATTCCATGTTTTCAATATGAAGATGCTTTTAAATTTTAAAATTATGTAATTCAGTGAAGCCACCACTTTTATTCATACACATACACACAAACACATGCACACCTCACATGAATATATAAATATATAACATTCTAAATAATTAATTTAAAGTCAGTCTCATTTATAACAAAGATCTTCTCTGAAGATAAAAGCCAACTGGCTCAACCAATGACCATGAACAATTGTCCCCTTCCCTCCCCAGCTTCCAAGCATCTTCTCATACCACATAACACAGTGTCTGAAAGTCTACATTCAGAGATTTATTATATAGGAGTAAGTCTGATTCATTCGTTGTCAGTAATGTTGCATGGTGAATGAAGGCTGGGAGCATGTGCTCTGGGTTCAGATCCTAAATTCTACTTCTTCATGTGACCTTGGGCAGGCTATTTAAACATTCTTCAGTTTCTCATTCATAAAATAGGGTGAATATCTGTACCTTTCTCAGGGGGTTATCATAAGAATTGTGTCATAAGAATTATGTCATAAGAATTATGACATATGTAAATTCCCTATATATGGTCATTATTTCTTCTGGTGGGAGAATTTCAGAGCCATGTGAACATCTCAGGGCAAGATGTGAAAAGCCCCCAGGATGGAAATGGAGGTGGAACAAAGCTGCCATTACATCATATGCCAGAAACATTTGCTTGAGACTTAAGTGTACTCTTTTGAGATTGACATATTTTGGGATGAAGGTTTAATATGTTTTTTTTTTTTAAATTTCATGAACAGAAGATGCAGGAGACTCAGGTTTGATTCCTGGTTCGGGAACATCCTCTGGAGAAGGAAATGGCAACCTACTCCAGTATCCTTGCCAGGAAAATTCCAAGGATAGAGGAGTCTGGTGGGCTACAGTCCATGGAGGGGGTCACAGAGTCGGACAGCCATACACCTTTGACATGTCACCAAGAGTGAGCACAATCAGGACACCTGGCCATGTTAAATGTGATCCACTAATATAATGTTTTACAAATGTATGCATTTATAAAAAGGATTTTTTAAAAAATATATGAATTGTGTACTTCCCTGATGTGAAAGTAAGATTATGGCTAAGCTATGGTTTTCCTCCCTTTCTCACTCTTGTTATAGCCACAGGTGGAAGCATGGTTTGTGAATTAGGGAGGCAGTTGGTCTCCCCCATCTGTAGGGTAAAGGGTGGATAAGGAGCAGTGTGCACAGGCGCATGAAGGATACAGGCAAGGGTGTCATGGAATCATGGGAGGGTGGGGTAGGGCCATTGACGCCTCACTCTATTCCATTAGCCCGCCTCCCTGCCACCAGCACCTCAGAAGCTTGCCTTGGCATGCTGAGGCTGAGCTCGGGGAGGTAAGGAGGTGAGTCAGTATCAGATCAGAGAAGTAGGGTGACAGTGGTGGGTACTAGCAGAGTGGGGAACGGGCACACATCCTTTCTCTGTTTCTCTGAATGAGCACATTCATTCATTGTCCCGGGCTTCTATCTCAAATTCCTCTGCTTTGCTTCCCTGTGGGATAGTTTCTCCACCTCTGTATGAGATACAAAAACAGGGGTGGGTCTCAAATAGTTGAAATTCTTTTCTCTTTGCCACTGCTTTTGCTCTCCTCCATTTGAACAAAAGGGTGCAGAGTTTGGATGAAGACCAACAGGGTTATAAAGAATTTTATCTTTGGATAAAGCTTTCAATAGCTGCTTTCTGTGTCCTGAGAGCTCAGAGTTGCCTCGTGAGTAAGTAAGAGGCACTTATCAACCCAAACAAATATTTTCCCAGGTTTCCCTTCCCCATGAAGCCACACTGGATTCTAAAATAAAAACTGTCAGCATAAATTCTTGCTTATCCAGCATACTCCTGCCCCTCCAAGGCAGAAGGAATTCTGAAGTTAGGAAGGAAGGAGATAAGGTTGAATGACAAAGTGTGAGACATGATGGAGGGGAGAACTCTCCCTTCATCTCTGTGGAACATTTCCTTGTCTTTGGCCCCACGCTGGGTCTGTACTGAGCCTGCTCTGGCTACAGAACTGGTAGAAGGAATCCATACTGAGTTGGCCCAGGGTCTCCTGGCCTGTCCCCAAATCCCAATTTAGCCTTGCATCACCTGTAGCCTGGTCTGTCTGGCTTTAGCAGAAAATATCATAGACTCTGGCTTCCCTGGGGGCTCTGTGGTGAAGTGCCAATGCTGGAGACACAGGTTTGATCAGTCTGGGAAGATCCCCTGGAGAAGGAAATGGCAACCCACTCCAGTATTCTTGCCTGGAGAACCCCATAGCCAGAGGAACCAGGTATGCTACCGTCCATGAGGTCGTAAAAGAGTTCGATACACGTGACTGAGCAACTGAACAGCAACAACAATCAGAGGTGGTGGAACTGTATTGCTTGGGGTCTAATTCCTGTCTCTACCACTTTATAGCTGTGCAACCTTAAGCAAGTCACTTAACCTCTTTGTGCCACAGTTTTGTCATCTATAAAATAGAGTTTATAATACTAACTACCTCAGGGGGCTGTTGCAAGGATTTGATGAGGTAATACTTGTAAAATGCTAGGAGGTTTACTGGTACCTAGTAACTGCTCTGTACGTGGTACTTACTTTGCTTTAAGCCTACAGAAGCATGGAGAAGGGGCATTAGTGAAACAGAGAGCTTGGCACATGGTCCCTGGGCTGGGCCTCACCTGTTGATTTACAAGGAATGAACTGATGAAAAATGACCCTAATCAGAATATGTGCCTCAGTCTCAACCTTTCAGAGGTTAACAATGTCTGTACAATTGCTGACTTCTAAAATATTTTTTTTCTCCCTCTCTTTCCTTTTTTAGTAACAAAGGAAAAACATATTTGTGGTTAAAATTCATATAATTCTAAAACATAGAAAATGAAAACCAAAAGTTTTCTTCCACAAAACCAATTTTCCAAAGGACTGTTAATAATTACTGGCTTTGTTCAAAAATAAGTAAACAAAATACAAAGAGTAATAGTTTTGTTTGGTTGTTGCTACTTCAGGATCCAAATTCTTTTAGTTCTGCAGAATGAATTCACACAGAATGAATTATCCAGTAGTTAATGTGACTAACATGGCCCATGTGAACAAATTTAGTCATTTAGTCAAGGGTGTTTTTGGTTCTTGCCTCGTTACTATTGCCTTAGTAAGATTTATTCTTGCTTGGTGTTGTGTTTCGCTAATTACACATTTCTGAGATCAAGTAAGCTTACAACATACACACTAAATATTTCAAAAAACTTTCTTCGTGTCTAAATCTCTTCATACGTTAAAGAACATTTGATCTCAATGACTTGCTTATTGTGTGACTTCTGGAGAATCCAAAAACAGCAGTTGGTCGATGTCCCCGTCATTCTCTGCATATAAAATGGACGCCATACATTAGTTTGTCAGATGGTCATAATAAGGACTTTATATGTGTGAAATACCTCCTTTTAAAATTAGTTAGGAGATTGTATTTCTGCAAATTGTTAAGCTGGAGTTAATCAGAATTAAAAATGTCTGCCCTTTAAAAGACACTGTTAAGAGAATAAAAAGACACACCACAGGCTGAGAGAAAAATCTTTGCAAAGCATGTATCTGTTAAAGGACTTACATTGCCGTTCAGTCACTAAGTCGTGTCCAACTCTTTGTGATCCCATTGACCGCAGCATGCCAGGCTTCCCTGTCCTTCACTGTCTCCCAGAGTTTGCTCAAACTCATGTCCATTAAGTTGGTGATGTCATCCAACCATCTCATCCTCTGTCACCCCCTTCTCCTCCTGCCCTCAATCTTTCCCAGCAACATGTTCCTTCTAATGAGTCGACACTTTGTATCAGGTTGCCAAAGTATTGGAGCATCAGGCCTTCCAGTGATATTCAGGACTGATTTCCTTTAGGATTGACTGGTTTGATCTCTTTGCTGTCAAAGGGACTCTCAAGAGTCTTCTTCAGCAACACAGTTTGAAAGCATCAATTCTTCAGTGCTCAGCCTTCTTTATGGTCCAACTCTCACATTTGTACATGATCACTGGAAAAACCATAGCTTTGACTATATGGAACTTTGTCAGCAAAGTGATGTCTCTGCTTTTGAATATGCTGTCTAGCTCTGTCATAACTTTTCTTCCAAGGAGCAAGCAACTTTTAATTTCATGGCTGCAGCCAACATCCTCCGTGATTTTAGAGCACCAAAAAATAAATAAATGTCTACCTTTTATTCAAGTCTCCCTGTTTTCTTACATGTAAAACTGGTCCAAACTGTGATATATTGGACAAATTACTCACAACTTTCTAATCTATCAAATTTGGGAATAATTTTATAATAGTTTCTATCTTAAAGAGTTATTGGGAGGACTAAATGAGACAAACATTTAAACATTTAGCGCTTTTAAATGCTCAAAAAAACATAGGCTTCACTTATTGCTATATTTACATGAACTCATCCCTGACTTAGGAAATAAAATCAGCCCCAGGATCTTAGCTCAGAGACTCCATGTAGTATCAGAGGAAGAAAGGGCATCCTGGCCCTCCTCTTTGCCCCGATACCCTGGTGCACCAAGGAGATGGCTTGATGGAAAATTCTTCTTGATGTCCTGTACATCCCACCACAGCTGCTGAGACTAGTCTCGGAGACCTGGGGAAGCCTTGCCAACCACTCTGCCATCTAAGTTGATCAACAATTAGATGGACAGTAATCTGAATGAAATGCCAAAGCAGTGGTCTTGGCAGCTCCTCCTCTGGAAATGCTTCCTATGCATGACACATGCGACTGGCACCAGCTTCTTTGTGGTGAGCAATGCCACACCAAAGGGACCTTAATTTTTTCCAGTTGGGAGTGGGGAGTTGACTTAAAACCATGAGGAAACACCACTATCTGAGCCGGTATCATCCTCTCAATATTTTCAACAGGGGCTTCAATTCCATAGACAAGTTAATTTTCAGTAACCTTGGCTAGGCTGCTTTAAAAGGACAGAAGGCAACTTTGTTGGGAGTAAAGGGATCAGTTACCAACTGGAATTCAAGAGCTTCTTCTCTTCTAACACTGCCAGAAAATGGCCAAGAATGGCGACTGTAGGTAAACTGGATTCTGAAAAGCAAGAGGTGGGACCAGGGGTTCCACAGGCCAAGTAATTAAAAATAAAACACTGAAACGAAAGAGAAGGCTGTAAGTGAGCAAAATCTCTTGACAATAACAAGTTGTTAACTGGCCCTGAATAGCTCAGCAGGGCCATATTGTCCCAGGAAATCCTAACCCAAGTGGATTATAAACCTGAGAAAGGAAGCCAGTTACTCAGGACATCCAGCCCTGACATGTTCTCCAGCTGCTGATGAAAGGGCCATTGACAAGAAGACTTCGTGTCCCCCCAGCCCCACCACTGCCACACACACACATTTCCCATTAGAGACGACCATGGAAGGAGAAGTAGGGGATTCTGGGACCACAAGGTCCCTGCTTAACATAAATCAAATTACTGTTCCTGGGTCCTAGAAAGAGAAGCGTCTGGGATGAGGCAGAGGGTAAGTCACTCTGGGAAACTTCTGTTTTATTTCCCATGATTTCAAGTAGTAGTTAATATTGATAAAACTCATGATATAATCAACATTCTTTCTGTAGAAAGACTGGAATAATGTTTTAAAAATCATATAAAATAGAAGAATCTGCCTGCCAGTGGAGGAGATGTGGTTTGAGCCCTGCATCGGGAAGAGCCTCTGAAGAAGGAAGTGGCAATCCACTCCAGTATTCTTGCCTGGGAAATCCCATGGACAGAGGAGCCTGGTGGGCTACAGTCCATGCAGTCACAAAAAGAGTCAGACATGACTTAGCGACTAAACAACAGATTATGAAGTCCTGTATTTACGTCCAGATTTCAATTGCGTGAACAAACAATGGGGAAAATCTTGATTATATTTCAACATGATAAAAACAGAGGGAAGTACTGTTCAACCTTCTTCCATGGAATTTTCTATCAGAAGATTCATAGTGTACATTGCATGATATTAATTATACTTTTCTAACACTTGTTATATGCTGGGCATTGTTGCAAGGCTTCCGGTATATTCATTCATTTAATCCTCTGTGGTAGGTACTATTTTTATTGTCCTGGTCTCTTTATGGCGAAGCTGAAGGACAGAGTGAAGTAACTTGATCAAGGATGCACAGCTAACAGAACTGGGATTTAAACCACTCTTAGCTGCTATGTCATAATGCCTCTCCGAGGATTTACAAGTAAAGAAATTGTCATTACTTTGAATTAAAGTACCACATACTTCGAGCACTGAACACTTTTTTAAATGTACCCTAATTGTATCTCGTAGATTAGTAGTTTTTGAGACAAGCTGCGAATTTGTGCTAAGATTAGTTGATCCCAGTGAAGACCAACAACATGGTATAGTTGCCCCCAAACTGAACTACATGCCCGGAAGGACAATTTTTCCCCCAGAGATGTAGTTGTTTGACTATGTGTCCTGTGCTTATCCAGTCTCACCTAGGACATTCTGCTCAGAGTTGGGCATCAAGTTTTCCCATAAACCAAAGATGACCAAGAGTCACCTGAGCATCACTGTTAGATGAGAGACAGCAGATGTGGCGGCAGGGCTGTAGTCTGGACTGGGGCTGAGAGGAAGATATTAACTTCTTTATCTGAAGCGTTTCTGGGTATTCCTTTAAGGACAGAAATAGGATTAACAGGGAAAAGTAATAGAGAAGCAGTTTTCCACTCAGAGTGAAGAATTTTTTAGACTATCACAGGCTTCTTATGAAGTTTCTGGGATGGCCAAGCAGGAGTCAAGGCTGACTGACATGGCCACAGAGACAGCTGGGGCGTGGCGGAAAGAGTGTGGTTGGAGGACCATAGTTACAGGACTGATATTCCAGCCAGTCTCGGTTTCCCATCAGCCAAATGGAGGTTAAAAAAAAACACATTTCATAGCATTCTGTAAATTGGGAGGGTAGAGAGAGGTTGAAAGATGGAGTGACTGATGGGTGGTATCATATGGGAAATTGTCTTGATGATGCAATGGAAGTTTAAAGTACATATTATCAGACAAAGTATTCTAGAGGTCACAGAACAGAGAGGCTACCAGAACAAATTAAAAGGTTCAAATCACATATTTGATCCAATAATTTAAATACAAAAAAAGAGATGCAAAGGGGGTAAGGTTGAGTCTCATCAATATGCTACCAATAGGGTTACAAGTGGAGTGGAGGGACCATACGGTGTAAAGCCTGGGATGTGCAATGTTCACAAAACAAAGACACACCAAATTGCCAACAAACTGACTTTGTCCCCAGGGACAAGTGCCCTTGTCCTTTGGTGGCAAGTAGAGCATACACATGGCTACCCTGGTGGCTCAGATGATAAAGAATCTTCCAGCAATGTGGGGGATCTAGGTTTGATCCGTGGGTTGGGAAGATCCCCTGGAGAAGGGAAAGACTACCCACTCCAATATGCTTGCCTGGAGAATCCCCATGGACAGAGGAGCCTAGTAGGCTATTAATTGCTCAGTCGTGTCTGAGTCTTTGCAACCCCACGGACCATAGCCCACCAAGCTCCTCTGTCCATGGGGATTCTTCAGGTGAGAATACTGAAATGGGTTTCCATGCCCTCCTCCAGGGGATCTTCCCAACCCAGGGATCAAACCCAGGTCTTCTGCCCTGCAGGTGGATTCTTTACCACCTGAGCCACCAGGGAAACCCCACAGCACACATGTCATGGGATAAATTAAAAAGCCCTGGAGGTGAGTCAATGTCTTCACTACTCATATAGCATCACACCTAAATAGAACATTCTATCCTTTTCCGCATTGATAATGTTGATTAATATACTAAAGTAACCAGGCCTAAACTGTCTTGTCATCAACAGATGGTTCCCATTTTTCCCTTACACTCCTCCAAAGGCCCTTGCTACAAACTCTGAAATTGAGTTTTAGAGGAAACATCAAAGAATCTCAAAAACAGATGGTATCTGACACCTACCAGATTCTACCCGAGGACAGAATTGGAATTTTCAGGATTCTTTTAGTTATGAAGTAGAGTTTAACCCAAGATCACAAAATAAGAACTAATTACCTAGGACTGAAATAATGAACTTGATTGTGCTTAATGTTTCATTGTGAATTAATCCTTAAGCCATCTTGATCTCTCAGCTGAACACTGAACACATTTTCACTTGGAGACATGTCCTAACTGATCCCCCAGGTTTCAGAAAACTTTCTATAAAGGCTCTTCTGATAAGCTGTCAAGAAAACTCAAACAATACTGACTCTTCATAAAAGATGTCATATATTGATTGATCTACTTAGAAGAGTAGTTTTTTAAACTAATTTTTGTGATATAGTTAACTGTATAGGTTTAATACTCAGTATCTTTTTGTACTTATATAAATATTTATAAAATAAGACAAGTACCTCACAAAACATACTATGTCAGAAATAAAATTTTCAGTCTTGGTCTTTTCTGTATATTTTTTCATAATGAAAGGGTTGCCTTATCTAAAAATTAATGATATTTGTGGTCAGACTGTATTATGCTCTATTTTAGACTATGTCTCAATGCACTCAAAAGATAATGGTTTTCTGGACCTGTCAGCGGATATGATGAAATCAACTTTAATAGGTGGATAATTACACAAACATCACAAACAATGCTTCTGCTAAGGAAGCACAGAAGATAAATCAACAAATAAGAACGCAACACCAAAAGGGGAACCCTGACACTGCAAAGACAATAGAGCAGATGAAAAGATGGGACATCTGGATGTACAGAGCTTCATGTAGCTTCATGGTCTGGAGAAGCCAATAGCGAGTCACAGCTCTGGAGCTTCTGAAAAGACTGGACTGAATGGACTCATGTTGATACGGGTGAATTGTTCAAAAGATGCTATTTCCATACTGTTTACTATAATAACACATCTGCATGATATGTTAGAATGGAAGAATTGAATATTCTGAGAGTGACTTGCTATGTGCATTTGTTGCTTTGCTGAGAAGACAAAACTATGCTGTAGAAGAAAAAAAAAAAAACAAATAGGGTGGATGAAACTTGCAAGATGTGCCAAGTAAACATAGGTAGTAAGAAGAATGAGTTTGTCAAATGTAGATAGAGAAGAATGAATAAGCCAGGAAAATCCTAATATTCATGAGGTAATAAATATACATGAGACATATGAAGCACTAACAAAAAAATTCCAAATACTGAGGATACAAAATACACAGACTCAGTGCTCATAAGGTCTTCATTTGGCCAACCACTGGTGTCAGCCATCACGGCCTATGCATTCTCTTTCCATGAACTACAAATAAAACTTATGGTTCTTCAATAAGCTAATTAATAACCCAATTAACAAGAAGGGCATACTTGTTCCCATTCCTGTGTTTCTCTGACGGTATGTATCACTAGCTCTAGGTATTTTTTGCCTGTGGACCCCTTTACTCTAACCTCAGTGGCAGTTTTCACAAACCAAAGCATCAGTGGTGAAGGCTAATGTGTGTAGGAGAGAGAAAGACTGTGAGAGAGAAAGAACAGATGAATTTTGCACACCCTAAGATTCAGGTGCCATTCAGGTCCTTCCACCCCATTTATACCATATATTGTGCTATTACCACTTGCTTCTCCCTGTGTATTTTAAATTTACTTAATAACCCATATGATTTGAGCATTTTAATTTGATCTGTGAGCCATTCTGTTGTGTGACTTCTGGGATAGCTTGCCTGGTAGTGTGCTAGGAGGTACATGCTGCATCAAGGCAATTTTCCACAAGACAGATGAAATCCAGGATTCTGGAACCTTAACAGCTGTTACAATCATGTTCCCCAGCTAGGTTCCCATGGGACAACTATTCAGCATCTGAGGCTATCCACAGAATCCTACCTGGGGATTTAGGCCCATGGAATTCATAATGAAATCTTAATCCAAGTGTTTTGGGCCACTTAGAGTGATGAAAAGTTCTTCTGCTTAGATTTTGTGTTCACCACAACTGAATAAGTAGCATCCTCACCACTCAAACTCGTAACAAAATTATAGCTCAAAAGATCAAGGGGGAGAAAAAAAAATAGCATCCTGGAAACAACAGGTCAAGAGAAGAGTTACATGAATTAGCCTAATCTCACTCTAGGCCTTCCTGTGTCCCTCTACCTGTACCTGATTTCTGGGATAAGGAAGGATTCCACAGAGAAAGCTCACCATGTGGACTCAGGGTTCCAATTCCTTTTTTTGTTCACCATCACACAAAAAACGTTTTCACTTTTGTGGTGAAAGCTCTGGTCCTTAGCAAACCCACCAAAGCCTGGGTTGGGGAGAAAGGTAGGGGGAGGGGTGGCAAGACAGGGAGCCAAGCCCTCCACCTGGTGGTCAGAATGTTGTATTAACAAGTTTTTGCCAAAAACTGGTTGCATTTTTGTGTGTGTTTAGTGGCTAAGTCCTGAATGACTTTGCGACCCCAAGGACTGTAGCCCACCAGGCTCCTCTTGGGATTTCCCAAGCAAGGATACTGGCGTGGGTTGTCATTTCCTTTCCCAGGGGATCTTCCTGACCCAAGGATTCTTTAGCTCTGAGCCACTGGGGAAGTTGCACTAAGAGTTATTTAAGCAACTGATAATGATTTGTTCTCTCAAGGGCTCTGCAAATGGTCACAAGGTAGGATAGTATAGAAGGAGACCCTTCCTTAGGAAGTCAGATGGCCTGGGTGACCTCTAAAGTCCACTCTAAATCCTAGTTCTTATAAAGCTTTCCTAACGTGTCACAAATGCAAAAGACATTTCAGGCAGTCCTCACTTTGTACGATTCCAATATGCACGAATTTCCATTTCCATGATTTCGTTAAGTAACACCAGTTTCTCAACTACACGGTTCCAATTTCAGCTCCTGCAGTGTATTAACCACGAGTGATGGTACAGACACAAACTTCACTTAGAGCCATCAGTCCACGAATCACTTACAGAAATGACAGACCTGCATCAGGGTCCGTGACTGGTCATGTCAGTTTACACAGACAGCGAAGTGTGTAGTTTTGTTGCCTCCTTACCGCTCAGTGATAAAACCATGTGACTTTTTACTAAAATGGATAATGGAAAGAGGGGACTGGCCAACAAATAGAGAAATAAAAGTGATAGTGTGGTAAATGAAATTCCAACTGAATGTAAGGGGAGTGACAGAAATAATAACTGTGAGAAAGCTGAAACACCGGAGGGACTCTAGACCTGCAGTCAGAACATACTGACTGAATGAAGGAGAGGATGAGGACGCCCTAACGGAAGTGATCCCAGCAAAAACATCTCATTAAAAATCTCTCAGATATATTTTATGACATTGAAAGCACAAAGGACAAAATGTTGGAGGCTGACGCATATTTAGAAAGGAATATGACAATTTGCCAAGGTACAGAAGATGCTTGCTCCATATTGTACATTACACAGAAGTAAAGCACAGTTTAAACTACTTTTGATGTTTTTCACAAAGAAATAAAAACACTTTAATTCTCAATATTTCTGTTTAAATTATATTCTACTAAATAAATATTAGTTTTACAATGTTTTCATTTTCCTCCTTATAACTGGCAGTAAGAGGGTCTTTAATGTTTTGACAGATATTTTTAGTTTATGGAGCAATGTTCATTTTCCTATTGATTATTAGGATAACTTTGCATGATTTCAGTTTACGCAGTCATCTTTAGGGTCCTGCATAATCATTCAAAGTGAGCACTGTCTGCAATCTTTAAAGCAAGGTTACAAAATCAAATGACTTCTAGAGCCAGGAAGGTCAGGCAAATGAGGGAAGCAGGGAGGTAACAGACAAATTCCCCAGCCTTTGTGGGAAATGGTGTAGACTGTGCCCTAGAGAGCTTTATCCTGTCTAAGCAAGGCAGCCTCTACTCAACTCAATGGAGAGCCGAGCCAGGAGAAACGCTGGCCAGGGTTGCCGGATCTGATTCCTCAACAGCTGCCTGAAATCTGGATATGAAACCTCACAAATTTTCAACAAAGACGGTGTTTCAAACGTTAAATGTTCTGTGAACCAAAGAAACGAAATGGATATAGGTAACAGCCTTCATTTTTAAAGGCCTGTGATAGAGCCAGGTCGGATGGCAGATAGCTGTCAGAGGTTCAGGACTAGGAAGGCTGGGAAGTCAGATGGTAAAGAACTGTTACTGCTTCATCCCACCTCTTTGTTTTATCTGTGGGCAGAGTGAATCTGAGACCGTCACATCTCTGGAAGACAGCTCACTACCTGAACCCGTGTAGGGCACCTGAAGTGGAGAACTCATTGTTATCACGTCCACGAGGTGTCGTGAAGAAGAAAGATTCTGAAAGGAGAGGAAGTAGGAAGTTTTGCTGGGTATGTGAAATAGAAAGCACGTAAAATAGATGGCTGGGGTCCCCCCTAGTGGAGGGCTGCAGGGAGGGGGAGCCCAAGGGGACCACCACAAGAGAAGATGGGGCAACTGTCAGGAGTGAGGAGTCAGGCACAGAGGCAAGCTTCCTCAACGGCCTCACTGTGCGTTTCCGCTTAGTTCTACTTCATATTTATTAGATCATATCCTGAGCCCCTGAACTGCTTCTGTTTGCCCGTAGACTTGGCAAACCATGTCTCAAATTTTTTAATAAGACTAGAAATTGTCAAATTGATTTTTATAACCATCCCTAGATACTTGAGGGAGATTAACCATCTGGAATTTCTATTTAGACATGTAACAGCAACTTCAGCTCAGACAAATGAGGACTCTGAGTTGGAAGAAATCCTAGAGACCACTTAGCCAAACCCTCAACCAAAGCAGGAATTTCCCTTTAAAACCCTTGGCCAGAGATCAGCAGCAGGCTTCTGCCTGCAACACTCCCCCAAACTTGCTTCACCTTCAGTAAATCCGATCTGCAGCCTCACATACATACTTCTGACATGCAAGAACAAGACAGATGCTAAGAGTTTGACCACCAACTTGCTCAAAGAGAACAGGACATTTGCAAATGGAGGGTTTGAGGATAATAGAGTACAACTGCAAACAGAAGATCTGGAAGGTAAATGTGATTACTCGTGTAATATATCATTTTCAGTTTGAAAAGAATATCCACCTGATAAGGAATCATCATGAGGGCTGAAACCAATTCTTGGTGAAGGGTGAGCATATATAAACAAGGCCACTGCATTTTGGGAGTCATTTTCTTTGTGTTGGGACTACACCAAAGCACTGCTTATTTTTAGAAGAGCTTTATTGACAGTGTTACAGAAAATTTAGGAAAAAGATGCATAATCCTATAATGAATATACTTTTCCTTCTACATCTTTCTTCCCGATCAACTCTTCCTCAAATACACACATAGTTTTACACAACTGTCATGAAAAGGTTCCTATTATTTGATTTTGAGGAAGACACTGTCACTTTGTTCCTAAATACTCATTTCCCCCTTCTTTGTTGTTAATAAAACCCTGATCTTGCCTCTAAATGGCAATGTGCCTGGTCCCAGGTGATGAATCAAGTTTGGTAACCAATTGTGATCATCCTGTTCCTCATTTTCCTTTACAGTTAGGAGGTGACCTGTGAACCAAATTTGGCCAAAAAGACATTGTTGGGAGTTCTGGGAACATTCTTGCTTTCATCATAAAACAGAATTCCCTTACCCCTTCTTACATCGGTCAAAGGCATGATGGCTAGAGCTTTGACAGCCATTTTTGTGACCAAGAAGAAAAGCTCAGGGGACTCACAGAGATGTTGGCTTTGAAGAAACACTGAAACTGGATTTCTCAGTTTATGAGAAAAATAAACTCTATTTGAGTCACTGTGGTTAAACTGTATGTTATAGCTGAATGTAATTCTAGTTGATGAAAACATTTTGCTTTTACTTAATTCTCAGTCTTTGCGAGAGGTCATAACATTTAATTTTGTTGCTATGGTATAATTTAAAAGAACAGAAGACTCTTGAGAGTCCCTTGGACTGCAAGGAGATCCAATCAATCCATTCTAAAGGAGATCAGCACTGGGATTTCTTTGGAGGGAATGATGCTAAAGCTGAAACTCCAGTACTTTGGCCACCTCATGCGAAGAGTTGACTCATTGGAAAAGACTCTGATGCTGGGAGGGATTGTGGGCAGGAGGAGAAGGGGACGACAGAGGATGAGATGGCTGGATGGCATCACCGACTCGATGGACATGAGTCTGAGTGAACTCCGGGAGTTGGTGATGGACAGTGAGGCCTGGCGTGCTGCGGTTCATGGGGTCGCAAAGAGTTGGACATGACTGAGCAACTGAACTGAACTGAAGTTTGTTTTTAGTTATTTGATGTTACAGACAATGCTTCAGTAAGCATCTTTGGGCATTTAGAGTTTTGTTTTTATCAATAATGCATTAAAGGTTATGAGTATCTTAATGGTTCTTAAATTGTTTTGCAAAATTGTTTTTCTGAAGGATTATATAAATGTACAATGCCTCCAAGTATATAAACAAATTAATTTCACCATAATTTCATCAGCAATGGGTCTTATCATTATTTTTTGGCTGAATTTTTTAGGTATAGGATGCTACTTCAAGTGTGCTTTAATTAATAGCTCGGTTTTAATAGAAAGTTCATGATTTGTAATAAAAGAGCTGAGAATTAGGCCAAAGCTCTCTGTGAATATGCAGGCTTTTGGCCACTCTTTCTGGATCACCTCTTCTTTTTATTATGAGGGCTGTGCTGGAGAGTAGGATCCCAGCCTTATCTAGCCTCTCAGCTCCGCTGTTTGTCTTCTCTTTGAAGTGATATTCAGCCTGGATGTGCACAGAGACCTTCTCTGGCATTGATTGTGGCCACTGAGAAGGCCAGGGCCCCAGCATCAGAATCTGCTGAAGAGGCAAAATGAAAGTCCAAATGAGTCCATGAAGACGGAGAACAGTCCCAGAGAACAACCGTTTGGCAGGACCCCTCTATGTCTGCAGTGACAAAGGGGGTTGGGTAAAGGGGACACAGCCCATGGACAGGCAGGCAACCATGGGGAGGGAGGACTCTGGTCAGCCAGGCCTGGTCTGAGCACTGGCAATCCCTAAAGCCTAACCCACGCTTTTGTATGGCTTGTTATCCTCTAGCCTCTGCCCAAGGAGGATGAGCTAAGCAAGCGTGGGAATGGTTGCAGGGCCAAAGCATCGCACAACCCCAGGGGGCACTGCTCACACAGATGACAACACACCAGGCCCCCTCTGCTCAGTCCAGTTACAGCTCCCAAGTATGACGAGGACAGGATGACTGCAGTGGGCTCACCTCTCAACATTACCTCTGTTTAAAATACTATCCTCGGCTCCCCTTGTCCCTACAGTTCAAATCCTGAGCATTACGTCCTTCATGAAGTGGCCCTACGGACCCCACAACTCTGTACATCTTTTCCTTCTTCCCCATCACTTTTCCTGCTTCCTTTAATGTGCGCAATCCAATCACGCTGATACCTTGACGTTTCCAGACAATGTCGCTTACTTTCAACACCCAGCCCGGAGGTTGCTTTCTCTGGGAGGTCTTTCTCTCAGTGCTCCAGGAAAAAGCAAGCCACTTCTTCCCCCAGGAAGCATCCCCATGTCACCCTGACATGTTGCAGGGGCACTGTCTTCTGTTCTAGCGCATACTCTATTGTAGGTGGTTCACTTCGCTGTTGTACTCTGAGGTCCCTGTAAAGCAGAGCCCTCAAACTTGCCAAGTTTGTGTCTCTAGCACACAGCACAATGCACAATTCCAGGTGGTGCACAACAAATGCTTGCTAAATTAGTGACATTTTTCAGGTCTAACTGGTTTTGGAATAAAAGGTATTCTTCAGCTGCAATCATATGTATGCTCAAGAGGCGACAAATGTCCCTTCTTACTCTTACTGTTCCAATTGCAGGGTCACTAGCAAGGTTGAATTCCCATGGTTTTCCAAGTTGGCTACTCTTTGGACTCCCCATGTGGAGCTTATAAAACTCCCACAAAGCATAGAACAATTAATTTTTGTGGAGGGAGGTGGGCATTTGTGCTTTAAGGACTGCCCTCTCCCCCAGGTGATTCTAATAGACAGCCTCAAGCAGAGAACCACTAGTTTAAATAATCCTGAATAGTTAGTTAAAAAAAGCTTTTCCTGTGTGCTGCCATGCTGTATAAGCACTGTGTTAGGCATCTGGCAGTGGGGTGTGGTGGGAGCTGGTGTTTGCCCCTAAGGGTAGCCTCAGAATTTTTATATTAGTTATGGTATTTGCCCTGAAGAAACTGCATTCCTTACAGTTGCAAGAGACAATAGAAAATGGTCTAAGATGGTATCTAAATTGTATGGTTTAGATTAGGGTTTCACAGCAGTGATGTTTTGGGTTAGATAATTCTTTGTTGTGGGGGCTGTACTCTGCATCACTGGATATTTAGAAACATCTTTGGGGCTGTATTCACTAGATCTACAACCCCGTCTCCTTCACCATTCTTAAAAAAAAAACAATGTCTTTAAACACGGCCAAACGTTCTCTGGGACTAAACCCATGCCTTGTTGAGAACCACTGATGTTGATCTAGGCGTTGCGTTTGAACAAGACCCGAATGACTTGCATGCACATTAATGAGAAATAAGCACTATCCTAGAGCATCGGTTCCCAAAGTGTGGCCTCCAGTCCGCAGCATCACCAGGGCATTTGTTGGAAATCTACATTCTTTGGCCCTACTCTAGATGTTCGGGTTTTCCTGTGGTTCAGTTGGTAAAGAATCTGCCTGCAATGTGGGAGACCTGGGTTGGGAAGATCCCTGGAGAAAGGAAAAGCTACCCACTCCAGTATTCTGGCCTGGAGAACTCCATGGACTATACAGTCCATGGGGTCGCAAAGAGTTGGACACGATTGAGTGACTTTCACTTCAGCCTAGATGTACTGACTCTCAAATTCTGTTTTAATAAATCTGCTAGGTGATCTTCACTGAAGAAGCTGAAGTTGAACGGTTCTATGAAGACCTACAAGACCTTTTATAACTAACACCCAAAAAGATGTCCTTTTCATTATAGGGGACTGGAATGCAAAAGTAGGAAGTCAAGAAACACCTGGGGTAACAGGCAAATTTGGCCTTGGAATATGGAATGAAGCAGGGCAAAGGCTAATAGAGTTTTGCCAAGAGAACGCACTGGTCATAGCAAACACCCTCTTCCAACAACACAAGAGAAGACTCTACACGTGGACATCACCAGATGGTCAACACCGAAATCAGATTGATTATATTCTTTGCAGCCAAAGATGGAGAGCTCTATACAGTCAGCAAAAACAAGACCGGGAGCTGACTGTGGCTCAGATCATGAACTCCTTATTGCCAAATTCAGACTTAAATTGAAGGAAGTAGGGAAAACCACTAGACCATTCAGGTATGACCTAAATCAAATCCCTTATGATTATACAGTGGAAGTGAGAAATAGACTAGATCTGATAGATAGAGTGATGATGAACTATGGACGGAGATTCATGACATTGTACAGGAGACAGGGATCAAGACTATCCCCATGGAAAAGAAATGCAAAAAAGCAAAATGGCTGTCTGGGAGGCCTTACAAATAGCTGTGAAAAGAAGAGAAGCGAAAAGCAAAGGAGAAAGGAAAAGATACAAGCATCTGAATGCAGAGTTCCAAAGAATAGCAAGGAGAGATAAGAAAGCCTTCCTCAGGGATCAATGCAAAGAAATAGAGGAAAACAACAGAATGGGAAAGACTAGAGATCTCTTGACCTTTCTCCAAAGAAGACATACAGATGGCTAACAAACACATGGAAAGATGCTCAACATCACTCTTTATCAGAGAAATGCAAATCAAAACCACAATGAGGTACCATTTCATGCCAGTCAGAATGGCTATGATCCAAAAGTCTACAAGCAATAAATGCTGGAGAGGGTGTGGAGAAAAGGGAACCTTCTTACACTGTTGGTGGGAATGCAAACTAGTACAGCCACTATGGAGAACAGTGTGGAGATTCCTTAAAAACTGGAAATAGAACTGCCGTATGACCCAGCAATCCCACTGCTGGGCATACACACCGAGGAAACCACAATTGAAAGAGACATGTGTACCCCAATGTTCATCGCAGCACTGTTTATAATAGTCAGGACATGGAAGCATCCTAGATGTCCATAAGCAGATGAATGGATAAGGAAGCTGTGGTACATACACACAATGGAGTATTAGCCATTAAAAAGAATACATTTGAATCAGTTCCAATGAGGTGGATGACACCGGAGCCTATTATACAGAGTGAGGTAAGCCAGAAAGAAAAACACCAATACAGTATACTAACGCAATATATATGGACTTTAGAAAGATGGTAACAATAACCCTGTATGTGAGACAGCAAAAGAGACACAGATATATAGAACAGTCTTTTGGACTCTGTGGGAGAGGGAGAGGGTGGGATGATTTGGGAGAATGGCATTGAAACATGAATAATATCATATATGAAATGAATCGCTAGTCCAGGTTCGATGCATGATACTGGATGCTTGGTGCTGATGCATGGTACAGGGACGGAGGAGGAGGGGGGGTTCAGTATGGGGAACACGTGTATACCTGTGGTGGATTCATGTTGATGTATGGCAAAACCAATACAATATTGTAAAGTAATTAACCTCCAATTAAAGTAAATAAATTTATATTAAAAAAAAGAATATTAGAGATACCAAGGGAACATTTCATGCAAAGATGGGCTCGATAAAGGACAGAAACGGTATGGACCTAAGAGAAGCAGAAATATTAAGAAGAAGTTTCAAGAATATACAGAAAAGTGAAAGTGAAGTTGCTCAGTTGTGTCTGACTCTTTGCGACCCCGTGGACTATAGCCCACCAGGCTCCTCCGTCCATGGGGTTCTCCAGGCAAGAATACTGGAATGGGTTGCCATTTCCTTCTCCAAGGGATCTTCCTGACCCAGGAATGGAACCCACGTCTCCCGCATTGCAGACAGACACTTTAACCTCTGAGCCACCAGGGAAGCCCTAAGAAGAATTGTACAAAAAAGATCTTCACAATCAAGATAATCATGATGATGTGATCACTCACCTAGAGCCACACATCTTGGAATGTGAAGTCAAGTGGGCCTTAGAAAGCATCACTACGAACAAAGCTAGTGGAGGTGATGGAATACCAGTTGAGCTATTTCAAATCCTGAAAGATGATGCTGTGAAAGTGCTGCACTCAATATGCCAGCAAGTTTGGAAAACTCAGCAGTGGCCACAGGACTGGAAAAGGTCAGTTTTCATTCCAATCCCAAAGAAAGGCAATGCCAAAGACTGCTCAAACTACCGCACAATTGCACTCATCTCACACGCTGGTAAAGTAATGCTCAAAATTCTCCAAGCCAGGCTTCAGCAATACATGAACTGTGAACTTCCAGATGTTCAAGCTGGTTTTAGAAGAGGCAGAGGAACCAGAGATCAAATTGCCAACATCTACTGGATCATGGAAAAAGCAAGAGAGTTCCAGAAAAACATCTATTTCTGCTTTATTGACTATGCCAAAGCCTTTGACTGTGTGGATCACAATAAACAGTGGACAACTCTTCAAGAGATGGGAATACCAGACCACTTGACCTGCCTCTTGAGAAATCTGTATGCAGGTCAGGAAGCAACAATTAGAACTGGACATGGAACAACAGACTGGTTCCAAATAGGAAAAGGAGTACGTCAAGGCTGTATATTGTCACCCTGCTTATTTAACTTCTATGCAGAGTACATCATGAGAAACGCTGGGCTGGAAGAAACACAAGCTGGAATCAAGATTGCTGGGAGAAATATCAATAACCTCAGATATGCAGATGACACCACCCTTATGACAGAAAGTGAAGAGGAACCAAAAATCCTCTTGATGAAAGTGAAAGAGGAGAGTGAAAAAATTGGCTTAAAGCTCAACGTTCAGAAAACGAAGATCATGGCATCTGGTCCCATCATTTCATGGCAAATAGATGGGGAAACAGTGGAAACTATGTCAGACTTTACCTTGGGGGGCTCCAAAATCACTGCAGATGGTGACTGCAGCCATGAAATTAAAAGACACTTACTCCCTGGAAGGAAAGTTATGACCAACCTAGATAGTATATTCTAAAGCAGAGACATTACTTTGCCAACAAAGGTCCATCTAGTCAAGGCTATGGTTTTTCCAGTGGTCATGTACTGATGTGAAAGTTGGACTGTGGAGAAAGCTGATCGCCAAAGAATTGATGCATTTGAACTATGATGTTGGAGAAGACTCTTGAGAGTCCCTTGGACTGCAAGGAGATCCAACCAGTCCATTCTGAAGGAGATCAGTCCTGGGTGTTCTTTGCAAGGACTGATGCTAAAGCTGAAACTCCAATGCTTTGGCCACCTCATGCAAAGAGTTGACTCGTTGGAAAAAACTCTGATGCTGGGAGGGATTGGGGGCAGGAGGAGAAGGGGACGACAGAAGATGAGATGGCTGGATGGCATCACCAACTTGATGGACGTGGGTTGGGTGAACTCCGGGAGTTGGTGATGGACAGGGACGCCTGGTGTACTGTGATTCGTGGGGTCACAGAGAGTTGGTCACGACTGAGCGACTGAACTGAACTTAGATGATCTTCATACACTTTCCATTTTCAGGTACATTACTAAATGATCCAAGAGGGATGGAAGATTGAATGCTTTGGAGCAATCAGAGAATTCTCAGGAGCATAGGTTGATTTGCTGGTGGCAGGAGGGTACTACAGGTGAAGAAAACAGCATTAGAGAAAGATTTTCAGATGCAAATCAGCCTTTACTCTGAAACTGTCAAATTCCTCATTATCTCCTTTGATTTTTTTCTCAACTTCCTCAATCTGCTTTCTTGAATTTTGGATTTAAAAGTATTTCTTGGGCAATTTATACACTATGATATGTTCATCAACCTGCTCAAGTAATTCTCTGAGAATCTCAACAAAACAAATGATCACTTGTGAAAAAACAGGAGTGTGTTTTTGAAGAGTTGTGCATAATCAAATATTTACCTTCAGACATCTATACAAATCACTATATATTTATATAGGTAGTCCTCAGTCACAGGGATTTTGTATTGTGGACTATTTTTATAAAGTTAATACCAATCTCCTTAATTGATACTTTTAGTGGATTTCTATGGCAGATCTAATATCCCAAATCTACCTTCAAACTTGCAGCTAGGCTGAGATTTCTAAATCAAAAAATCTAACCCTTTATTCCTTTACTTAAAACCTTTCAGTGATTCTTTATGGCCTCAGGACAAAGTCCAAACACTTCACTATTTTTTATAGGACCTTTCACTACTTAAGCTTACCTATTGTTCTAGTTTCATGTATAGATTAAATTATGGGCAAAAAAATTCCAAATGAACAAATATAAAAAAGTAGATAGAGACAGGCTATCTGCTGATGCTTGTTTAGTGATCTGTATTATTGTGCAATGGGAATGCTAATCAGCCCAAGTTTGGCCAGGCAAGGCGGTTTATGATGATTGACAGTGGCCTGTGACCAGACTGAGCATTGTGGAACTTTATATGTAGTCCTGTTTTTTTTGACTGTAGAACTTTTATTACTTCTGCCACTTGATTCAACCTATAGAGCATTTTGGGGTAAAAGTATATAAGGGTGCATACACACACACACACACACATATATATATATAATACACACACACACACATATGGGCTTGCCCAGTGGCTCAGTGGTAAAGAATCTGGCTTCAATGCAGGAATGAAAGCCCCCAGTCATGTCTAACTCTTTGTGACCCCATGGACTGTAGTATGCCAGGCTCCTCTGTCCATGGAATTCTCCAAGCCAGAATCCTGGAATGGGTAGCTGTTCCCTTCTCCAGGGAATCTTCCCAACCCAGGGATTGAACCCAGGTCTCCCGCACTGTGGGCAGATTTTTTACCAGCTGAGCCACCGGGGAAGCTGAAGAATACTGGAGTGGGTAGCCATCCCTTCTCCAGAGGATCTTTCCAACCCAGGAATCGAACCAGGGTCTCCTGCACTGTAGGCGGATTCAGGAGACGTAGGTTCAATCACTGGGTCGGGAAGATCTCCTGGAGGAGGGCTTAGCAACCCAATCCAGTATTCTTGCCTGGAGATTCCCATGGACAGAAGAGCCTGGAGGGCTACAGTCCATAGTGCCGCAAAGAGTAGGACAGGACTGAAGCGACTGAGTGCACACACATACCTATATATACATATATATATACACACACACACATACACACACAACCATATATGTACACACACACACATGCTGCTTCAGGTTCCAGTATGGCTGCATATGGCCCTGAATCAGACTATCCCACCCTTCTATTTGATCTAGGAGACCCGATGAAGGCTGTTCAGGGATCCCTGGGGACAGTGACCTGCATGGTAGGGAGAGAAGGTTGGCTGCCTGGCTCAGACTTCTAGCTCTAAGTGAACTTTGAAACCCCCCACCCCACCCCTCACCTCCACACCCCTCTGTCTTCAGGCCCAGCCTCCCAGCCATCTGTATAACCCAAACACTATGGTTTCTCCCTACTCTAGTCGCCCCCACTCCAGTCACGCAGAGAAGGCTCTTCCCAATGTCTTTTTGCTGAGCTAACTTCCACTTTACTTTTGATTAGAGGTTGCTTCCTCTAGAAACCTGTCCTGACTCCCAGAGGCTGCAAGGCTAGTTAGGAGTCCTTCCCGGGGGCTCCATAGCACCCTGCACCGCCCGCAGGCGCCTCACTCACGGCTCCCCACTATAAACGGTCACGCGTCTCTCTCCAGCATTGGACTGTCAGGTCCTCAAGGGAAGGGTTGCCTCCTCATCCTCAGTGTGCCTGACACAGAGTAAATGCTCCATGAGCCATTTATTAAATGAATCATTAAATGAATGAATAGCTGGGTTGAGGGGCTTTGACTCGACAATAAATACCACACTTTTCCCCTCAAATTAAAATCACCTAGCAAAAATGTTGGGCTGCATTATTTGTTTTAAATACAGCCAGCCTTTGGTTTCTTCCCGTTCTCTTTTCTTCTCTGTTCTTTGTAGGGCTCTGAGTCCCTCTGCGGGGGAACAGCAGGCGTCACCCAGGAACCTGGCGCTGAGCCTGCTGCACTGAAGTCCTGGCGCCACATGCCTCCTGCGCCAGCAGCAAAGAAACGCTGGCCCTCAAACACCCTCGTAGCCGTGCTTACACCAGAGACAGACCCAGGAGGCAAAGAGACAAAGAACATGCTTTCTATCTGGCAATGTTCACCATTTTGGTAGAGGAGAACCAGTACAACACATTCAGGACAAGGGCTACTGACCTAGATTTTTTCAAATATAATTAAGGATATTCCCTGGTGATGGCTCACCTAGAATTCAATTCATTTGAGCATGTGCAGGTAGGGAGGGGTGGGGGAATTGGATGAAGGTAGTAAAGATGTAAAAACTTAATGGAGAAACAGACATAGAGAATAGAATTATGGACATGGGAGAGGGGAGGGGAGGGTGAGATGTATGGAAAGAATAACATGGAAACTCACATTACCATATGTAAAATAGATAGCCAAAGGGGAATTTGCTGTATGGCTCAGGAAACTCAAACAGGGGCTCTGTATTAACCTAGAGGGGTGTGATGGGGAGGGAGATGGGAAGGAGTTTCAAAAGGGAGGGGATATGTGTATACCTATGGCTGATTCATATTGAGGTTTGACAGAAACCAGCAAAATTCTGTAAAGCAATTATCCTTCAATAAAAATAATTTAAAAAAGAGGTACAAACTTCTAGATATAAGATACACCATGATAAATACAGTTAACAGTGCTGTACATTATATATGAAAGTTAAGGCAGGAAATCTCAAGTTCTCATCATGAGGAAAAAAATTTTTTTTAATTTCGTTAATTTTGTATCTATATGAGATTATGAACGTTCACTAAACTTGTAATCATTTCATGATGTATGTAAGTCAAATCATTATGCTGTACATCATAAACTTGTACAGTGCTAGATGTCAATTATATCTCAATAAAACCAGGAGGAGAAAATTATAACCATATGTACATGTACACACATATATACATGGAAGCCCAGTATACATACGTGTATCTATATATGCTTATGTACATATTTACGCATCTATGTGGGCTTCCCTGGTGGCTCAGAGGATAAAGTGTCTGCCTGCAATGCAGGAAGCCCCGGGTTTGATCCCTGGGTTGGGAAGATCCCCGGAGAAGGAAATGGCAACCCACTCCAGTATTCTTGCCTGGAGAATCCCAGGAACAGAGGAGCCTGGTGGGCTACAGTCCACGGGGTTGCAAAGAGTCGGACACGACTGAGAAACTTCACTTTCTTTCTTTCACTTTCTAAGCATCTATGTGCGTATATGCATACATGTGTATATATGCATATATAACAACATAAAGATATATGTGCATATATTATATATATATGCAAAGACCATGTACATATTTATAGTCTTGTAAAATTCTAAAAATTTAGGTGCGAAGTCAGCAAACTTTTAATGTAAGGTCCGATTGGCTTTGTGGGCCACACCATGCCCTGATACAACTATTCAGCTCTGCCACTGTACTGTGAAAACAGTCATGGACAGTATGTAAACACATGAGCTTGGCTGTATTCCAAAAAAAATTTTATTTAAAAACACGAGTGGGCTGGATTAGGCCCACTAGCCACAGTTTGCCAACCCTCTTCTTAGATTAGAGATGTGATTGGAAAACTTGGTAAATGGCATATAAAACAAATTACCTAAGGTTTTTGATGACCGTATTATATAGTTTAATGAGATATATTCATATTGAATACTATGACAAAGCACAAATTCTATGGACAAGAACATAAACTGTGTCCCCTGGTTAGAATTTAAATCGATAAAAATTATGAGAAAAAACAACTCCCTGTTACAAAAGGATTTATCCAAAGCACATACATTCTCCATTTTCATCTTTAATCACTATAATCATGTTGCCCAGCATCACTACTTTAAAATGCTCTATGAATCATCCATATTTCCTCATCCATTCAGAAAGCTCTCAGGAAATGGATGTTTTTAAATTTCATACATTTTCCATAGAAAACAAAAATCATGTTTTGAAATCCTGAAAGAACCTGCAAGAGCAACAGTGTTCTTTAAAGACAACCTAATCTTTCTGACACATGACATTTTACTCCTTTCTGGACCACATTCAACTTTTGCCACCCAAACTCTTGACCAGAATAAAAGCTATGCCCTCAGCTTCACCCAGCACAGTACCAATCAGGAATACCACATGGAGTAGTGACGGTGGTCACAGGAACCATCTTTGTGTGCCTGGGGTGAACGAACATCCCGGCAAGAAATGACTGGGCATTGTCCAATACAAGAAAGATGAAACAGGTGTCCTGAAGTGAGGTGTGTGGTTAGCTGCATTTATAGCTAGCATTGCCTTTCGCAATTTACCAAAGATTCAAGTACAAAAGGGACTGAAGACAAGTTCACATGGATTGCTGCTCCTGTGAATTTTTCTGGGGTCGAGACATGAACATTCAGAACTCTGCCATTTATTGTTTTCACTGAGCAGACTAGACCTTAGAGAGGAAAGACTGGTGAGTCACTTTTTGACCTTTGATGTAGACCTGAACCTTTAAAATGTTCTAAATAATTTTTCCCAGAGTATGAATTTCTAAAACACAATACTGATCATTTCACAATTGAGAAAAAAAATTCATGGAATATATCAATATTTTGACTTCAGACTTTGAGCGTATCACTGTGTAAGAGGTATCTCAATATTTATTTTTACAGAACTCTTCCCTCCACTCAGTCTACGTAAACTAGTCTTTCAGAATCGACATACCATAGTTACTATCACTGCCTTTAAAGGCACTACTACCTTTTATTCCAATTTCTCCCTTCTCAGAATTTTTAAGATGGTTTTGATGCTCATTTGTTCAAATAGTATTTTTGAATTCACGTTTAATGTTAAAAATGTTCTAATCCATCTGCTCTAAGAGCAATTATGGCCTCATTCCACTATTCTTTATATATACGTATATATATTTGGCTTTACCATTCTTAGTTGCAGCAACACAGGGTCTTTAGTTGTGGCACACAGGGTCTTTAGTTGCAGCATGCAGGATCTAGTTCCCTAACCAGGGACTGAACCTGAGCCCCTGGCATTGGGAGCACAGAGTCTTAGCCACTGAACCACCAGGGCTCTATCCCCTATTCTTTCATCTGCTAGGTCACTGAGAGAATAGAGAACAAATAAAACCAGCAGCAGTTGTATTTTATAAATTCTAAGTAGATAGAAATGCATTTCTTGGGATTCTGAGCAATACACAGAGAACACGAGCAACTGAGTAGAATCAAGATGAGGGAAATCAGGGTCGTGATGTGTCCACTGTCTCAGCCTCCCATGACTTTAGACAGTTTCTGAATATCTCAAAAAAGCAATATATCTGTCAAAGAGCTAAAACCACAGTGATATCCAGACCCCATGAGAAGAAAGATGGGTTTAAAGTGGCATGGCTGATAGGATCTTGTTGTTGAATGATGGAGATGAAAAAGAAAGAATGAAGCAGCTGGTGAGCACAGACAGGCTTTAGACAACCAAAGTCATGTAGCTGAACACCAATAATCAGTGACAACCAAAGTCTCTTTATATCTCACAATACCTGCCTCTTGTCCTAGCCCAGCATTTCCATAGCACTTCTGTTTGGATGGAATAATAGCTTCCCCTTTATTCTAAACACTCACCACTCATACTGGGCTTTTCTCTACCTTCCCCTCACCACCCCACCCCAGGTTTTCTCCTGTCAAGAAGGGAGATGAGTGTCTGCAAATAGCATTAGTTTGACAGACATCTGCATCAGGAAAATTGCCTGCATCTCTGCTCAGCCGGCCAATCAGAAAGCTCCCATTATGCAGGGGGCTATCCATGGCCTACTCTGCTCTGTGCCCTACCCAGTGGAAGCCAAAAATTAAGCGAAGCCTTTTTAAAGTTTGCATAGGCTGTTTCAGGAGAGAAGCCACACCCACTTTCTGTTTAGCATTGTATGAGTGTGTGTGTGTGTGTGTGTGTGTGTGTGTATGTGAATCTTCTGTCTTAAAAGAAGACAAACGTTTTCCGGTTCCTTTCATAAGGTGCTTTAGTATTCTCACATTTTAATTTCCTCCTTTGGATTGGTATAATTACCATTCAAATCTGTTATACTCCAAAAATAAGCTAATTCCCCAAATATATTCAAACAGCCTACACACACACACACACACACACACACACACACACACACACACACACACTGCTGTCATCCACTCCATTACAACCTACATCACGGTGTTCATTTGGGAACTCTTCCATACTTAGCCCTTGCTGACAGCTTTGCACCAAGACAGCTTCCCTGTTTATTTCCCAACTTGGTGGTGCTAATAGAACCTGGAGTGCCTACTCCTACAGCTGCTCCTTCACATGGTTCTGTTCACCAGTTCCACCTCAATCAAAGCAGGTATTAGCTCACAGTGTTTGTGGACCAGATTATAAATCAACCCATTAGACAAAACTCCTCATTCATCTGTAAAGTGTCACAGGATCACCAGCCTGCATAGTTTGTCATAGAATTTATATAACAATCATACTTCGTGCTCTCATTTTCCTACCTGTGCATTTGAAAAATATGCACAAATAACCAGCTTCTAATTTTCCATTTGAAAGAAGCATAAGAAATCCATGTCTCATCTTAATCAATGAAAAAAATACTTAACCATGAACAGAAAGTCAGAAAACACAGCCTCTGATAAGAGAGGATGAAGGAAGCATGCTGGACCAGCTTAGCTTCTGGTGAATGTGATGCGGGACTTGAAAAATTCCAAGGGGGATTTTCCCCCATCTTAAGTTTTTATTGAATTTGTTACAATATTGCTTCTGTTCTGTGTTTTGTTTTTTTTGGCCATGAGGCATGTGGGATCTTAGCTCTCTGACCAGGGATTGAACCCGCACCTCCTGCATGGGAAGATGAAGTCTTGACCACTAGATCATGAGGGAAGGTCCCCCAAGAGGGATTTAAAAAAGAAAATCTCTATTAATGTGTGTGTGTGTGTGTGTTTTACCAACTGAAAGATATGCCATAATAGAGCTCAGTTCTTCACTTACTTCTCCTCTTAAAGTTGATATTTTCTTTGTGGTTAGCGAACTCTGGGATCCCAGCCTTTACACAATGTGGTGCTCCTACCAAGATAACTCACTAAGCTGGTGTGTGAACTGAATGTCTGTGTCCCCTGAAAATCCTATGCTGAAATACCAACTCCCCAGTGAGGCGGTGTTAGAAGGTGGGGCCGTTGGGAGGTGCTTAGGTCATGAACAGGATCAGTATCCTTATAAAAGAGACCCCAGCGAGACCCTTATCCCTTTTTCCATTTGAGAACCCAAGAGGACACACTACCTATGAATCAGGAAGTGGCCTAAACCAGTGCTGAATCTGCCAGCATCCTGACTGTGAGAAATGAATTTCTGTCCAGGAAGATCCCCTGGAGAAGGAAATGGCAGCCCACTCCAGTGTTCTTGCCTGGAGAATCCCATGGACAGAAGAGCCTGGTGGGCTACAGTCCATAGGGCCGCACAGGGTTGAACACGACTAAAGTGACTTAGCACACACATAAACCACCCAGTCTACAGCATTTTGTCATAGCAGCCTGAACTAAGACACTTATTAAACTATTTCAGATGATAAAAGCAACAGAACTTCAGAAAGTGAACAAAAGGAAACTTCATAATTACATGCCCAACACAAAACTGCTTTACATGTTGTATCTCCCCGTCCAGACCTTTAAAATTTTGAATCTTTACTTTAAAACATTTCTATTAAGCAAACACAAGAGCCAATTATAGAAACCATCACAAAAAATTATAAAAGGAAAACAATTAGAATAATCTCTAATCCTTCTCCCCAGAGAGGAATTCTGTTAATATGTATAAACGCAGTTCTCTCTTCTTACATTAATGTATATTTTTAAATGGCTTATTTTTCAATGCTCTTATGACTCTGTTCTACCTTTATTCATTTGTTCATTCATTCAATAAACATTTATTAAGCACCTACTATGTATCTGTCAGTACTTTATGGGGTAAAAATGAACTATGACGGTGCCATAGCCCCTCATGGTTCTCATGAGGTTTATAGCCTAAAGAAGATAGATCTGAAAAAAATTACTAGTTTCTCTTTGAGGGCAAAATCATTGTCTATTGGCCTTAAAGCTTCATCTCCCTTTCAAACCTCTCTCCCTGTCTTGCCCCCACAAATGCCAATCTCCTTCTACTGTTGAGCATTCATAAGCCTGCACCACAGTTCAAGCGAGAGTGCCCTGGAACTCTCCATTCCTGCTTGTACATTTCACCCCCATGTCCTCCAAGGGCAGATGAGTCATTGAGTGTGGAGACAGTTCTATAGAGCACAGACTGTATCACCAACTGGTCTTGCAAAAGCTTCTGATAATACTTACAAAGCTCTGAGAGTTCTGAGAATTCTACTGACAGAAGAAGAGGGGTTTGGAAGAGGAAGTCAGATAGAACAGGTGGTCACAGCACAGCTATCTAAGCTGGGCTAAGAAAGAGGAAGCGTTCTCCTTTTTTGGCTTCCAGACAGCACTCTCCTTTGGGGAAAAACAAACAAATTTTGTGGTGGTTGAAAGCCTAGAGGAACCAGAAGCCATATGCTGTGTGGTGCTGCTGCCCAGGCCCCGCGGCCCTGGAATGGGATGTCGCGTGAGTCTCCACGCCAGGTTCCGAGTGAGCCTCTTGCTCAACCAGACGCTGGGTGGGGTTCTTGGAGCCAAGGTCCAGGGGCAATTATTAGATTAGCTTCACACAAGTTGCTACTGTGATTTGCCTGTGGACGGTTTTTAAAAAAATGTCTTCCTAATACTGCTTGGGAAAATGGCCAGTATCCCGATCTTCTCAATAAGATGAAGAAAAAACTATCAAATGCATGATGAGGGTGTTCTGTGTTTGCATGGTCAGCTGGACCTTATATGGCCCACCTAGCAGCAGCAGCAGCAGCAGCAGCAGTCATGGTCTGTACCCCAGAGGACTTCATTTTCTTCATAAGGGTTGACTTTCCCTTTCTGAAGAAGGACTAAGCCCAGAGGACCTTCTGATCTATTTTCGCATCCTCAGCACTGACGTGGTTTCTTTTCAATACAAACCGTGACTCGTGCTTATTCACTACCTGTCCCACCCTTGGAAGTCCTTCTCTTCTCTTGGCTGAGTCCTGCCACTCCTACCTACTGCCCCCTTTCCCTGCCACACTATGGCCCCCCCACCACCTGCTTTCAGACCCACCACTCCGTTATGTGCTACTGGGTCTCCCTGCCTTCATCTCCCTGCCTTCCAGTCCCCCTTCACCACTGTGGCCTCTGCCATTCTCCATGACTCTTGATGACACTGTCGCAGTTGCTCAGAACTCCCAGGCCTGTCTGCTTCTCTCTGAAAGTCCTAACCATCCATTGAAGGCCCCCTGGAAATGTCAGTCTCTCTGTGAAGCCTTGGCCCATCTTCCCAAGCAGAAGTGACCCTCCCTCTCTTCCCCTTTCAGGTCCCACCAGGACTTTATTCATTCCCAGTGCAGGGCACTGTGCCTGCTGTTGGCGTACCAGGTAGGTAAGACATGGCCTTTGTCCTGAGAACCTTCTGGATGCTCTGTCTACTTACGTGCAGATAAGCAGAGAGGTACAATGATAATGGCCAGGCATAAGCCCTCGACCATGACCTGACTGTGTTACCCTTCATAATACACAATTACAAGATAACACACATCTCTACTATCTGGTGAGTTGCTAGTCTGGTAAATCCCCAGTGGCAAAGATTAGGTTTTAGTTTCCTTCATCTTCTCTAGAACAAGGTCCTCTAGGATACATAGCCCACATTCCATGAGGGTCAGTTTAATGAAATTAAAAGACAAAAATTCTGATTTGTATAGCGATTTATAGGCATCGAGGCACTTTTCACAAGCTTGTGTAATTGACTCCTCCAGGACAGTGGTCCCTATTGTGGCTGCTTCCAAAAAATGTTCTTCCCCAGGCTCCACTCCCAGAGACATTGATGTAATTACTTGGTGTGGGCCCAGGCACTGACATTTGAAAACAACAATCTTCTGGTGATTCTACCAGGCAGCTAAGAGGGAGAAGCTCTGCTTTCCAAGTGGAGCAGGTACTATCTCCTCTTGGTTTGTGGGGAAGTGGAAGTGGAGAGAGGTTAAATAATTTGCTTGAGCTCATGTAGCTTGTTAAGGATGGAATCAGGACACTGATTCAGGATGGCCTCCCCCCAGGGAAAGCAACACAAATAGTGAAAACAGCTCTCTGATTAATATGCTGGGGCTTAGTGTAGAAAGCTGAGTGTGTGCTGGCTTCCTGGGGGAAGACAGGTCAACAGCAGCAGGGACCCCAAGGGCAAGTGCAGGTTACTAGGGTCAATGTCGAAGGCAAGAAAGACCTGCTTTCTTGTAGCAGGTCAGACAAAATGCCGCATTCTTTACCATGTGCCTCTTTGCCTATCAATCTTTATCTTGATTAATGGTTTCCCTGAATTTACTTGCCCTCTTCCACTGACTCAGTCCCAGATACTACAGCCTGAGGTGTTAATTTGGTTGATTAAAAAAGAGGGAACCCTTAGAAGTCATTTTATGACTCTGCAGGCCAAATTTCCCCAGAAACATTCACTTCTGCGATTCCCAGTTTCATGAAAATGCCCAGGAATTAATTGGAAGTCATTCCTCAGTTTTAACTTTCACTGACCTTTGTTCAAAATCATGAAACCAGAAGACTAAGAAACCATAAAACTAGCTCCTTGGTTGTACATAAGTTGAATTCCAAAGTTTGTAAATCAATTGTTTGGAATGCATAATAGACTTTCTTGCAGAAATCATTTTAAAAACAGTGGTAAAATTCCCAAGCTCTCCCATAAAGTTTATCTTAGGCAGAAGATAACAAAGATTATTAACAGAGAGGAGAATTCCAGAAATTCTCCATGATTATTTTCTGGGAGCGAAGCAGAATAAAGAAGAGCAATAATCCCTGAGGCGGGGAGGTGTTCAGTGTTTCCAAGCAAGTGAGAAATTCAGAGGACATAGTCTTTCACTTTTCAAGGCTGGATGAAAATGCCAGTAGAAATGATTACACAATTTATTATTTTATGTTGGGAACTGAGGGCACACACATATACATATACACACATGGATATGTGTATACATACAACCTTCCCACACTTATATATGTGCACATGTATGCACATTGGCACCCACTCCAGTGTTCTTGCCTGGAGAATCTCAGGGACGGAGGAGCCTGATGGGCTGCCATCTATGGGGTCGCACAGAGTCGGACACGACTGAAGCGACTTAGCAGCAGCAGCAGCAGCATGCACATGTCTACACACATACATGTTTACACACAGATGCACTAGCATGGATTTGGGAGTCAAAAGAATCTCACACAGAGGAACAGTTTCCCAGTATCCAGGCTTTGAGTCTTTGGGTGATTCTGAGAATGAGGCAGGTTGGCCAGGACCCTGTGGATCACTCCCCCACGACTTAGGATCTTTTATCTGAACTCTCGAAGAAAATACCATGTAATCATCGAGCCACATTTTTACCCTGCTCTTCTGCAAAGTAAAATGTTATCAGGAAGCTTTGGTTGATCTCTGCTATACTGTGAAGCATGTGGTTAATTGCAGAGTATTATTCTGTATCACATTGACAATCTGAGCAGAGCTTTTTTCCTTAGGACAGGATGTACAAGCACATTGCATTTTCATATTTTGCCTTCCTTAACAAAGCACAGGTCAAAGCATAAGTCGCATGAGAAAAGTTCTTAACTATAAAAACAAATTGCATGCCCCTGTCTCATATCACATAGAAAAAACTAACTGAAAATAGACCATAGACCTAAACATTAGCCGAAAAACATAAAACTCTTAGAAGAAAATTAGGAGTAACTCTTTGTGACCTGGGATTAGGTAATGGTTTCTTAGATACGACACTGAAAGCAAAAGTGACAAGACCGAAAGTGGTTAAATTGGATTTCATCAAAGTAGAACACTTTTGTGCTTCAAAGGACATTTTTATGAAAATGAGAAGATGATCCTACAGAATGGGAGAAAATATTTGCAAATCACATATTTGACAAGCAAGTTGTTTCTAGAATAAATAGAGAACTCTTGCAGCTAACAGTAAGATAAACAACTTAATTTTTAAAGTGGGATAAAAATTTGATTACATATTTCTCCAAAGAAGATATACAAATGGCCAATGAAAAGATGACATGAAAATATACTTAGAGCCACATGTCACTAGAGAAATGCAAATCAAACCCACAATGAGATACTAGTTCACGCCCACTAGAATAGTTACACTAAAAAAGACAAACAATAACAAGTGTATGTGAAGCTGTGGAGAAGTTGGAACCTTCATACATACCTTGCTGATTGGAGGGTAAAATGCTGAACCACTGGTGAAAACAATTTGGTAGTTCATTAAAAAGTTAAATATAGAATTACCATATGATTCAGCAGCTCTGCTTCAAGAGAAATGAAAACATATGTACACACAGAGACTTATACAAAAATACTCATTAGCAGAATTTTTCAAAATAGCCAAAGTGAAAACAACTGAATCGTCCATCAATTTCAAAATGGATAAACACGAGGGAGCATATTTGTGCAATAGAATATTATTTGGTCATAAAAAGGAAGTCTTGATACATGCTAAAACACAGGTGAACTTGACAACATCATGCTAAGTGAAACAAGTCAGACACAGATTGCATGATTCCATTTATATGAAACATCCAGAATATGCAAATCCGTACAGACAGATAGCAGATCAGTGGCTTCCTAGGGCTAAGGGAGGGGAAGGCGGAGGGAGAAATGGGGAGTGGCTTTCTTTTGGGGGTGATGAAAATAGTCTGTGATTAGTGGTGATGGCTCTCCAACTTCGTGAATATATTAAAGAATTACTGGACTGTACATTTTAAAAGAACAAATTTTGTGATATGTGAGTAATATCCCAATAAAGCTGTTAAAAGAAACCCAGAATGCACGATCCCTATATCCATAGAGGGGGAGATCCAGAACCACCAGTTACTCTCTTATCAAGGGAGGATGGTTTGATGAAGAAGCACTGCCTTGTCACTGGAAATCTCTGATTGATTTCTCTCCTTTTGTTCACAGAGGTGAGCATGGGCAGACAGCTCTCTGCACAGAGTGAGCTGTTCATCAGGATATGCAAAAATAGCATCCCACCTACCAAATATCTGTCATCTATGTTCAGATTGCTTTTTCATTTTCTCTCTCTCATTTTTTGAAAAAAAAAAATCATTAAATAAGTACAGTTCCCCACTAGGAAGCTCTAACTTTGGATTGGACATGACTCAGGTCATATTCTCTGAAAACTCAATGATTTTTCTCCTGGAAGAGTATTTCTTCAATGGTGGTCTGAAGACAGCAGGTGGTCCTTGACCAGCCAGTAAATCAAGCATCTATAGCTCCCTTGTTGACAGGGTGGGGCAAGAAGGATGAATGAGGACACAGTGGGGTGGGAATGGGGGTGAACAGGGTGGGGAGCGTCTGCCTTGACCAGAAAGGGCAGCCATTTTCCGCTGGAAATAGAAGCTGAAAACTGGATTGTTTTTAAATGTAAAATCTTCATTTTTTAAAATGCTGGTAACCAAACTTCAGAAAAACTAAATCACTTGCGCAGGCCAAACAAAGAATTTGTGGGCTGAGTTCCAGCCACAGACTACAAGTGTGTGACCTAGGCTATAGGTGGTCACTGCCCTGGTTCTTTTGTACAATTAGCACCAATATTTCAAATCAGAAAATGAGTGTTGATAGGGTACTTGGAGTTCATCTAGCTTAACCTCTCACTTCATGTTAAAATCCCTTCTCTGAAACAGATGGTCACCCTGAATTTAAGTAAGTTAATAATTGAAACCAGAAGTGTGCAGTTTCTTCATTAGCTTCTTATTTAAAACACTGTGGGGTAGGATTAGGTAAGGATGGAGGTAGAGGTGGGTTGAGGGGAGCAGGCCGAAGATAGAGGGCTGGAAGGGGCCTCAATGTTGATTTTTTAAATGCTTCTCTTATTGCTAATTGTAAGACAGACACACTTAATTTTATTGGACTTTGTAGATACTAGCTTTTTATTTTTATTTTTTTAACAAATTGAAGGTTTATAGCACCTCTGCATCAAGCAAGTCTATCACTGACGTTTTCCAGTGGGATTTGCTCAATTTGTGTCTCTGTAACATTATGGTAATTCTTGCAATATTTCAAACTTTTTCATTGTTATTTTTACATTTGTTATGGTGATGTGTGATCAGTGATCTTTGATCTGACTATTGCAAAAGAATTATGACTCAATAAAGGCTCATGATGATTAGCATTTTTTTTAGCAATTAAGTATTTGTAAAGAATGCAATCTTTTTAGACAAAACATTATTGCACACTTACTAGACTGTGGTGTAGTGTAAACATTACTTTTATGTGCACTGGGAAGTGAAAACATTTGTATGACTCTTTACTGAGATATTTGCTTTATTGTAGTGGTCTGGAACTGAACCCACAATATATCTGAGGTGTATATATAGACAGATAAATGAATGTTTATATACATATATCTATATCTGTATGTAGATAGATAGTTTCTGCCCTGGTGGCTCAGATGGTAAAGAGTCTGCCTGCAATGCAAGAGACCTGGGTTTGATCCCTGGGTCGGGAAGATCCCCTGGAGAAGGGAATGGCAAACCACTCCAGTATTCTTGCCTGGAGAATCTCAAAGTCAGAGGAGCCTGGCAGGCTACTGTCCATAGGGTCTCAAAGAGTCGGACACAACTGAGTGACTAACACTTTAACTTTCATGTCTATATATGTATATTTTTAAACTCTAATTTATTAAAATGAATCAATACATTTTGGGACTTAGGTTTCCCAGAATTCCCAGAAGGAAACAGAACACTGGACATGAAGTGGACCTGATAACTATTGTTTGCCTACTCCCTCATTTTATAGTCAACGGAACTAAGATCCATTAGGTTTAAACTGTTGCCTTAAAGACATGTCAGACGTGACTGAACCCTAGTGTAATTAATATTTCTTTCAATGAGTCAAGTTGTAACTAGGATCCAAACAAAACTATGATCACTTTGAAATTTCCTGTAAACTTTGGTACCTGACTTTCTCAAAAGCACTCAGTTTTTAAGATATATGAAGATTTTTTTAAAGCCGGTATTTATTTGACTTTCTGAGCTACTTCTAATGGAATAATGAGGTAACTAACAAAAGTTATCTGTTAAGTAGAGCCAACTAGAGATAACTCATGATTCCAAAGACTGGGTGAGCATGAAGCACAGATAACCCCAACATCCCTTTTGACTAGATCTCAGCTTCCTAACAAAACCCTCTTGAAAGCTGCTGAGAAATGCTGAATTAATTTGCATTTCACTTCCTTTATGTGTCCTCTGAAAGATATTTGGCAGACAGTGGGGAGGGCAAGGAGTAAAAATGAAGGACCCAAAGAACCCCAAAGTTCAGTGAATCCATCCCTAAATAATTGAAAATTGTGTGTACCTTGGCACAAAATGCTGTGTTGAATTCTTTTGCTTACTTAAAGGGACAAAGAAAAAAAAATGGGGCAAAGCAAGTGTGTGGAGAGGGGCCTGTGGGATCATGCACTTGGCTTGCATTGTTAGCTGGGTTTTTGTTTTTTCTCTCTTGGTACAGCACCTACACACAAATTTGACAAACCAAAATAGGAATAAGAACATAGGCAGTCACACTGACCTCTGATTAAATGTAGAGATAGTTATGAGTCACGTTAAAAGTCAACAAAAGCCCCAGTTCCGGTACTCATCAAGAATTTTTGCCGCATTTATACTTGGTCCTTCTCTTTAATTATATAGAGTTGCCCTCAATGCACTGAAATGATAGACTGGAGCACGATTACTTCAGCAGGGGATCAGAGCTTTTGAAAGTCATTATTCATGTTAGTCAAATGCTAAATTTCAGCCTGTCTCTCTTCTAAATGCAGTTAGGAACCTTCTAAACCTTTTGTGTGAAGCCAGGAGGGAAAAACAGTCTGGCAAATTCTGACAAGCATCTCGTACTCTGCTAAGAAGCTTGAGCCAACTGCTGCTGGGTTGTCATGGCAACAGACATACACACCATTTTACACATCAGCTTCTGAAATGAGCACAAAACAACAAAACCTTCGCGATAAGATGGGATGGGAAGTGAAGGGCGACATCATTGGTGCAGACTAACTAGACATGTTCTGTCTTCTGAAGAGCTCTAGCGGGCATGCTGCCCTCTTAGATTGTGTCATATTACAAGCCAGTGGAAAATTCATAGGATCTTTCCTACTCTGTGTTAACTTTAGGACAATTCAATCAGTTGCTTTCACCAAATTCCCATTTCCTTTTCAAGCCCTGCTTACTAATTGATGTCAAACATTATTACAGTAATTGCAGGGGGGAAAAGAAGTGCCTGTTTTGCTTATTCCTCCAGGAAATAAATTTCCCTAATTTTCTGTGGAGATTTTGTGAAGCACTCTTATATATAGGAGATGGAACTAGATGAGGAAGTGGTCTGTCATAGACCTACAGAAAATGAAGTTAATCATAGTTTGAAAGCCTTCTCTTGAAAACGCAGTTTTAAAAAAATAATAAATAGCTATTCACTCCAGTACTTCCTGAAGCATATGGCATCAACAATGAAATGGAATCATATGAAATAAATTCACAATGATGAAAAATTTAGACTGAGTGGAAGCTGGATCCCTGAAGGTAAATCTTAGTGATTTAAAGTTGAGAATAAGGAAGGAATGTATCCCCTCCATTAGCCTTGAAGGGAAACCGCAGGAGCTCTATTCATGAAAAGTAAAATTAGCTGTATGTTCAATTTTCATGACATTTGCTAGTGCAATAAGCATTCCACAGCATGACTTAATTGCTGCTGGAACACCTAAGAGGAAAGTGAAGGAAAGAAAATAAAGCATTTGATCATGAATGACTAAACAGTCATGAATCCGGGAACATTCAGTGACTAGAGATGGAGTGAGCTCGCATGCAATACGTGACTAAAAGTTCCGTTTCTAGTGATAATAAAGTCCCTTCAACTGATTCATCACTCTTTTCCTTTCTGTACTTGTGAACACTCATCAGATGAGCTCTGACCTTAAAATGTCAAACTATCTCCTTTCAGTTGTGCTTTTCTATCTAGTAATATAAAAAGCATTTACTGACTCCAATTTTTAAACTCTGATTCTTTAAAATTCACTTGAAACGGACATTCTACTACTATATTTGAATGGATCAAATGTATTTAATCTCCAGTCTAGGGTAGAGGTATAGTCAAAGCTACGGTTTTCCAGCAGTCATGTATGGATGTGAGAGGTGAACCATAAAGAAGGCTGAGTGCCAAAGAATTGATGCTTTTGCACTGGGGTGCTGGAGAAGACTCTTGAGGGTCCCTTGGACTGCAAGGAGATTAAACCAGTCAATCCTAAAAGAAATCAATCCTGAATATTCATTGGAAGGACTGATGCCAAAGCTCCAATACTTTGGCCAACTGATGAGAAGTGCCAACATTGGAAAAGACCCTGATGCTGGGAAAGATTGAGGGCAGGAGGAGAAGGGGGTAACAGAAGATGAGATGGTTGGATGGCATCATGGACTCAATGGACATGAATTTGAGCAAACTCCAGGAGATAGTGAAGGACAGGGAAACCTGGTGTGCTGCAGTTTATTGGGTTGCAAAGAGTTGAATACGACTTAGCAACTGAACAACAAGGATTGTCAGGGCTTTTGGCATAGAAAGTGGGGATTGGGAAACTGAGAAAAAGATGAATATATATATATATATATATATATATATATATATATGTCACTCATGAACTTTTACATGGGTGCCAGAAACTTACATCATCAGTTCAGTTCAGTTCACTTGCTCAGTTGTGTCTGACTCTTTGCGACCCCATGAATTGCAGCACGCCAGGCCTCCCTGTCCATCACCAACTCCCAGAGTTCACCCAAACTCATGTCCATCGAGTCAGTGATGCCATCCAGCCATCGCACCCTCTGTCGCCCCCTTTTCCTCCTGCCCCCAATCCCTCCCAGCATCAGAGTCTTTTCCAATGAGTCAACTCTTCACATGAAGTGGCCAAAGTATTGGAGTTTCAGCTTTAGCATCATTCCTTCCAAAGAACACCCATGACTGATCTCCTTTAGAATGGGTTGATCGGATCTCCTTGCAGTCCTAGGGACTCTCAAGAGTCTTCTCCAACACCACAGTTCAAAAGCATCAATTCTTCGGTGCTCAGCTTTCTTCACAGTCCATACATGACCACTGGAAAAACCATAGCCTTGACTAGACGGACCTTTATTGGCAAAGTAATGTCTCTGCTTTTGAATATGCTATCTAGGTTGGTCATAACTTTCCTTCCAAGGAGTAAGTGTCTTTTAATTACATCATAGCAGCCACAAAATAGGAGTCAAGTGAACATAAAACCATGTTTACTACTGGAAACCAAAATTTTTGAATTTAGGGTGAGAGAGGGATGGAGAGAAGATGGAAAAGCATGTCTGGTTATTCCCTTCCCCTTCCCTTCATTACTGAGCTTGAGCTTTGGTGAGTCCATTACTGGGGGGTATTTATTTAATAGCTTGCTTCACCCTACTGGGTACTTTCTCTTCCTTCTGTCATTCTGTGATACACGCCAACTCTCTCCCTCTTTCTTTTTGCCCTGAAAAAAATACAATGAATGCATACAGAATTATTGATACTGAAAAAAAACCAAGGTGCAGACACAAGTGTGTGGTGGTATTTGTTGCTTTTTCTCTGCAGACCACTGCATGGTAGAGGGCAATTATAACTGATTTAGCCAGAAAAGCTATTACTTGGAGAGGTGGAAAGAATAACCCATACTGGTAACAAAGACAGTAATGATGGGTAGAATTCAGATTTACAACATGTACTTCATTCTCTTTCTGACTCTATCATTTCTCTCTGTGGAGATATGCTGAGCACCCACCAGGAACCAAAAGCTGCCAAGCACAAAATTACAAAGAGAAATAAAATCGTATTTGTCCTCAATGAGCTCAAAATCTAATAGGAAAGAAAGAAATGTAATTTTATTGCTGTAAAATAGGGAACAAAGCTGTAAAATATACATAAATCCTGAGAAAATTCCAAAGGTGACAGAAATATAAATGTTCTTTTAAAAAAAATTGAGTTGAACAATCCTTGAATAACAATTGTGTTTAGTGACAAGGACCCATAACAGAAATTTATGGGTCAATAAGTTAAAAGTTGATTATTATACAAAATTGCTTAATAAGGAGCTATGCTTTTCTAGAAAAAATTATATGAGAGGATAACGTATTAGATCCATTTTGTTATTGTTGAGTCGCTAAGTCGTGTCCAATTCTTTGCGACCCCATGGACTGTAGCCTGCCACACTTCTCTGTACATGGAACTTTCCAGGCAAGAATACTAAAGTGGGTTGCCATTTCCTTCTCCATGCTTCTTTCTATTAATTGCTGAATGTTTTATATTGCATTTAGAAAAACTATAAAGTGGCGCCACCTGGTGGTCACTACCCAAAGCGTTTGAAGTAGCCTTGCTATTTCAAATGTAACTAGCTCATTAATGCTTTACAGTGAAATAGCAAACTGATACATGTTCCCAGAAAATCAGAAACAAAACATTAATAATTCTAGCTGAAGCAAACTCAGTAATACACAGAATAATCTACCACCAAAAAAAAAAGCTGGTACATAGTACTCATTGGACAATATTGGATCTCCACTGTATAATAAGCATTTCTTATTCTGTTACTTTTTCTCTAGTGTTTTTTAAAGCAGGTATTCTTCTACACAGAACTTTCCTTCATTGCCCCCAGCATTTTAGCCAAAAAACATGATTGGTTGAAAATGTGTCCTATAATTTTGACATTCTAGTTTGGGCTGATTGCTTCCTTACAATGTGGTTTAATTTGTTCGTCTAGTCCTTGTAGCCTAATAAACTAGTAGTTTATAAGATCTAGATTAGATGAAATCTTGATTAGATGCCAATTCAGTTTTTTTTTTTTCAGTAAGACTCCTCATAGGTGATGCTGTATGCTTCCTATTTTCATCAAAGGCCCAGGCACTAATAATCGCTAGCTGTGATGTTAAAATCAACTGGTGGGTTCCCCCCCAATTTCCCATTAATAGTTTACACAGTCACTGAGGATCATTGTCTCTATCCATTATTTCACAAGAATTTCAAAATTTTATAAATTCTGTTATTTCTTCTACATTCATTAGCTGTGATTCCTTCCTCATCTATTTACTTACTGAAGTATAGCTCATACAGAGGAGAAAGTACAAATGTGTAGTTTACTTCTTTCAAACTATTTTTAGGATAATAAATTAGTGTTTTAGAAATCTTCAGAGGTTGCAAATGCTTGTGTGCATTTCATTAAGAACTTAAGATTGTTGTATATTTAATGTATTTCAACTAATAGGAGACATTCTTTTTGATGCTGAAACTGTACCACCTTTGACCAATGTGTTTATTTTAAACACAAATACTCTAATAGGTAGCAAAGTTGTTAAGTTGTTAATACACTCTCAGGATAAATTCTTACCACTTTCAAGGAGGTCGATTTGACAATATGTATCAGGAGAGCTGGGCTTCCCAGGTGGCTTGGTGGTAAAGAAACCATCTGCCAATGCAAGAGACACAAGAAGCTTGGGTTCCATCCCTGGGTCAGGAAGATCTCCTGGAGTAGGAATGGAAACCCACTCTAGTATTCTTGCCTGGGAAATCCCATGGACAGAGGAACCTGGCTGGCTACAGTCCATGGGGTCCAAAAAGAGTAGGACACAACTTAGCAACTAAATGACAACAACATCAAGAGCCTTAAAGATGGTTATAGTCTTTGATATATACCCTAGTATCACACTTAACACAGGAGAAGGCAATGGCAACCCACTCCAGTACTCTTGCCTGGAAAATCCCATGGACGGAGGAGCCTGGTAGGCTGCAGTCCATGGGGTCGCACAGAGTCGGACACGACTAAAGTGACTTAGCAGCATCACACTTAAAGAAATCTTTTCTATGAAAATAGTCCGGTGTTGATAATATTTGTACAAAGACAGTAATTCTAGCAAACAATTAGAAAGCAATGTCAATAGGTTTTGGATATATTTGTATGATGAAATATTATAGCTACTATGTGAAAAATCTAGTTTTTGAGGAATTTTTATCATCATGGAAACATTTTTATGATCCTGTATTAATTCAAAGAAGACTACCAAAATCTTATGTACATAATATTATCCCAATTATTTCATACAAATATGTACATAAACAAAAGTCTGGGAAGATATACTTCAAAATGTTAATGATAGTTATATCTAGATGGTGGATTACAGAATTTTTAATGTCTCCTTTGCACCTTTTTATTTTACAAACGATCTTCAATAATGTGTATCACAGTGTGTATCTGCACGCTAAGTCACGTTCAGTTCAGTTGCTCAGTCGTGTCCGACTCTTTGCGACCCCATGAATTGCAGCACACCAGGCCTCCGTGTCCATCACCAACTCCTGGAGTTCATTCAGACTCACGTTAATTGCGTCCAATTCTTTTTGACCCTGGATGTGTAGCCCACCAGGCTCCTCTGCCTATGGGATTCTCCAGGCAAAAAAACTGGAGTGGGTTGCTGTGCCCTTCTCCAGGGGATCTTCCGGACCCAGGGATAAAACTTGAGTCTTCTGCACCGGCAGGGGCTTCTTTACCACTGGCGCACCTGGGAAGCCCATGTATCCCAGTAGAAGCTAGTATTGAAATTTGCTTGTGGGTAGTGCTGACTTGTTATTTTTTGAGTAATAAACCACCAAAGTAAATGTCTTTTCCTGTGTTAGTAGAAATTGTGCAAAAAAGAAGGAACATTTTTTTTTCTGAACCAAAAAGTTCATTCTGACTTAAAGAATGAAAATAGAATTGAATTGAATTTGAAGCAAAACACAGAGGCGATGTGTTTTAAGCCTGGTGTACCGCAGTCCATGGGGTCACAAAGAGTTGGACACGACTGAGAGACTGAACTGAACTGACTGAAGATCTGATCATTGCAATTAATTATGCTTCTCCAAAAGTCAATTTCTCCTGTGCTATCCAATGAATCAATCTGATATTCTGGCTTGATTCTTAATGTGAATGAGAGCATCAGCATAGATTAAGATGGATGTGTCTGCCATTTGTAACAGGTTTCCACAGGACATCTCCTCCCACCAGTTCCCCTCTTGATACTGACAGTTTCTAATTTTTGACATCCTAATGTCAAGTTGTCTCACCACCTCTAGTCCAAACCACTTATTAAGCCCTTAATTTCTGCTTTTCCTTATTACCAAAAATTACTTATGAAAGTATTCAATATCAAAAAGTTAGATAACCCTGAAGAGCTAAAAATAAAATAAAATAAAATTCACAAATCATTCTGTCAAAACATTTTAACCACGTTGCATAAATCTTATTTCCTGGACCTGTGAGCTTTTTGGGGATAAGATGCTTATCAAGTAATCCTTTGTTTCCCTTGTCCCTAGAATAGTATTCATTTCCTGGGTGTTTACTGATGCTGAAGGAAGGTGAAGAGGAGGAAGAGAGAGGGGAAAAGGAAAGCATTCCTGGTCAGGCAACTACATGGAAAAAGGCCTGGTTGGAGCGATAAGCTCTGGTGTTAGAGAGGCTGAGGGGACACAGCCCTGCCTGATAAGAGGGATCAGGTGGAAAGTTATGGGAGAAGGTTGGTAGCAAACATGGCAAGACTGTGAAGAGTCCCAGCAGTTGGCTGGAGAGTTCGTCTATAGCATGAGTTGGTAAGGGACCAGACAGAAATCTATCTTACTATATGAAACAGCCCTGCATTCCTCAATTCTTTGAATCAAATAATTGATTTATAATGAATGTTGGTGGCCAGAGGATCTACATATTAGACTTTTTTAAATGCTCTATAACTATATAGAAATAAATCCATAAATTTAATGAGATTAGATACTTTTTACCTAAAGGAGGGCATGGCGACCCACTCTAGTATTCTTGCCTAGAGAATCCCCCTGGACTGAGAAGCCTGGCGGGCTACAGTCCATGGGGTCACAAAGAGTTGGACATGACGGAGCAACTAAGCACAGCATAGCACAGATACTTTTTAAGGTACAAGTTACATCGAATAAAATTCATCCTTTTTAGTGTATAGTTCTATGAGTTTTGACAAATGTGATGTAGTATAACCCACATCACAATCAAGATTTAGAAGAATTCCATCATAAGAAAAAGTTTTCCCTCAGACCTCTTTGCAGTCAACCTCTCTATCCATCCAGCCCTTGGCAACCAAAGATTTGTTTTCTGTCCTTATCATTTTGCTTTTCCCAGAATGTCATGTGAGCTAAATCATCCGGTGTATAGCCTTTGGAGTCTGACTTCTTTCACGTAATCCATTTGAGAATAATCCATGTGGTTGCATGTATCTGTCCTTTTTTCTATTGCTGATTAGTGTCTCCATGTATAGAGGTACCACAGTGTGTTTAATCATCCATAATTTAAGGGCAATAGATTCCTTTTTAATATAACACAAATACTGTACCTTTGATCAGCCCAAATAAGATTTCTAAGTTTTAGACATCTATTCACTAATTGTCAAAGACACCTGAAGACAGGAAAAAGAGAAACTCCAACTTCAGTATAATTTTGGAATTGTGAGTGTCACTGTCCACTAGACTCATTTTCAGAGCAGTCAGAGAGAGGAAGAATGGCTGAAGGTCTCCAGTGCTGTGCCCTGGAGTGGCCTGACCATCACAGTGTCCCTCTAGGACACGGAAAGCTATTTTCTGAGCTTCTAGCTGCATATTTGAAAAATGAAGTTTCTATCCTTTTTAGGTTTACAACATCCTTAGAGACCAAGTCTGTGACTCTGGGTTAAATATCATTAGGTGAGTGATGAGACATGTGATCATAATGGAGGGAAGAAGAACCAATAAAAAGAGAAGGCGGGGGTGGGGGGAGGAAGGGAGTGGACAGGGAGGGTGGAGGTGTGTGTCTGGCTCTCCACTGAACTGGCATGGGAAGGCCCTCTCTGCCTCATGCCCCCACCCACAGGTTCTGGCGCTCACATGGGTGGTGGGAGTTCTAAGAATCTGATCGAAGATATAGTCAGAGGGGAAATGGGTCATTTAAAAGTTTCTACTTATTTAGTGGTTTGGTTCTTTTAGACAAAGAATTTTTTAAAAATGGCATGTGTGGTAAGTCGCTTCAGTCGTGTCCGACTCTTTGCGACCCATAGCTCACCAGGCTCCTCTGTCCATGGGATTCTCCAGGCAAGAAGACTGGAGTGGATTGCTGTGCCCTCCTCCAGGGGGTCTTCCTGACCCAGGATCAAACTAACCTCTCTTACATCTCCTGCATTGGCAGGCAGGTTCTTTACCGCTAGAGCAATGGTGTTTAAATTTTCTGCTATTTGGAAATAATACCTTGGGTTTATATAGAAACTTCCAATTGAACAACAGTGGTCTGGGAGGCCAGAGCTGGGGGAGGACACTGGCTTCCCTGGTAGCTCAGACAGTAAGGCGTCTGCCTACAATGTGAGAGATCGGGGTTCGATCCCTGGGTTGGGAAGATCCGCTGGAGAAGGAAATGGCAACCCACTCCAGTGTTCATGCCTGGATAATACCATGGACCAAGGACCTGGTAGGCTACAGTCCACGGGGTCATAAAGGCTTGGACACAATTGAGCACCTTCAGTTTCACTTTCTAAAAAATTACAGGAAACAGAAAGAAAGCTCATTCTATTCCCCTCATTTCCACCCTAGAAATACTTGTGGCTTAAAAGGAGGGAAATGTAAAAGGTCTTTGGAATTTAAACTGAATTTCTGAAGACAAAGAAATTATCCTTTTACTCTTTTCAGAATATAATTGATTAAAATAAAACTTAGTTGCTGGAATTAAGAAGACCACATGTTTGTCTAAGGAAAATGCACACAGGGTTTAAAAAGATATACTCTCTACGATGTGATGAATACGAATATTTGAACGTGGCTTTCGAAACTTGGATTTTGGACTTTAAGAAGCCATCACTCCCCCACACAAGCCCTCCAGTGAGTCACTTTTGCTCAAGAAGAGTAAGAAGCAGATTTTACTAGAAGTCAAGAATCAGAGCCATGGGCGACTGCAACTTGGGCTTGAATGGGAAGACTGGGATGTACTGATGAGCTTCTTTCTGACTCTAAGTGATGTTTTCTTTGTCCTTTATCTCAAGGTATTTTGAAGCCAAATTCTAAGCATATTCATGAACGAAAGAAACTGAAGAAATTGCCCGGGATTAAGAGTTACAAAGACTTGGTTTTTCTGAGTCACGGGTGAGCCATTTTTGAAAGGACTGTGTTCAGAAAGACAGTTTTATAAATGCATGCTATGTATAGGTAAAATTAAAGGTAAACAAAAGTATAAAATGCTACATAAGGGTTTTTAAAATTTCCTAGTGCTGTATGGTTAATCAAGGGCTATTGTGTGTGGAAGAGAGGGAAGTTGCTTCCATTGCTTGTATTTGGCTGTAAGCGCATTTTTATTAGACATTTATATGGGTGTGCATTTCACCACAAGTTGAATGAGAGCTGAGTTCCATCATTTCAAGTCTCACAGGTTCATATCTATGAAATTCACATAAAGATAAGCTAAAGTCGACCTTTGCTTAGCAGATAAAACTATAGGACTGAAGGGTAGATTGAGGAGATTGCTCTTTTAGAGCACTTTGGAAGATCAATATGCAAACAGTGACAACACTAATTATAAATCCTTCTGGTTTCTCCTGAAAAACAAGAAGCCTCAGAATTTCTGGAGACATGAATTTTGTTACTCTATTTTGAATCGCTGTAAATTTCTCTTTTTACTGTCCATTTTTAAAAGGGAAAAAAAATCAATGTATACTTTTAAAGAAACCGTTTGTATGAATTTAGAAGATGAATTCCCCAGCAACTTCTTCATTGTGGCATGTGGGATGTTTCAGCTGTGGCATGTACATGTGAACTCTTAATTGAGACTTATGGGATGAAGTCCCCTGACCAGGGATTGAACTTTGAACCTGGGCCCCCAGGAACGGGATCTCGAAGTCCTAGCCATTGGACAACCAGGAAGTCCCCTCCCCAGCAATTTCTTTGACTTGGTGACCCTTGGTATAGTGTAGATTATAGCTGTGTTAAGTGAAAGACCTTGACAATTTTAGAGAGAGTAAACAGAGGAATATAAAGAAATATAAAAAATATAAAGAAACACTATAAATAAAGCTGAGCACTGAAGAATTGATGATTTTGAACTGTGGTGTTTGGAGAAGACTCTTGAGAGTCCTTTGGACTGAAAGGAGATCCAACCAGTCCGTCCTAAAGGAAATCAGTCCTGAATAGTCATTGGAAGGCCTGATGCTGATGCTGAAACTCCAATACTTTGGCCACTTGATGCGAAGAACTGACTTATTGGAAAAGACCCTGATGCTGGAAAAGATTGAAGGCAGGAGAAGAAGGGGATGAAAGAGGATGAGATGGTTGGAGGGCATCACTGACTCGGACATGAGTCTGAGCAAGCTCTGGGAGTTGGACAGGGAAGCCTGGCATGCTGCAGTCCATGGGGTCGCAAAGAGTTGGACACAACTGAATGACTGAACTGACCTGACTGAGGCTCGCGGTGGCCATGTCACAAGTGGCAGACTAGGAGCAGAGCCCCTTCTGAGTATATGGAAAAGGCCATTTTCCTGTGAGTGTGGGAACAGCCTTGAACCGAGTTTCTGCTAGGGAGGAAAGGGGCCCTTGAATGCTGGTCACCACAACCTGGTGCGATTTGGGGTCTCGCTCTGCTCTGTTCTATGCTTCAAAGTGCCACCTGGGAAGGCACAGTGGTCAGAAGCCACCACCAGGATGGTTAATTCACTAAACAGGTGGGAAGAGGCATGTTCCCTGGGTCAAGAGGTCTCTAAACAGGGCTGGGGCCCCGGAGGCAGTGGAGCTTCCGGTTGTGGAGGGGAGGCTAGGGGGGTTGGCTTTCACTTGCTTTTGGAGAAGACAGGGGGCACTGTCGGGCCAAGACAAGCACTAGCTCTGAGCCCAAGGGGACTGGGTGTTCAGGTTTCTTTCTGAGTGGTCCTCACCACCCCTGTCTGGCCTACAGAAGAATCCAGGGACTCAGGGTAGATATTTCATAGACGTTAACATTTGGTCGGCGTTTCCCCTCTGTATATTTCTCAATCACCTCTCCATTTGGCACAGCATGGGAAGATAGTGTTTCCAGCAGACAGCAGACACCTCTCTGACTGCAGTCAGACGTCAGCAGCCCTGCAACCCACCTTCAGGAGACTCCCAGAGCTGTGTGCTTTAAAGCTGGGCCCACATTTTGAGATGTGGGGAGGCATGGTAAGATGGATGTTTCTGAATAGACAGTGCAGGAAGCTGGAAAAACAACTAGATTGAGAGCTGATTTGGGATTGAGTCCTGGAGGTAAAGATTCTTGCCATGAAAACCGCTTTGGACCTGTACAGAAATGACTTTGAATCTTGGCTCTGTTCTGCCACTCAGTCCTTTAACTTCTCTGAGCCTCAAAGTCCTCACCTGCTAAATGGATACAAGGACCCACCTCAAAGGCTGGAATGAGGATCAGATGAAAGAATGACTCACAGAGTGCCTGGCACAGTGCTGATAAGTGAGGAGTGATGGGGAGAAGAGAGTTTGGTTTGATGTGGGAAGAGGAAAGGTGAGACTTCGGTTGTGTCTAGGGACCGAGGGGTCATCATTTCCTAACACAACCTGAGGCAGGAGAATCCTGGAAGCAGTTACCCCGGAAGAGGCGTTGTAAGCAGGGGTGCACAAAAAACCAAGTGCAAACTTCTGGCTAGGTGAAAAAAGAAAGAATATTGACTGCACAGAGAGGGTGAGTAGTCTGACTGATGTCTCCCAGATGATGAGAGGCGAGACCCGAAAACAAATCCCATGCCCTTGGTGCGGACACTCACATCCGCCCTCCACATCACCGTCTCAAGATGATACAGAAATGGAGACCGCATTAGGGGTAAGGGTGAAAAAAAAATGTAGTCTCTCCCTGAAGATTATGCTGCTCATCTTAAAACCAGGCAACTTCATTTTAGCTGTGGAGGAGATAGCAGGAAGCTGATGTCTAGTCCTTTGAGAGAATGATAACGATGTGTGGGCTGCTCAGTTAAAAGTTAGACTAAAAGCCTAAAGCTAAACTGCATGATTTCCTGAAGAAATCAATGGGTTCTTTCACTCTTTTCCTTCTCTGTGTGGGATGTTATTATTTTAGAGGTGAAACACAGAATTTTAACTCGCATTAGGGAAAGAAAATGGAGGGAGAAAGAATGGGTCTTCAGCCCCAGCAGGACTCCTGACTCCGGACTCCTGACTCCTCTGCAACTGTGTGAGCTTGTCAAGGCCAGTAGGGCCTCCATAGAGAATGGGCTTCCCTCTCTCCCATTCTGGTTCTCTTGCCCCGCCTTGCCTCTGCTCCTCTATGTCAGCCTGGATTTAGGTCTCATATTGGGAAAAACAATCCCTGACTTGTTTCTGCAATCACATACAGTGTCACAGGAAAAAAGGTAGGGTTGATACCTTCTGAACCAGAATCATTTACTGATGATAATTTAAAGGGTAAATAAAGTATCCCTGAGTAGTTCCCACTAATACTCCCAGGGCACAGACAAAGCACATCAGGACTCCAGAGAGGTTCCTTGTCCCTAATTTGTCTAGAGCTTCTGGAGATGGGAACAGAGCCAGGAGGACCATGGAGACCTGAGGGCTTGTCCACTGTGGTAATCACTGTTTGCCCAGGCTTTTTGGGGATCAGAGATTTTGCCACCTGCACATGATTATACCTTATAAGAATACACCCAATAATAGATCCTACTCTGCAGTGAAGATGCACGAATGTGCAGGCAACAACACAGATGAATCTTGAATGTATTATGCTAAATGAAAGAAGCCAGACTCAGAAGGCTACGGCTATAGATTCCATGTAGAAAACATTCTGAAAAAGATAAAACTATAAGAACAGAAAGCAGACCACTTGTTGATGAAGGCTTGGGTTTACTACAAAGGAGCACGAGGGAATGTTTGAGGTTGTGGAACTTTTCATATCATGATTGTTGTGGTAGTTACACAACTATACATGTTTATCAAGATTCACACATGTGTGCGTGCTAAGTTGCTTCAGTTGTGTCTGACTCTGTGCTGTCTCATGGACTGCAGCCCACCAGGCTCCTCTGCCCGTGGGATTCTCCAGGCAAGAATACTGGAGTGGGTGGCTGTGCCCTCCTATACGGGATCTTCCTAACGCAGGGATCAAACTGGCATCTCTTATATCTAGCCTGCATTAGCAGGTGGGTTCTTAACCACTAGTGTCACCTAGGAAGCCCAAGACTATACACTAAAAAATGGATGTAAATTAAACCTCAAAAAACTTGATTAATTTTTTAAAAAAGAACCATTAACAAAGATTAAATGACATATATATATATATATAAAGTATTTAGAGTGAAGTGTGTGGATGTCTATAACTAACTTTGAAAGCATTTTTTTGTTTGTTTGTTTTTAATTTTTGGCTGTGCTACAGGGCTTGTGGGATCTTAGTTTCCCAACCACAGGTTGAACACACGTCCGAACCAGTGAAAGCATGGAAACCTAACCACTGGACAGTCAGGAAATTCCCTGAAAGCACTGAAAATAAGATTTATTGATGGACTGATAGAGGGATGGATATATGGATAGATATAAGATAAAGCAAGTATAGTAAAATATTAGTGGTAGAATCTAAGTGGTAGTTATTTGGATAGCCCCACTATAATTCTTTCAACCTTCTGTATGTAAAAATTGTGCTTATGAAATCTTGGAAACCATTTAAAAATACATCTAACACATTCCTTCATCATCTGCACCACTTAGAGGGTGCTTTCAGGCCCACAAAATTGCTTTCATAGTTTCTGACAGCTCAAAGAAGCATCTTTTCTCTCCCTTTGAACCATCCTGACAGAAGTAAAGCTTCCTCTTGGTCCACAGGGGGGAATCTCTTGAGATTATTTGCAGGCTTATTTGCATGTATTTGCTATCCTCCCATTAACACAATATTAGCAAGTAAGTCCTTTATGGCCTTTTGTCACTTGCTTGAACACTGAAAAATTGGATTAATTTGACTCTATTCATACAAAAACCTCAGGAAACAAAGCTCTGGGCAGCAGCAATTCAGATGGTTAGCAAATATCCCAGACTCTGTTTTTCTTGATCTTGCCTAACTCTTTTTTGGGGGAGGCTCTGGTTTAAGATGCCTCTTCTTGTTACATTCTATGATGAAGATCCATGCTAATCTACCCAGCCGTAAGCACAAGGGCATTCTAGTATCTTGCAAACCAGGTACCAACCTGTGACGGGATAAGGAATGGTTGGACTTGTGTTAAAATCACCCTTCATGTGGTGGGGGATGAAAAGATTTACTCTTCATAGAGTGTGTAGGGATAGTTTTCTGAAAGTAGATACACAAACCCACTCGTGATTACCCTGATCTTTTAAACACTCCACATTATCATCTGAGTACAGCATGGCTAGAAAGTCAGAGACAACCAGGTTATGTGAAAATTAAGTGGACTGTTCAGTCCCCATCCAATTCAATACACTTTTATAATTATAATAATTTTTAAGGTATATTTCAGTGAATCAGATCAGATATATTCAAAATGCCCAAACTCTGCAGGCCTCCATTTGAATTTGACTGTATTGATCCAGTCTAAAGATTATTTATGGATACTGACTGTCAGAAAAGTACTCAAGTTATGTTGTTAAATGAAACAAGCAAGTTGCAGAACGGAGCCAATGAAAATAACATATTGATCATATTTTAGAAAAAGAAATGGGAGCACTGTGCTGTACGATGAGGGGGCTGGGAATTCTAGATGACTTTCCCCTGCTCTCTTATTTTTTTTTTTCCCCCTTTTTTTAAAAGATTTACTGAATTATGGCTGTGCTGGGTCTTCGGTGCTGCACCCAGGCTTTCTCTCATTGCAGTGAGTCAGGGCTACTCTTCGTTGCAGTGTGTGGGCTGCTCGTTGCAGTGATTTCTCTTGTTGCAGAGCACAAGCTCTGGGCACTTGGGCTTCATTAGTTGTGTCCCGCGGTATGTGGAAACTTCCTGGACAAGGGATCAAATCCAGGCCCCCTGCGTTGGCAGGCAGATTCTTTACCACTGAGCCACCAGGGAAGCCCTCTTATATTTTTTTTGTATTGTGTGGTTGTTATACAACAAAGACGTAATAGTTTTGCATCAGATCAAAACAAACTACAGACGTTTATTCTTTAGAGCTAGTCCACAGTCAGCATGTCTTTACAACTGGGGTCTGTGTGTGTACCCAAACATACAGACATATTCCTACACAGTTAAACAATGTCTTGGATCTTGATATAGAAAAACTGGTACGCACACAGTGGCTTGTTTTTAGGCTAAGATGGTTTCTATCCCCTAAGACTCTTCCCCCACCTCCCCTACCCCATCCTAATACACTGGCTTAATGCTATGGAGAAAACTTGCAATTTGGGTAATTTTCTGCTTCCAACCAAAGTCCAAGATGTTATTCCAGTGATTAACTTAGGGTCTCTTTAGATCTCTCCACCAATAACCAATCTGAGGATGAAAGGCTTTAAGACCCAGCACCAAGCTCTGAGTCCTCTAATCCCACTGCTGTTTCCATCTTTTAATTTTGGTTAGTTGTATTCAAATTTGTTTCTTCTTCCTCTCCTTCCTCTTTTCCTCCATATTCTCTCTTTTGTCCATCCTTGGCTGGAGACAGCTAAAATATCTGTCCAGGTCAATGTACATACAAAGAGAGCACTTTCTCAATCAACAGAACCCCCTTGAATTATTCAAAGTATCTTCTGTTCTCAGGTTTCCAGTCCTTTCTTTCCTTGACAGTATAAGCTGGAACGGGGCATTTGCCAGTGGCACTCCAGACTCAGCTGTTCAGGCAGGAAGGACGAGGGTAAGGCTCCCATAGAAATAACTAATCTGGATGATGAGAAAATAGGTAAAGTCATGTTTGAAGCGATGTAGCTAATTCTTCACTTTCACTTTTCACTTTCATGCATTGGAGAAGGAAATGGCAACCCACTCCAGTGTTCTTGCCTGGAGAATCCCAAGGACAGTGGGCTGCCGTCTATGGGGTTGCACAGAGTCGGACATGACTGAAGTGACTTAGCAGCGGCAGCAGCTAATTCTTACGCCAGTATGAATACTAGGCCCTACAACAAAATACAGCCAAATTCTCAGTAACTGGCAGAACAGCTGGTAAACAGGATGTGGAACTGGGGAGAAACTCAGATCCTGGGGAGCTGGCCTACCTGCTGACTGGGCTGAGGCTGTTCATGGGCAACTTTATGAGGTGGCTAGACTGAAAACTGGGCTTTCCTCGTGGCTCAGTGGTAAGGAATCTGCTGCCAATGCAGGAGACTTTGGTTCAATCCCTGGATTGGGAAGATCCCTTGGAGGAGGAAATGGCAACTCACTCTAGTATTCTTGCCTGGGAAATCCCATGGACAGAGGAGCCTGGCTGGGAACTACAGTCAATGGGGTCACAAAGAGTCAGACGCAACTGAGCGGCTGAATATGTAGCGTGCATGCAGACTGAAACCTAGGATAATACGTGATCTGTGGATTATAGCAATGTTCTTGAAGGCTTCTTTATTTGCTTTTTTTTATACTTGGGGTGACCCCTTGCTCACCTCTTCCCAAGTCTTTAAATTTATGGCTTTCAAGGAAACAGAAATCAAGAAAGGAACTCATGGGGTGTAAGACAGGACAGAACCACCATGGAAAACAGTCTGACGGTTCCTTTGAAAACTTAAAACAGAGCTACCATATGATTCAGTGATCCCACTCCTGGACATGCATCCAAAGGGAGCTCTAATTCCAAAGGACACATGCACCCCAATGTTCATAGCAGCACTATCTACAATAGCCAAGACATGGGAGAAACCTAAATGCGTACTGACAGATGAATGGGTAAAGGAGATGTGGTGCATATATACAGTGAAATATTAGCCACAAAAAAGAACTAAATAATGCCATTTGCAGCAACATGGGTGGGCCTTGAGATTAACATACTGAGTGAAGTCAAACGGAGAAAGACAAATATTGTACGAAATCACTATATGTGGAATCTAAAAAAATGATGCAAACGAATGTACAAAACAGAAACAGACTCAGACAGAAAACAAACTTAGGGTTATTAAAGGGGAAAGCACGGGGTGCCCAGGGGGATAAACTAGGAGTCTGAGATCAGCAGATACAAACTATGTATAAGATAAGTTCCTACTGTATAACACAGAGAACTATATTCAACATCTCATAATAAGCTATAATGGAAAAGAATATGAAATATATGTGTATATATATATATATATATATATACACACACACACGTTCAGTTCAGTTCAGCTCAGTCACTCAGTCATGTCCAACTCTTTGCAACCCCATGGACTGCAGGGGGTGGACACCAGGCCTCCCTGTCCATCACCAACTCTTGGAGCTTGCTCAAACTCATACCCATTGAGCTGGTGATACCATCCAGCCATCTCATCCTCTGTCGTCCCCTTCTCCTCCTGCCTTCAATCTTTCCCAGCATCAGGGTCTTTTCCAAGGAGTCAGTTCTTTGCATCAGGTAGCCAAAGTATTGGAGTTTCAGCTTCAGAATCAGTCCTTCCAATGAGCATTCAGGACTGATTTCCTTTAGGATGGACTGGTTGGATCTCCTTGCAGTCCAAGGGACTCTCAAGAGTCTTCTCCAGCACCACAGTTCAAAAGCATCAATTCTTCAGCACTCAGCTTTCTTTTCAGTCCAACTCTCATATCCATACACATGTATATATATACACACACACACATACCTGTGTAACTGAATCACTCTGCTGGACACCAGAAACTAATCCAATTTTGTAAATCAACTATACTTCAATTTTTAAAAAAAGAATCGAGAAGACCACCTTGAATCAGCAATAGCACCACAACGAATTTGACATTTGGGCAACACTGTTGTCTAATGGTGTCAGAACAAGGGCAAACAAATCAGGTAAGGCAACAATATGGCTTCTTCTCTGGTTTAGGATGTTTGGGTGTCTGTACCCAGGCTGAAAAGCTCAATCTGCAGCCATATGGCTTCCCCAAGCTGGTGAAAATTCCTGAGGGTGAGGAGCCCTGGGGAGAAATGTGAGAGTCGTTCTAGCCCGGCAGCACATCTGCCGACCCTCCCCGGATAACAGGTGAGCCAGGAAAGCCGATAGTCAGCCAGACTGCTCTGTAAGCCGATGCTGGGTCTTTGGCAAGTACTAGTCATCTGCCAAGTGGGCAGCCCTGCGTGGAGGCAGCCGGCTGGGAAAGGTGCCCTGCATACTGCTCCATCCACTGGGCCCCCTGGGGCCTGCCCAGCACCAACCGTGGCCTCCGTTTCATCTGGTGACACAGGTATTTAGAAGACTCCAAGACCTTCCTGTGAACCAGACTGCCTTCCACAGCCACACTGCATAAGGAATAACCAGCTGGGTTCTTCTTACCTCCGAGTGTAGGAGAGCCACCAGTCTAGGAAAGCCCTCCTTCACACTCACACCTGCACTCCCACACTGTCCAGAGACAGGTCTGTGGAACTTAGACTGCTGCCTACTGGTCCCCTTCCTGCCCCATCATGATCAAGAAAACCACCACACCGAGTCAGGAAAAGCACCAAACCAGACAACCAGACAGCCACGTCACATTAACACTGGGAAGGAAGTGACCAGTGGGATCTTGGGGACAGCAGCATTCCTGACTCCCAAATGTCTATCAGCTGTGTCACTGTGGTCCTTTCAGGGACAACAGAGCTCATCTCCATTCTTTCCCCTGGGCTCGCAGAGGGCATCACCTGTAGTCTCCTCCATCCACGCTCTCCCCAGACACGGGGAAAGCAGTCAGTTCCCCTTGGCCTGTGCCACCTGGATGCATTCACTTGTACTGCAAACTACCTGGGGATACACTGTGGGTGGGAAACACCCTGGCTTCCCAGATCAGAAGTTAGTTGCACCCCCAGGAGCCAGAGTGGTTTTCCCCTGGCAGGACTGAGTTGCCTCCTGCCTCGCATGGTGCGAGCTGGCCAGATAAGGGGGTAAAGTGGTGTGATGTTAGGAGCTGAGGAAGAGGGGGGCTGCCTTCTCCAGCATGGCATTTCCCTCCAGACCAGAGTGTGGGGGCCATGGCAGCCCCTTCACCCTGTCCCAAATGTCCCCACTACCAGTCTCGGACCCCGAAGAGCTGCTGCTGCCATGTGTCAAGCACTGTGCTAGGCGCTTGACATATTTTATGTCTTTTAATTTCCCCAATAACATTGCAAGGTTGGTGTCATTATAACAACCATTTTGGACTTAAGGAAGTGGACATCTGGAGAAGTAGAGGGACTTGCCCACAATAGCTAAGATGTAGAAGAGGGATGTGACCTCCCTGTTATCAATGTTTATACACTTTCCAGGTTTTCTCTCCTTTCACCATCCCTCAACTTTAGCAGACTCAAGGTAAGTCAGGGTCATTCTTATCTGTGCCCACCCCTCATGGCCAGACCCTGAGCTGACACTGTCATCATTCAGAAAGCTGGGTGCCTGCTTTGCTCTATCTAGACCTCTTTGTACCTGGGGATGGCTCAGGTAGGCAGCTTGATAAGGTTTTCAGGATGTCAGATAAGCACCTCCTCAAGATAACTGCCCACCATCACATATTTGGGGCTTTCTCTGCTGGTATCTTTTATTTTTATTATTTTCTTTAGACAATTGATTTAATTCATGGCTTCTTTTAAAATTCAACTGTCCCTGAGAAGGACATTACCACTCATACATTGGTTTCATTATTTTCCACCCCGCACAATTATAGACTGTAAATCATGTAAATATCTCATTACAGACTCTGGCAGTGAAAAGAAGAAGTGAGAGGGACTAGGGGAAAATTGGTCTTTGGAGGTCACTGCTTTAATGTGAATATAAGTTTGACTGAATTCAAACATTTTCAAGAACGCTAGGTGCCACAAGTTTTGCTAAGGGTTACAGGCTTTAGGGGAGCACAATAAGAATTGTATTCTACCTAGGAGATGTGAATACAAACTATGTATTAAATCATATTAGGGAATCATCATTCATTTTATTAGGCAATTAAATAGAAAAAGGTCCTTAGTTTTTAGAGATGCTCTTACTAAAATATTTAGAGTTGAGATGTCATAATGCCTGAAAATTATTTTAAACTATTTCAGCAGGAAAACAGATGAAGCAAATGTGGCAAAATGTTCAGTTCAGTTCAGTTCAGTCGCTCAGTCATGTCCGATTCTTTGTGACCCCATGAATCGCAGCACGCCAGGCCTCCCTGTCCATCACCAACTCCCGGAGTTCACTCAGACTCAACGTCCATCGAGTCAGTGATGCCATCCAGCCGTCGCATCCTCTGTCATCCCCTTTCTCCTCCTGCCCCCAATCCCTCCCATCATCAGAGGCTTTTCCAATGAGTCAACTGTCCGCATGAGGTGGCCAAAGTACTGGAGTTTCAGCTTTAGCATCATTCCTTCCAAAGAACACCCAGGGCTGATCTCCTTCGGAATGGACTGGTTGGATCTCCTTGCAGTCCTAGGGACTCTCAAGAGTCTTCTCCAACACCACAGTTCAAAAGCATCAATTCTTTGGTGCTCAGCTTTCTTCATAGTCCAACTCTACATCCATACATGACCACTGGAAAAACCATGGCCTTGGCTAGACAGACATTTGTTAGCAAAGTAATATCTCTGCTTTTTAATAACTGTTAAATTAGATGATGGGTATATGAGATTCATTATATTATTTTCTCTACTTTCCTGAACATCTGAAAAATTTACAGAGCAAAAAGCAAAAAAGAAAAACAAAGTTTTCCAGAAGCTCAAAATCAAAGTTATATTGCAAGGATGACAAATGGTTTTGTAGTAAGCAGAATTCTAATATGGTCCCATGATTCCTGCCCCTGGTGTACATGCTCTGTATAATTTCCTTATGTGGAGTGTGGGCAAGGCTTGTGAATATGATGAGGTTTTACTTCCATGATTAGGTTTCAGTATATGGCAAAGATTTAAAAATTTACACATGTAATTAAGGTCCCAGATCAGTTGATTTTGCCCTGGGTGGGCCTGGCCTAATCAGACAATCCCTTTGACGGCGAGATTACAGACAGCAACAGACACTCTCTAGTTGGCCTTGAGGAAACAGAGCTGCCAAGTTGTGGAGAGGGCCCTGTGGCAGGGAATAGTGGGTAGCCTTTAGGGAACAATGGATGAGGCTTTGCTCATCCCTCAGTCCTAAAACCATAGGGAACTGAATTCTGCAAACAACCACTGAACTCAAAGGAAGACCTGGAGTCTCAGAAGAGACTGTGATCTTGGCTAACACCCTGACTGCAGCATTGGGAGACCCTGAGGAAAAGACCCAGCTAATTCATAACCAATCTCCTGACTCATGGAAACTGTGAGATAATAAATGTATGTTGTTTTCAGACAATAAGCTTGTGATAATTTGTTGTGAAGCAGTAGAAAAAACAAATTCACATTTCAACTGTTGTGGCAAGTCTAACTGATTACAAATAGCAGCATTATATTGGAAAGGATTCTAAGACTGGGCATAGCCTCCTTGGGAAAAAAAAAAGAGAAAGTTGTGGTTGGTTAGCAATGTCTGCACAGGCATGAAAGGGGTGAGTTGTACCATGTGTACCTCTTACTGCCATTCAAGGTTGCTTGTTGTATTTAAGGAAAAAAGAGTTATTTGCTGTTTTTTTTTTTTTTTCCTCAATGACAGAATAACCCCAAGGGGCAACAATGCTAGGGTCTCCTAGGGTCACCAAGTTAGAGAGGATGCTAACTTGTAAGAAAGGCCTCAGAAAAAGAGGACCAAAAAATTATCTAGCACAAATCCTAGCAACTGATAAACACCTAGGTTGAGCCTTGCAGGCTGGTGCTTGCAGTGAAGGCTTCTCCATTGTTCCTTCCTTCTTCACTGTCTCCACTCTTTCTCCCTTTCCATGGCCTCTAATTCTCTGCCTTCAGACATGCTCGAGGGTTCCCTGAGCTGGATCCTGCTGCTATTTCTAACTCACTCTGACACTATTACATCAGGTCAGAATCCCTCCTTCCTCTGACACATAGGCCAAAGAAGTCAAAACCAGCCTGCTGAATGTCAAGCTTGGATTAAACATTTATTAACACATCATTGTTTCATATTAAATCCATGCAGACATCGTATCACAGTACCCAGATGTTAGTTTCATAATTTAAGTGAATCAGTATAATGAAGCAGGCCATTCTCCCAAGTTCTTGTTTTTAGAGGGAAGGCTGACACCTGGGTCAGTATGTAACAATGCAGATCGCACTCCATCCTTTTTCGGTGGCACATCCCACAGCAAAGATGTCCTTTTAATCGAAGGGGCCACAAAAACTGGAATTTAAATTCAAGCAGATGCAGATATAGTGGAGGAAGGAGAGCGCGGGACGAATAGAGAAAGTAGCATCGACATATATACACTACCTTGTGTAAAGCAGATAGCTGGTGAGAAGTTGCTATATAATATAGGGAGCCCTGTTTCGTGCTCTGTGATGACCTGGAAGGGTGATATGGTGAGAGGGAGGGAGGCTCAGGAGGGAGGTGATATATGTATAATTATGGCTGAATTGCGTTGTTGTATGGCAGAAACCAACACAATACTATAGAGTGTTCCCCCCAATTAAGGAATAAATTTAAATAAATAAATAAAATCAAGGTAGGTGCAACTGAAAGAAGCACATGAATAAGGTGAAGACTCTGAAAAAATTAGCTTCTTCAATTATGTTAAAGAAAGATTTTGCGGGTGCAATTCCTTGTATCCAGGTGCCATTTAGAATCCAACCAGCCCAGCTTGCCCTCATAATCTAGTGCTGCTGCTGCTAAGTCGCTTCAGTCGTGTCCAACTCTGTGCGACCCCAGAGATGGCAGCCCACCAGGCTCCTGGTCCCTGGGATTCTCCAGGCAAGAACACTGGAGTGGGTTGCCATTTCCTTCTCCAATGCATGAAAGTGAAAAGTGAAAGTGAAGTCGCTCAGTCGTGTCCGACTCTTTGCGACCCCATGGACTGCAGCCTACCAGGCTCCTCCATCCATGGATTTTCCAGGCAAGAGTACTGGAGTGGGTTTCCATTGCCTTCTTGACATAAGCTAGTAGATGGTCTTTATTTGCGTTCCTAAACCACTCATTCATCATAATTTAACTGTCTTTTCCAGGGGCTTTCAACACATAAGAAAGGATCGCCAATGTATAACTAGGCTTAAATACACTATGTGATGGGCCTTTAATGAGAACAACACCCAGAGCTTAAACCAGGGGTTGGTGGCCCACACCTGTCACATTTTGCATTAGAGCATACTATTGGCTATATTTGCAAATTATAGAATTAACTTCCAATGTTTATACTTGAGAGCTTTCACTTAGAAAATAGTACTTTTCTTTTGCTTTTCTTGAAAAAGAAAAAGGGAAATCTGACAACCTGTCAGACTCCCCCCTTTCCTTATGCAAGTAATCTGACGGCACTGAATGGTGGGTGCCCTCCTAGATGAGTCTTTCCCATGTACCACAGTCTCCACCATGCCTTATTGCCTCCTCAGACTGAGGCCAAGTGGCAACTATAATTTATCACTGTGGTTTCACTATTTCCTCACAGCAGAGATAAGAAGAGAATGAGCTATTCCTCATCACCATGACAATAGCCCTTTCATTCATTTACCTTAGCAACCAGGCCCCTCTAACCATTTGAATTTGCTGACATCTGAGTTAAATACACCTTTCCAGCAACAGACATATACCAATTTGTTACTTACTGATGGATAGTGGTTTTGACACATACGTCCTTAGAATGCTTTCTCTTTCTCAGATTACTTCAATACTACACTCTCCCTTTTGATTACCTCACACTAATCAGAATGGCCACCATCAAAAAGTCTACAAATATTAAATGCTGGAGAGGAGAAAAGGGAACCTCCCACACTATTGGTGGGAATGTAAACTGGTACAGTCACTACAGAAAACAGTACAGATGCTTCTTGAAAAAACTAAGATAGAGCTACCATATGATCCAGCAATTCCACCCTTGAGCATATATCCAGAAAGACGAAAACTTTAATTTGAAAAGACACATGTACCCCAATGTTCACAGCAGCACTATTTATAACAGCCCAAGACATGGAAGCAACCTAAATGCCCATCAACATATGAATGGAAAAGAAGATGTTGTACACACAGTATTATTCAGTCATAAAAAAAGAATGTTTAAACATTGTCCATGGACGGACATAAGAGATTGTCACATTAAGTGAAGTAAGCCAGACAAAGACAAATATTATATGATATCACTTATATGTGCAATCTAAGAAAATAATACAAATTAACTTATTTACAAAAGAGAAACAGACTCAGAGATATGGAAAACAAATTTAGGATTACTAAAAGGGAGAAGGAAGGAGAGGGATAAATTAGGAGTATGGGATTAATAGATACATACCACTATATATAAAATAGACAACAAGGACCTACTGTATAGCGCAGGGAATTACATTCAATATCTTGTAATAACCTATGATGGAAAAGAATCTGAAGCTGTACCACTGAAACTAACACAATACTGTAAGTCAACTATAGTTTAATAAATGATAAATCAATGAATTAAATCAAATCTTGCTTTTGGTTAGGGTTCCTCTAACTCAAAGGAGATCTTAGTATGAGTTTGATCATTTAAGAAACATGATTGGGTCCTTAAAGGAAATGTGTCTCGCTGATCCCTGAGTTCCATGCCTTCTAAGTACACCACTGATACCTGTTTGATTCAGACATTGCATTTTCCCCCTACGGTAAAAAACAAAAATTCCGACCCACACAACCCCTTGATTGGTATTAATATTTGCATTTTCTATAAAGGTGAAGAAATATAGAAAAGAGGCCCTCACTTGTTACTTGAAACAAAGCATGTTTAGTTACCTCTCATTAGGACAGAGCTGTTGGAGGGACACAGGAAAAGAGAGGAATGGGTGAAAACTAAGAAAAGGCCATTGGGAGAGGAGGCACAGGACATGAAGGAGTAGGTGTAGGGGGATGCTTAGAGCCTAGTAGCAGGAGGGGCCCAAATGCGTGTGTTGAGGAAGCTGTGGAGGGGGATGGTAGGGAGGAGAGGGGAGCGGGCAGCATCCGGACACTCACGGTTGAGCTGCCGCCTCCGGATCCGGTCCCTCCATGGCCTGTTTCTGATCCAGTGTAGTCGTGACGGTAACACCATGGTCCCAAAGCGAGGGTTTAACACCTCCTCATGGCTGGAGAACAAAAGTGCTCGCAGCGATACAGGAAGTCAAGGCCAGACGTACAAAAAAAAATTTTTTTTTTGAGCCCTCTTCTTCTTTTTTATATCCGAGGCTTCCGTTGACTTCTTTTATCTTGTAACTTGCCTTTTTTCTTCCCTTCCCTTAACTCCCGACTGGCCCGAAGGCAGCTGCTGCGCTGGGGTGCCCGGCTCCGGCCTCCTGTGCCATGTTTTATGCATGAAGATGATGGGCCGGTAATTTATTCGCGCTGAGATCGCAGGGCTCCTGTGTCCGCCCCACGTCAGAGGCTGGGGGAGGGCAGGTGTATCTATCTGCAGGAAGAATGGCCTGAAATGGGGATCCCTCTCTGCAGGCAGGATTGAAGATCTGAGCTTAGCTGCCAGGACACGGGCCAGGGTGACTGGAGCCCCAGTCAGGCAGTGGTGCTCTCCTTTTAGGGCACCTGACCTATTTGCTCCTGGGTCTCTAGTACTAGGCTAGTGCCTGGCACAGTTTGCGAACAATAAATACCTGTTGAGTAAATGAAGTTTCAGTGGTAACCAACGTCAGGACTTCACTGTGCCCACATGAATCCTTTATGCTCCCTGACCTGCTACATTCACTATCCTCAAAATGCTCATTTGAACTTTCTCATCCATCCCATTGCCCACACTTTTGTCTCCACCTGAGACCACACTCCCCCCTCACCCACCCATTCATGCTTCAAAATCTCATTTTCCCGGGAAGCTCTCCTGCACCCACACTGATGGGGCTAGCCCCTACGCACCTGTGCCTCTCTGCTCGTCATGCCTGGAAGGCGCTTATGTGCTAGGACTTTTGTCTGCTTGCTGGTTTGCCTTAAGGTGTGTGTCTAAACAGCACATCAGCTTCTTGGTGGCAGAGACTGTGTGTTCCTCTCCTGAGCCTGCAGTGGTCTGCCTGGGAAACTGGTGGCACCGAGACATGGCTGGGGCAGCTTGAGCCTGCCTCCCCAAACCTCCACCAGCCCATCCTCAAGCCACACCAAATAAACACACAGTCTAACGAAATGCATTGTATTGGCTATAATAACAGCCTCAATTTGTGACCCCTGGGTGCTGCACCTGGCAGGGGAAGCGCTGTCTATGATTGATCGCTTACTCTGTTCAAGCTCTTCAGTGTGTGATGTCAGATTGCTCCAGATAGCAGTTATTGATCAAAGCCTCAGCAATAGTCTTGCTAGAAGGTCAGGGCTGGAAAAAGTGATATTCAAGTTACCAAATTTAGCCCAAGATGATCCATAAGCCTGCTGAAGTCAGAAACTCTGCCCTCTGTCTTTGTGTCCCTCCTGGTGCCACAGGCAAAACTGCCGGGGGAGGCGGGGGGGCATGGAGGGGGCTGGGTCATGATCACTGCAAACCAGAGGTGTGCTTTTAGTCCCTGGGCCTTATTTCCTTCATCTTAAAACAGAAATAACCTGCATACCCTATTGGGTTGTCAAGATGAAATGAGATGAAGGTAAGCTAACTCACCCCACTTCAGTACTCTTGCCTGGAAAATCCCATGGATGGAGGAGCCTGGTAGGCTGCAGTCCATGGGGTCGCAAAGAGTCGGACACGACTGAGCAACTTCACTTTCACTTTTCACTTTCATGCTTTGGAGAAGGAAATGGCAACCCACTCCAGTGCTCTTGCCTGGAGAATCCCAGGGATGGGGGAGCCTGGTGGGCTGCTGTCTCTGGGGTCGCACAGAGTCGGACACGACTGAAGTTTAGCAGCAGCAGCAGCAGCAGACTATGGGACTGCTCCTTGTCCAACCAGCATTATGCCTGGTGGTGAAGGGAATATGTTCCAGAGCCACACTGCCTGGGCGCAGACTCTTAGTAGCCTGCTTAGTAGCATCATGGCTTTAACCTCACTGTACCTCAGTTTCCTCATCTGTAAAATGGGGCTAAAAAGAACTGCAGTCTTAGAGTCATGCTGATGATTTAGTGAATTAATACAAGCAAAGAACTTTAGGTTTAGCTTCGAGGAATTGCTCCGTGTCATGACAGGCTATTGGTCACTAGCCATACAAGTTTGTGAAAGTTAGCAAATTCCCTGGGTCTCCCTTGCCTTACCTGCAAAAGGAGGTGGTCTCGGATACATTCCATCAGGACTCCTGGGTTTAATTCCCTATTGCTTCTATAACTAATTGCTGTTGTTTAGTTCCTAAGTCATGTTCGACATTTTTGTGACCCCATAGACTGTAGCCCACCAGGCTCCTCTGTCCATGGAATTCTCCAGGCAAGAATATTGGAGTGGGTTGCCATTTCATTCTCCAGGGGATCTTCCCAACGCAGGAACTGAACCCACATATCCTGCATTGGCAAATGGATTCTTTACCACAGAGCCACCTGGGAAACCTCACTAAAACTACCACATGTTTCTTGGCATAAAACAACACAAACTTGTTTTCTTACAGTTCTCAAGGCTGAAGTCTGAAAGGTGTCTAACAAGACTAAGATTGAGATGTCCACAAGATTGCATATCTTCTTGGGGCTCTAGGAGAGGACAGTTTCTTTGCCTTGTCCAGCTTCTAGAAGATTCCTTGAGTCCATTTCCAGGTGATCTTTCTTAGTGTGAGGGACCATGACCTAAACCTTTCTACCAAATGTAGTGACTTGGCAATTGTGGGTCACACTGGGCTTTGCCGATCCAGACAAATCGCCGCTGGACCTGAGTCTTCACTGATTTGTCTACATTCTAAGCTTCATTTTCTGAGGCAGGGGAAGGTAGAAACCAAGATGAGGACCAAGCCTGTGGAAGTTTTACTGACTCTTGCCAACTGGACATAACTCCCTGTGATACACCCAGCACAAGAGAGCCGTTTGTCTGAGACCTAGGACGGCTATTCTAACAGTTCTGTTTGTTCTTGACTTGCACAGCTGCTGATTGCAACACAATTTTCTGCTCTTCACGTCACTTACCATAAATCAAATCAGGTAGCTGCCAGCTAGGCAAATTAGAGACAAGGGGAAACTTGGGGAGGCTGTTAGGGTGTTACGGTCACACTCCCTTCTGTCACTCTCTTTCACCATTTGCTTCCTGCACGTCTGTGTCCACAGTGAACTTGAATGTGGAGAATGTAATACAAAATGAAGTGCCCCCAACCCTTTCTTTTTGCAATCAGGATCAGATCTTCTTTCCTCCTCATTAGTCCACATAGTTCCCAAACTTCTGCTGCATTAGTCAATGCTTTTCCAATGTACATAATTTACGACAGCAGATGAGGGAAACAGTGGACCAGAGGGCGCGGAAAGTACAATCGGGTCTAAGATGAGAGGCAGCTGAAAACTTTGCATTTCCTCATCTCTAGTGAATTGAAATACAAACTTTGCCAGTTTACTCTTTACCATCATGGGGAGACTTGGAGGTGGGGGTGAACCTAGAAATGGAAGCCTCGCCTCCATCTCTTGTCATCATTCTTTCTGGTCAGATTGGCAATGTTGCAGACCCCTGGCTCACACCATATGGTTCCTTCCCCTGACTCTTCGAGCTTTATCTGTTCTTTTATCTTGCACAGACTCATAAACGCCCGGGAGTAAATGGTCTGTGGAGTGTAATTCCCCCAAGCGACATTTGCATTTGTGTGAAGTGTAGAATATCAATTTTTACTCTTCTCTGGGCTTTTGGTGCTATTAAATTTTCATAAGTTGCAGAATTTCATGGCAGAATCAGAGTCTGCTAGGAGCAATATGTTAAAAAGAATATGGAGAAAAGCATAATTATGTGATCCTTGCTGCTACCTTTTTCCTTCAACTTATTTTCAATAAATGGAAGCTAAGTGTTATGTTCAGGAGAAAGAGCACCAGCATTTCTAGTTCTGCATTAAAACTGTCCTGGGGAGAAGCAGACCTTCAATTACTCAGTGGAGAATGGAAATTGCTAAGCCAAGGCACATTGTGCTCCTTTTAAAGAAAGCCATTAAGGAAAACTTGGTACTATTTTAAAATAAAAGGTTATTAAACACCAGGAGGAAATGAGAGCACAGCACCTGATTTACTTCTCTCCTGTCACAAACATACCCAAAAGGGACATATGGTTTTATTTATTTTTTGGAAACTGGAAAGCAATTGAGAGACGAGTTCTAGTTATTGCTATCGGACTGTCTATCTACCTGCACTGACGGGGTACTTACCAAGAAACAGGCTTTGGGTTGCATGCTTCAGGTGGCTGTGTTATTTTATTTAATTCCCCCTATATTCTTATTAATGAGCAGTTTTACTAATCCCATGTTATAGATAAATGAATGAAGGCTAAAGGGTAGTTACTCCAAATAGCAATTATCTGATACAATATTTTACAGATATTAATTTCAGATCACTGTCACCATAATCCTGTACCCATTTTACAGATGGTGAAACTGGGGGCAGCGAGAAGTTTAATAATTTGCAGGGCTCACCCAGCAGCAGGTGACTGAGATGAGATTTGAATTCAGGTAGCCTGGCTCTGTGCCTAACCACAAGCTATATTAACTCAAATTAAGCAATTAAAAAAAAAACTGCAGTGTAACTATGTACTATGCTCTACATATTTTAAATCTGGCAATACCATTCTGTGTTCGAAAGATGTCCCATGCAGCCTTGGCAAAGGCAATTCCTGAATGATAATGAATTAGAACATCTGACAGCTATTAGAGAACTAGCCTAGACAACCTCACAGTCAAAAGCCTCACTTTAGGGACAATGAAACTGAGGCTCAGAGAGGTCTGGGGACACATCCAAGTTTGCACAGCAGGTTGATGGATTCGGGCCAAGTCTTAACGCACCTCACCCCCAATCTCAGTTCAGTGTTCTTGCCACTGCTGCTGAGGTCAGATTTCACAGGAGTTTTTAAAGCTAGGACATTTTTTGAGGCTGGTTTTTGTGGAGGAGAGACAGACAGTTGTGAGTTGGACGATGAAAGAGCACGCAGTGCCTGCATTCTATCTGCTGTCTTGCTGGCAGACACAGCCCGTCCCTGCCCTCTCCCCGGCCCCCTTCCTTGCTCTCAAACTACTCCTCTGCAGCATTTCCTGTCTCAGTGAGCAGCCCACCTCCCAGCCATTGCCCCCATCAGAGGTGTAGGCGATCTTCTTAGTGCCCTAAGCCTCCTGCCCGCATTCAAACCAATGGCTGATCCGAGGGAATCCACCTCCTTGTCCCCTCCCAGATCTTCCCTCTAGCTGTGCTCACAGCCACCATGCTGGCCCAGAGCATCATCCTGTCACATGAGCTGCCTTGACACCCCCTCATCAGTGTCTTCCTGTTCCACTTTTGCCACCCACCCCAATCCACATGCTCATTAAAGCCAGAGTCAACTTCTGAAAATGCAGTTCTGACCGTATACTGCCACCACATAAGCCCCTTTAGTAATGTACTTTATCTCGGGATAAATCCACTTTCCTTACTTACTTCCACACTAACTACTCCCACAGCAGTGGAGAAGAAGGGATGCGTAATGAAGATGTTAAACCAATAGAGTTGATGATTGATTTACTGGAAGAGAGAAAGAAAGGAGCCATTCAGGAGGTAACATCCAGGGTCCAATTTGAAGCACCCACTACTTGGGCACACAAGAGAGAAAGTATCCATTCACTGAATTTAAGCTTCAGAAGACAGAGACTCAGATGATGCCCAAAGAAACAGATACAAGAAAAACTGTGAGGGATGCTGGGTGTGAGCTTGTTAATTGAGCTATGCAGTGTCTGTCCCAAGAGCCCTTGACATTTACAAACACTGTGAGGTCTCGTGGAAGAGACTTGTTTTCTTCTGTGATCAAGGGCCCAGATATTTTAAGTTGGAAAATAATTTATTATGCAAGTGGTGCCTGAGTGACGTCAGTGGAGCTGAGTTGCCTTTACGTGGACAAGAACAAGGTCCATTTTCCCCTCTGACTCCATCAGCCCAAGCAGCCTCGATTTAGGCAGAAGAAAAATGTTAGAGCAGTGACCTGTGTGACCTTCATGGTGGCTTCCTCTGGGGAGACTCAAGATGCAGATACTTCCTCATTATATTTAGTTTTAGAAAATGAAACTCTTCTTTGATCTTAATGTCATTGGATTTGGACCCTTCCCAGCCTTGTCACATGACGGGGTTAGGCGGTGAAAAGTCCATGATTCAAGAGCAGCTTCTCTGCTTTTACCTTAAGAAACCATAGAGTCAGATCTTCTAGAATCCTAGAGCTGGAGCAATCTCAGTAATCATTGCCCCACTCTTTCAATTCACGGAAGAAGCAGAGACTCAAAGGGGATAGACGTCTTGTTAGTGGCAAAAACCCACTTGGTTCTTGAGGCTATATTCATACTCAGCTGTTCTGCTCCATGGGTCAAGGCTCTTTCCACATTCACAAGCCATTACAAAGACATCTTGGGATATCTGGGGTTTTCAGCAATGTTTAAAACATTATATTTTATGTGTGATCAAGGACCATAACAAGGACTATATTTTAAAATTATGCTACAAAACTAGATTTGAAAAGTTTCATACATGTCGTTCCCAAAGGGATATTTATCTAACTGAAGTAATGTATATTTTTATGTGTCTTTAGGCTGGAGTGAGGAGAGATTAAAGGGAGATAAAGAAAAAAAAGGGTCAGGGAATCTTCTCTCTCTAAAGTTTCTGGGTCCTAAAGTTGTGGGAATCTATCTAGCCTACTTGAGGGAGGTCTGCCAAGGAGCCTGGTGGTCTCTTCCTCACCAGGTTCATCTAATTCGGATTTTCCAATATTGCTTTTGTTTTACGTTTTGTTTTTCTGGCTGTGAGGCACATGGGATCTTTGCTCCTCGACCAGGGCTCAAACCTGCACCCCCTGCACTGGGAGGTGAAGTCTTATCCACTGGAGACCACCAGGGAAGTCTGTAATTTGGATTTTAAATCTGTATTAGGCACTGGGCACACAAAGATGTATAATACATGGCTTTGCCCTGGAGACCTTAAAATTCAGCCTGGACTGTAGACGGATGCACAAAGAACTCTATTACCAAATACAGTGTGACTGGTGTTAGAGCAGCAGCATCAAGTCAGCTGGGAACCGGGATGTCTGAGAACTGGATCTGAAGAGGAAGCGGAAGAGGAAATCCAAGGCAGCTGAGCGATGCCTTGAAAGACGGGCCGTATCAAGCGGGGGAGGGGACTGAGAATAAAGGCAACACAGGCCAAAGACTCACAGGAGCCAAGTCTGTGCGAGGAAATGACAGGGACTCTGTGAATGAAGTGAAAGCAGGAGGGGAGGAGGGAGCGGAGAGCGTGGCCTGAAAAGGCAGGGCTGAGGGGAGATGCCGCAGCCAGGGAAGCACGAGCCTTCTAGTCGTGGGTGAATTTGCTCTGGCCTCCGAGGGCCTCCCGAGCCAACTGGCTGATCAGCGCCGTCACCCTCAGGAGCCCTCAGTTCTCAGGCTTCCCGCAGCTGGCCCGACGAGGAAGTAGCGAAGATGCTCACTTAGACCACAGGGCGTTGCCATGTGAGGGAGTCAGAGGAAGGCGATGCTCCAGAGACCAGCAGCCGCCCACTTGCAGCCTCAGAGAGTGCGGACCACCTCTGGTGGACCCATCTTGTTCCTGCATGTGATGCTGAGGTTGGGAGTCGGAGAGGCCCGGGAGAAGACATCTCCAGAAACTACTAACACTACCTAAGCAAAGTCTCAACAGAAAGATGGATGCAAATCAGAGAGAAGCATGTTCAAGAACAGAGGAAGAAAAACTGCCAAGGAAATGAAAGATGTAGATTATGCAGTCAGGACATACTCAAAAATGAAATATACTTAAACTACAAAAAGATAAGCATCTACTGAGTGCTTGCTATGTACCAGACACTGTGCTAAATTTTTGGGGGCGTTATCCCCCACATAGGGGGTAAGCCAAAATCTAACCAGAATGTTGCTGGGTGAGAGTAAAATCTGAACCAGGTCCTTGAGTTAGTTGTCTGATACTGATGGTTAGTGTCACTGAGTTAAGACAACCAAGGCACTCTGGCTTGCCAGAGACTTTTCCAGGTGAAGCACTGAAAGTACATTCTGGGAAGTCCTCCAGTCCTGAGGAAAGCATGGTTGACCATGCTCTGGCAGGTGACAATGGCCCAGAGCTTCTCTCTCCTCTCTTTAGAGGTTTACCTCTACAAAGGACTGGACATCTGTCTCACTGGGGCACCTTCTCTCCTGGACAGTGCAGGATGAACGTTAGCCAATCCCAACTGTTGTATCTTCGAGTTCTTCCTGATTCTCCCGTGCTTCCTTCCTGTATCTAACGCCACAGGTTCACCATGAGATGCTGAAGCAGAACTGTAGACTGCCTTCCCTCCTGCAAGGCACCTTCCTGCTGTGTGGGGTGGAAACCTACAAGTATCCCGCATCTAGAGATCCTCACATGACTTAAGAGTCGGCAAGGCTGGTGCCCTGATGTGAGTCTTGAAGGAGCAAGTGGGCAGAGCAAGCTGTTGGCCTTGTGGAGGGAGTGTAGACCTTTGGGCCAGTGCAGTGGCTTTAATTCTGCTAAAATCAGAGGGGGCAGGGCAAATGAAACTCAGAAGCTCCCTGATCATGGCAGAGGCATGCTGCTTCTAGGACTCTGCTGCCTACAGCTCCCAGTTCTTGAGAAGTTCAGGCTAGATTGTGTACCTTCAGCCCCCTTAGTGATTTTATGAGCTATCATAACTCTCCTTTAGCATAAATTAGCCAGAAGATCCTGTAATTTTCAAAAGAACACAGACTGATACAGACAGTAAAATGCCATCGCCAACAGCTTAATATTTGTTTCCTGGAAGCTGCTCTGGGAAGAATTCGGAGGTCTTGGCCAGTCTCAGTGAGCAAGACTGGGCTGATGGACTGAGGATCCCTGTCATATTACCAGAGGGGGAACAACTGCAGTTCTGTCACCCTGTGGTTAAGACTATTGACAAAACCAGGTCTTTTTTTCTTTTGTTTTACAACCATACGGTCATTTTAAAGCTATCTTCTGCTAAGGTATTGATTTTGCGAGTTTAACTCTGGAGATTAGATATTTTAGATTTCTTTAACCTTAATTTTAGAAGTATAAGCTACAATTATCTTTGATATCAAGGGTTGAATATTTGTTGACATAAGTTCTTAATGAATGTAAATGCTCTCTTGAAAATCTCTTGCTCATCAAAGATAAAGAAGATGAAAAACTATTTATATTCTACAGGGTATTATGTATTCACCGTATAGATCTACATATATTACAGTATGTATATATTACATTTGAGGAGTATCATAGAATGGCTAATGAGAAGGAATGAAGATCTTACTCAAATTGGAATCTCTATTTCTTATAGCCATTTACAATTTTCTTTATAATTCAGTAGTTTAGAATAAACTTTTGCTTAATCCTGCATATTGGTTGTATACAGGATTCAAACTGCTTCAGAGAGGAAATGGCATTTGTTCCCTTGGCCATAAGGTGGAAGTGTTTTGTCGCTCAGTCATGTTCGACTCTTTTGTGACCGCATGGGCTGTAGTCCACCAGGCTCCTCTGTCCATGGGATTCTCCAGACAAGAATACTGGAGTGGGGCAGCTGTGAGTGCAGCCAGGGGTGGAGGCTTTGGCTGCGGGAGGTGGTGACACAGAGCTGATGCCACGACCGCCGAGTTGAGCAGAGTGGTAACACCATCAACGATGGGATTCTGCTCTTGGTTTACTGCCGGATGCTGCTGGCTCCCTCTTCTAAAGTACAATGCAAAAGGGACATCATGCTTATGCAGGGTTTGTCTGGCTGTTTTTATTTATTTTTTATTTTTTTGCATCTATTTTTCTTTGCAGTTATTAAATCTGTATGCATGGAATTTAAACCTCTGACATATGTATATCCACGAATGGGCACTATTACCGTTTCGTGTAGAGGGTCGGTTGTGTCATGCAACACTCAGAATGCTGTGTTTAGCCTTGTTTTTCCAGAGTTATGTTTTTTTCAGTCATTTCTTCAGGGGAAACTAAATGATTTATTTGGAGCAAAAAAAAGAAAAGAAGAATATTGGAGTGGGTAGCCATTCCCTTCTCCAAGGGATCGAACCCAAGTCTCCCACATTGCAGGCAGATTCTTTACCGTCTGAGCCACCAGGGAAGCCCATATGACTGCTAAAGGAAACTGGATCTTCTCACTTCAACTATAAATGAAGTTATCAACCTTGCATTATATTCTCTCCCACTATAGACACTGTTCTCCTGTTAGTGAGCACTCTGGCTAACTCTACTTGTGTCTGTTCAGTTCAGTTCACTTCAGTTGCTCAGTCATGTCCGACTCTTCATGACCCCATGGACTGCAGCACATTAGGTTGTCCATCACCAACTCCCAGAGCCTGCCCAAACTCATGTTCATCAAGTCGGTGATGCCATCCAACCATCTCATCCTCTGTCATCCCCTTTTCCTCCTGCCTTCAATATTTCCCAGCATCAAGGTCTTTCCCAATGAGTCAGTTCTTCACATCAGGTGGCTAAAGTATTGGAGTTTCAGCCTCAGCATCAGTCCTTCCAATGAATATACAGTGTTGATTTCCTTTAGGATGGACTGGTTTGATCTCTTTGAAGTTCAAGGGACTCTCAAGAGTCTTCTCCATCACCACAGTTCAAAAGCATCAATTCTTTGGCTCTCAGCTTTCTTTATGGTCCAACTCCCACATCCATACATAACTACTGGAAAAACCATAGCTTTGACTCGAAGGACCTTTGTTAGCAAAGTAATGTCTCTGCTTTTTAATATGCTGTCTAGGTTGGTCATTGGAGAAGGAAATGGCAACTCACTCCAGTATTCTTGCCTAGAGAATCCTGTGAACAGAGGAGCCTGGTGGGCTGCCATCTGTGGGGTAGCACAGAGTTGGACACGACTGAAGCGACTTACCATGCATGCATGCATTGGAGAAGGAAATGGTAACCCACTCCAGTATTCTTGCCTGGAGAATCCCAGGGATGGAGGAGCCTGGTGGGCTGCTGTCTATGGGGTCACATGCATGCATTGGAGAAGGAAATGGTAACCCACTCCAGTATTCTTGCCTGGAGAATCCCAGGGATGGAGGAGCCTGGTGGGCTGCTGTCTATGGGGCACATGTGATGGGGGAAATGGTACCACTCATATTTGTCTGGAGAATCCCAGGGATGGAGGAGCCTGGTGGGCCGTCGTCTATGGGGTCACACAGAGTCGGACATGACTGAAGCAACTTAGCAGCAGCAGCAGCAGTTTGGTCATAGCTTTTCTTCTAAGAAGCAAGCATCTTTTAATTTCATGGCTGCAGTCACTATCTCCAGTGATTTTGGAGCCCAAGAAAAGAAAGTTCTCTCTGTTTCCATTCTTTCCCTATCCTGTGTCTATAGAGAGCAGTAATCAAGCCGCTTGGACATAATCTAATCATAACACACAGCAGGATTTCTCTGACAGTTCTTAAGAGTTTGGGGTTCCTCCTTGGTTCTAGCTTGTATCCCCTCCACCTGAAAAGGCTTGTCTCTTCTGGGGGAATTTTCTCTCCCAGGGAGATTTGTACTCTGACTCGGAGGACCCAGAGATGAGGCTGGAATAAGGATGTTACAGGTTGTGCAGCTGCTAGCATCACACCACCTGGCCTTTGCTTGTTCTGACCCTGGACTCTGACCCAGATGAAACTCCTGTACAACCAACGTGGGGCACAGAACCAGAAAAAGAATTTTTGGAGTTGAAAAGGCCTGGAGACAAATTTCAGTCTTTTTCTCATTTCCGCAAGAGCAGGTGTCCTCCTTCAGAGTCTCAGTTGCAAGCAATAGAAATCCACTATAAACACAATCCGAGTTTGTTTTGTTTTGTTTTTAAGTGAGGGGAGAGGATTTATAATAAGATGATGCAGCAAATGCTTCAAGCAGGTGTCTGAAGAGAGGACCGCCACCAGGAACCTGGGCAGCCGTCAGTCAGACACCACCTGGCCTGCACTTGCTCTCAGGAGTCATGAACTCTCCCTGGGCTTCTGAGTGCTCAACTACCCTCCTGGCCTCATGGGCAGCGAGTGAGCCAGGAGTCAAACCAGAGGAGTGAATCCCGACTGCGCCCTTTCAAGCCGTGTGACCCTGAATAAGATACTAAACCACTTGAGACTGGAGTGTCTCGACACTGGCTGAGAACAACGACAGCTCCGACCCCACAAGGTTGTGGTGAGGATCAGATGAGCTCAGCCATGTGAAAACGGTGCCAGTGTCTCATATTTATTAGCTATTAATCTGGTACATCCTCTGTTTTCTTTCTGTGGATTGGTTTTCTCCACTTCACTGGGCCCATGTTCAAGCTCAATCAGCCCACATGGGGAACTCACCTCTAAGTCCACTCCATCCCTGACCAGGCCAACAGCCAGATGTCACAGGAGCCTGTCAGTCCCCAGACCAAAGTCTCAGGAGAAAGAATCTCCCTGGCTGGACTGTGGTCATGGAGACAGCGAAACTCAGCTGCGGAAGGTGGCATTGTGTGTGTGTGTGTGCGCTTGTGCACGCCCAGAGGTGGATGGATGGGGATTGGAGGGGTGTAGTTCTCAAAGAAAGAAAGGGTCTCTTCATGGTCCAGTTAGTCCTCCCCAAGGGATGAGCCCAGAAAACCTGCATTTTGTCAGCTTCTGTGATGACTTTGATACACACTGCTGGAGCCCATGCCAGATACCTGGCATCCTTTCACCATATCTGTGTGTTATCCACATCGCCCAAGGCTTCTGTGTGCCTTAGCTCCTAAATGGTCACAAGTGTAAAGAGTCAGAAGGGTCTGGGAGTTCTCCCTTCCTCCAGGGTGGTCCATAAACAGGAAGTGTCAACTGCTGGTGAGGGAGTCTGAAAGCCCAGCCACCTTGCCTTGGAGTGGGGACACACCCTGAGGCGTAATTCACCCCCCAGAGCTCCCCTAGGGGGTCAGGCTGAGAAGGTGACTTGGCCAGAGATGGTCCTTCTCTTGGGTTCTTCCTCTCTCTGTCTGTCATGCCCAGCTTTCTGGCTTCCCTGGGAACATCTCCTTAATAAATCAGTTACACATGAATCCTGCTCTCAGGGCCTGTTTCTGGAGCCCCTTGGGAGAATGGCATTGAAACATGTATACTATCATGTAAGAATCGAATCACCAGTCTATGTCCAATGCAGGATACAGCATGCTTGGGGCTGGTGCACGGGGATGACCCAGAGGGATGTTGTGGGGAGGGAGGTGGGAGGGGGGTTCATGTTTGGGATCGCATGTACACCCGTGGTGGATTTATGTCAATGTATGGCAAAACCAATACAGTATTGTAAAGTAAAAAAAAAAATAATAATAATAATAAAAATAAAACAATCCCATGGATCAAAAAATGAATCTGAACTCATTTGTGAGCCATTAATGGATGTAACTGGTGTCCATGGGAAATGCGTTCTTTCCATCCTCTGAGGTTTGGTTTTGTTTCTCACCCCTGCATTCTTCAGTGGGTCCCACCCACTGAGAGAGGCTGCTGGGGAGCCCAATCTCTCTGCCTTCAGAAAATGATCTTCTTTCAAAGAAAACAAGGAGGACAGCCATACCACTCCTTTAAAAAAAAGAAAGAAAGAAAAGGAGGTTGGTCTGGTATGTGACCTGATCTTCTTTGCTGGCCCCCTTCCCTCACCAGCTGGGAGAGCAGTTTTAACTTTCAGAAAAATAGACTCTTCCTGCCAAGTCCAGCTGCCTGTCTGAAAGCTAAACATGGGGAGGCCAGCAACTGGAGGCAGGATAAGAGGTGACATTTCTAGGACAAGCTGCCATCTTAGCTGATTCTCACAAAGTAATACTCCTGATGCCTGTTGTGGGGGTGGCTACTGCTGATTAGTAGGACAGGCACTGTGAGTGGATTTCAATGAGAAGTGATCTTATGCTTAGAGATCACACAGGGCTGACTGTGTCCTTGAAGCCAACCAAGGCACTCCTTTGGGCCAGTCTCAATGCCAGGCAGATGAGACAGTCCCTGGTGTGGGCAGAATTGGTCTGTCTCTTCTTCCTAGCCTCCCTTCAAAATATTCTGGCCATCTCAGCTTGGCACTGAAGACTAAAATTCCTACTGCACAAATTCACCTCTTTGGGTGAAAGCCTGTCTGTGATTTAAATGTAAACCTTTTGAGAGAGAGAGCACATTTCCCTGCTGTGTTTACCAGGACTTTCGGGGTTGCAAGTGACAGCAATCTGACTTGAAATGACATAAACATAAAGTAGGGTTTAATTGACTCAGGAATCTACCCTGATTACAGAGCCAATTAAACCAAGCTTTAGAAGGCTTTCCTAGTGGCTCAGGGATAAAGAATCCACTTGCCAATGCAGGGGATGCAGGTTTGATCCCTGGGTCAGGAAGATCCCCTGGAGAAGGAAATGAGAACCCACTCCGGTATTCTTGCCTGGGAAAACCCATGGACAGAGGAGCCTGGCAGGTCTCAAAAGAGCCAGACACGATTCAGGGACTAAACAACAACAATCAGGATAGACTGTAAGCACAGATGAGCCAGATGCCAAAGTAATGTCATCAGAAATCTTTTTTTCTGTTTGTCAGCTTTGCTTTCCTCTGTGTTGGCTTCGTTCTCAGATGGCCTCAGTAGCTCCCTCCTACTCTCTTAGCAACCCCTGTCACCCCAGCCCAAATTTCAGGACTGCTCCCGATTGGCTTAAAGTGAGTCACGTTATCCCTGAGAACCAACTGCTGTAACTCTGATGGATAAGCCTTAGCCATGTGCCGATGGCTGGGGTGGGGAAGAGGGTTCAGCCCCACTCAGAGTAGGAGAGGGTGGTTCAGTAAACTTCAGTAAACTTGATCTTACCAAGAGAACAAGAAATGGGTAATACAAAGACAAAAGCAACACCATCTACCACACTTACGATCAGTTTTCTTACTTCCGAGCATAACAACAAGCAGAGAGCAGCTCCCTACAGAATGAGACATGGCAGGGGATGTAAAGACAAGTCTAGAGTAAAGGGCACCAAGTTGGGAAACCAGACAGGCATGGGGGGCACACACTAGGGCTCCTTGAGGACACATGGGACAAACAGGGGCTCTGAGATTTTAACGGTACACTGTTAGAGGCTGAGAAAATGTCAAGACCACACAGAAAGTAGCAGTGGAAATGCAGGTAGCTTGACAGGGAAATGGGCAGGCAGCCAGCACTGTAGCTCACAATTCATACCAATAGGCTTCCCCTAAGGAACATGCTCCCCTTTATTTGCTAAAGATGATATGACTGTGGATGAAGTGAACACATAATTGATTGTCTAAATGGGCCTTTTAGAAGGAAGAGGGCACTCTTAATAATTACACCAGGAAGACTGTAATAAATTAAGACTGGCTTGGGAGAGCTAGGGCACAGGGTCACCCTAACTGGAGCTACTAACGGTAGAGCATGGCTTTATTCTAATAGTGATGATGGATATGCATGGATTCATCCACAGCCCCTCAGCACCCCCATCATTCTATTATGGGTTCCAGAACAACCAGTGGGGGATGTATCCTCTGACCTTCATCTTTCTAGCCCTGTTCTCTACCCAACCAGACAGTACAGTGAGAGGACAAAAGACACAGTTTAAATAATTAAAATTAAACCAGCAATTAACTAAGCAAGGCAGTATGTCAGACTGGTTAATGGATTTCACTTGGAGGTTTAGATCTCAGTTATGTGGCTTAGGCAAGATTCTGGGGGGCTCGATTCCTGATCTGTAAAATGGAGACAAGAGCACACACTGAGCTTTTCTTTGTTTTTTTGGGGTGGCACTAATCTTTATGTGGATTATTTCATTCGGTTATCATTACAAACTCACAAGGCAGGTACTATTGTTATCTCCATTTGGCAGACCAAGGCACTGAAGCTCAGGGAGCTTAAGAACTTACTCCAGGTCATACAATTAATAAATATGTATCTGGTGGTGGTTTTGGTGATTAAATGAGACAAAGCTTATTAAAAACTTAGCATATTGATTGAATGCCAAGAGAAAGCCCTGGATAAATGTTAGCCCTTCATGATGAAAATTTAATATTTCAGTATTATCGTTATCTTACGTTTGTAATTTGGAAGGAAATGGCAACCCACTCCAGTACCTCTGCCCAGAAAATCCCATGGATGGAGGAGCCGGTAGTCTATAGTCCATGGGGTCGCAAAGAGTCGGACACAACTGAGCGACTTCACTTTCACTTTAATCTGGATCATATTTCTAACCAGCCATATCCTAAGAGGACATTATTGTTGATGCGAACCATCTCTGAAAGACCCAAGAATCTGAAACATCCAGGCACTTTGTGCTGCAGCTGGGAAAAGAAAATATTCGCATGTATCCTTAAACCCAGACAGTTATTAAAAAAAATAAAAATAAAGCAAGTGTCCTCGGTGGACAGAAAGCAGCAGATTGGGGTTGGGAGGGAGAGAGAGAATAGTTTAATCATCTGTCCTTTATCTCCTAAAAGGAGGCTTGTGTGCTAGGAATGCACAATCAGGCATCACTCTGCCCCCAGGAGCTGCTCACTGGCTCCAGAAAATCCATTAGCATTGCAAAGGACCTGTTCAACAGGCACCCAGGGAGAACCTTACATATTTGTCTCCAATCCTTGCAAAGGTCCTACGGCCAGGTAAGTCATCTGAGCCACCTCCCTCCACCCCTGAGTTACGCCCAGGCAGAGGGCACAGGAGAAACACTCAGCCACTGAGAGATGCCACCGACCTGTCATCCATCTACCAGGGAAGCAACACCTGGGGGGTTAGGACCAGGGCTTCATACAATGGGAACTGTTCAAGTTTCTGGATCAAATGGATGGTGCCACCTTGGGCAAATTTGTTATTTAGCTCTTTGAGCCTTGGTTTCCAAGTTGATAAAATAGGGATAATAGAACCTTCCTCATATCTTGAAAGAAACAATGTATTCAAATTGCTATGTTGCACATCTGAACTTAATATAATATTGTAAGTTATTGATAGTATACCTCAGTCAAAGAAAAAGCAATGTATATTGTATGCTTAGCAGAGTGCCTGACACCTAGGAGAGTTTCATAAAAGTTAACTATTGTTAATATTAAGTATTCATTGAAAACATTACTGTGTTAGGAAGTGCGAACACAGAAATATAAAGACTGTGACCTCTACAGCTTATGGACACAAACAGGGAGAAAAGACTAACCACAGAGGGACCTCCTTGGTGGTCCAGTGGTTAAGAATTCACCTTGCAATGCAGGGGACGTGGGTTTGATACCTTGTCAGGGAACTTAGACCCCACATGCTGCAGAGCAATGAAGACAGAGCATTGCAACTACTGAAGCCTGCGTGCCCCAGAGCCCCCGTGACAACTACAGAGCCCATGGGCCACAGTGAGAAATCCCACATGATTCAACAAGGGTCCTGCATGCTGCAGCTCAGACCTGAGAAAGCTAAAAAAAAAAAAAGACTAGCCATATAAAATGACTGGCCATCCAGTGGGTGCTCAATTGGATGGTGTGACAGGGGTTCAGAGAAGAGAGAGGTGGGTGCAGAGAGGTGTAGGCTGGACATACCAGGAGGTAAGTGATGAGGATGGTTGGAGTCTTGGCACATGCAGGGAGAGAAAAAGCTCAACGGAAGCTAGAATGGGCCTGGAAGAGAGGCATCCCAAGTAAACAGGCAGGAGGCACCCCAGAAAGAAACAGGATCTGCTGTCCCCTCATTTGACCCACCCCAGCTGAGACCCAGGACCTAGTCTCAATGGTGTGGCCGATCCCTCGCAGGAGTCACACATCCACTGCCCACCGCTCAAGGGTTCTTCAGATCATGCACCTCTAGGAACCAGCATACTCTGGGATGCCAGCCGAGTATAGGTTTCTCTACAGCAACATTGCATACAACAAACTGCAAGTGACATTGCAAATTTCTGATATGAATCGCTCCTTCATTTCCAATTGATGAAATTGATGAAAACTCTTAAGTGTGATGAAAAGACTGAACTGTTCGGGCTTTCACTGTTTTCTGGCTTTCCAGTTCCTACCTCCTCTGTGTCTGAAGTTATTCTACTGGGGGCTAGATTCAGGTAATTGTTAAAACTATCTAGTCACTCGTCAAACAAAATTCTTTGTTTTAGCATTGCACTGTAAGGTCAGAGTATTTTGCAATGATATTCCTAAAGAGTTTTGCTTTCTCTAATCAGCTTTGCAAACTATCAGCCTGGGCTGAATTTTATCTAGGAAGGATTTCTTCCTTTATTTGCCCAATTTTGCAGCACTTCTTAATCAGAGCACTCTGTCTCTCATTCGCCTCTTTTCTCTCCTAGTCAGTGATGGGAGATGAGAATGAGTTGTGGTATTTTGTCCTCTTGACAAGAAAAGTAAATTCCAGATGGGATTCAAGCTCCAAATGGTCCTCTTTTGGGGCAGGAACCCAAGTGCCATGTTTCCTGGGTGATGATGTTGAATAATAAGCTCTCTGGCTTCATAAATAGTTTATAAAAAATATACAGTAATACCCTAATATTAATGATAATTATTATTGGACGTGTCATTTTCAGAATTCACTGTAAGCTCCACAGAGTTGCACCTGAGTTTCTGGGCACTTCAGCTGGTAGGGTCAGGGTAGCTGGGACCCAGTGTTGCAATAAATGCTGTGGTCACCGTGTCCCAAATGTCTAGTTGAACTTTGTACTTAATAATATTTGTCTACCCAGAGCGTAGACAATCCCCTCCAGCATTCTTGCCTGGAGAATCCCCTTGGACAGAGGAGCCTGGCAGGCTACAGTCCATAGTGTTGCCAAGAGTCAGACGCTACTGAGCATGAATGTATGCACCCAGAGGGCAACAGAATGTTTGTTCCTGGCCTGTGAAGCCATTGATATTTTAATTTTTTCCCCAGGGAAATATCAGCCTGAGGATCTGGAACCATTGCTTCATTTCCTGGCTTTATAAGAATTTTGCTTGACCTATTTTTTCGTGAAGGCAAATTAACCCTGGTCCTAGAATTTTTTCATGCAAAAGTGATAAATGGAAGTTTTAAACTGCTCATAGTTTCCATTCGCCTCAGTCAATTACAGCTACTCAAATGACCAGCTCCGGAAATGCTGGTTTGGTCCTTTTTTTTTTTTTTTTTACCCCCGCAGAGGGCTCTTAGCTCCCTGAGCAGGGATCAAACCCAAGCCCCCTGCAGTGGAAGCACACAGTCCTAACCACTGGACCTACAGAGAATTCCCTGTAAATGACGTTTTAATGGATACAAGGGCTTCACAGGTCCAGCTTGTTTAAGTCCATGCTGAAAGGAAAGGTTCCCTTCTTTCTTCTTTTAGCTGGATTATTGGGCAGATCCATCATTCTTTATCAGATTATCAGCAGCACATGAGGCCCTTTCAGCAGGACAGTGTTTCAGTTGTGTGATAGTTATGATGACATAAAGCAGTACAATCCTCCCATCTTGGTGTTTAATTTTGTAAATGGAAGATTAAAACATCCTCCCAAAGACTGAGGCTGAGGAGGGCACTAAGAATCTAATCCTTATAAGATAAGATTGCAAAATTAAAAGAATCTACTGTTGGGTGTGCCCATTAAGGAGGAAATGGCTCAGACACAAAGTTCTTTCTTGTGCCCGCTTGGCCCAAAGATGCACAATTTGAAAAGCAGGGCTGGACAGGAATGGGCGGGTGACGATGTCAAAGGACAAGAAGAAACATTGTATTAACCAATAAGATAAAGTCTGAACTCTGCAGTTGGCAAGTTAGGACACTAGGCCTTCCTTCTTAAAACTTGAGACTGCTTTTCCAAAACTAAACATTTGTCCCTTGATGAACAGGGCTTCCCTGGCGGCTCAGTGGTAAAGAATCCACCTGCAAGGCAGTAAACACAGGTTTGATCTCTGGGTTGGGAGAAGGAATGGGCAACCCACTCCAGCATTCTTGCCTGGGAAATCCCATGAACAGAGGAGCCTGGCGGGCTACAGTCCAAGGGTGGCAAAACAGTCAGACAGACTTAGCAACTAAACAACAACAACCCTTAATAAACGGTAGGTTGGATTCAACTGTTATCCATACGTTTACCCAGAGGAGAATCTATCTCTAAGAGCAGCGGTCCTCAACCTTTTGGCACCAGGGACTGGTTTCATGAAAAACGATTTTTCCATAGACTAGGGCTGGGGTGGAGAAGGCAATGGCACCCCACTCCAGTACTCTTGCCTGGAAAATCCCATGGACAGAGGAGCCTGGTAGGCTGCAGTCCATGGGGTCACTACTAGTCGGACACGACTGAGCGACTTCACTTTCACTTTTCACTTTCATGCATTGGAGAAGGAAATGGCAACCCACTCCAGTGTTCTTGCCTGGAGAATCCCAGGGACGGGGGAGCCTGGTGGGCTGCCGTCTATGGGGTCGCACAGAGTCAGACACGACTGAAGCGACTTAGCAGGGCTGGGGTGGGGTGGGAGTGGGGTTGATGGTTCTGGGGATGATTTAAGCTCATTACATTTATCGTGCACATCATTTCTATTATTATTATATTGTGATATATAATGAAATAATTACACAACTCACCATATTGCAGAATAAGTGGGCGCCCTGAGCTTGCTTTCCTGCAACTAGAGGGTCCCACCTGGAGGCGATGGGGAGCGTCTATAAATACAGATGAAGCTTCCCTCCCTGGCCCACCACTAACCTTCTGCTGTGCAGCCCCCTTCCTGACAGGACAGGGACCTATATGAGTCCATGGCCCGGGGGCTGGGGACCATGGTCTAAGAGGACCAGCTAAGTCCCTGCCCTGGACACGGGGGGCCTTGAGGGCTGAGCCGCAGGGCCCCTCGGCTCAGCGAGCAGGTCTGCAGGTCCCGCAGCGGTGCAGGCCAACTGCACCTCGGATGCCCTTGAGGAATAACTGAGTGAATATTTCACACTGGAGGAAACGCACTACCTGGGAACAAGAGACGTGATCCTCGGTCAGTTTCTGCGGGTGGAAAAGAGTCCCCTCACTGGTGGGTAAAGGATGCCTGGAGAAGCAGGGGGTTTAACCCGTCTCTTCCCTAAACAGAAGCCTGGAATTGTGTCATTCTGCCCCCCTCCATGTCCAAGGAGTGGTGGCTGCTCGGGCGCAGGAGGGCCGAGAGGAGCTACCCCATGCCTGAGATCAGGGGCAGCGGCTGAGAGGAGCTACTCCACGTTTAAGGTTGGGGCGGGGGCGGCCGTGAGGAGATACCCCTTGTCCAAGGTAAGGAGCAGTGGCTGCGCTTTGCTGGAGCAGCCATGAAGAGATACCCCACGTCCAAGGTAAGAGAAACCCAAGTAAGATGGTAGGTGTTGCGAGAGGGCATCAGAGGGCAGACACACTGAAACCATAATCACAGAAAACTAGTCAACCTAATCACACGGACCACAGCCTTGTCTAACTCAAGGAAACTAAGCCATGCAGTGTGGGGCCACCCAAGATGGGCGGGTCATGATGGAGAGGTCTGACACAATGTGGCCCACTGGAGAAGGGAATGGCAAACCACTTAAGTATTTTTGCCTTGAGAACCCCATGAACAGTATGAAAAGGCAAATGATAGGATACTGAAAGAGGAACTCCCCAGGTCGGTAGGTGCCGAATATGCTACTGGAGATCAGTGGAGAAAAAACTCCAGAAAGAATGAAGGGATGGAGCCAAAGCAAAAACAATACCCAGCTGTGGATGTGACCGGTAATAGAAGCAAGGTCCAATGCTGTAAAGAGCCATATTGCATAGAACCTGGAATGTCAGGTCCATGAATCAAGGCAAATTGGAAGTGGTCAAACAGGAGATGGCAAGAGTGAATGTCGACATTCTAGGAATCAGCAAACTAAAATGGACTGGAATGGGTGAATTTAACTCAGATGACCATTATATCTACTACTGCGGGCAGGAATCCCTTAGAAGAAATGGAGTAGCCATCATGGTCAACAAGAGTCCTAAATGCAGTCCTTGGATGCAATCTCAAAAACAACAGAATGATCTCTGTTCATTTCCAAGGCAACCATTCAATATCACAGTTATCCAAGACTATGCCCCAACCAGTAACACTGAAGAAGCTGAAGTTGAACGGTTCTATGAAGTACAAGACCTTTTAGAACTAACACCTCCAAAAGATGTCCTTTTCATTATAGGGGTCTGGAATGCAAAAGTAGGAAGTCAAGAAACATCTGGGGTAACAGGCAAAGTTGGCCTTGGAATACAGAATGAAGTAGGGCAAAGGCTAATAGAGTTCTGCCAAGAGAACGCACTGGTCATAGCCAAAACCCTCTTCCAACAACACAAGAGAAGACTCTACACATGGACATCACCAGATGGTCAACACCAAAATCAGACTGATTATATTCTTTGCAGCCAAAGATGGAGAAGCTCTATAGAGTCAGCAAAACAAGACCAGGAGCTGACTGTGGCTCAGATCATGAAATCCTTATGGCCAAATTCAGACTGAAATTGAAGAAAGTAGGGAAAACCACTAGACCATTCAGGTATGGCCTAAATCAAATCCCTTATGATTATACAGTGGAAGTGAGAAATAGATTTAAGGGACTAGATCTGATAGATAGAGTGCCTGATGAATTATGGACGGAGGTTTGTGACATTGTATAGGAGACAGGGAGCAAGACCATCCCCATATGAAAGAAATGCAAACAAGCAAAATGGCTGTCTGGGGAGGCCTTACAAATAGCTGTGAAAAGAAGAGAAGTGAAAAGCAAAGGAGAAAAGGAAAAATATAAGCATCTGAATGTAGAGTTCCAAAGAATAGCAAGGAGAGATAAGAAAACCTTCCTCAGGGATCAAAGCAAAGAAATAGAGAAAAACAACAGAATGGGAAAGACGAGATCTCTTCAAGAAAATTAGAGAAAACAAGGGAACATTTCATGCAAAGATGGGCTCGATAAAGGACAGAAATGGTATGGACCTAACAGAAGCAGAAGATATTAAGAAGAGGTGGCAAGAATACACAGAAGAACTGTGCAAAAAAGATCTTCATGACCAACATAATCATGATGGTGTGATCACTCACCTAGAGCCAGACATCCTGGAATGTGAAGTCAAGTGGGCCTTAGAAGCATCACTACAAACAAAGCTAGTGGAGGTGATGGAATTCCAGTTGAGCTGTTTCAAATCCTGAAAGATGAGGCTGTGAAAGTATTGCACTCAATATGCCAGCAAATTTGGAAAACTCAGCAGTGGCCACAGGACTGGAAAAGGTCAGTTTTCATTCCAATCCCAAAGGAAGGCAATGCAAAAGAATGCTCAAACTACCACACAATTGCACTCATCTCACATGCTAGTAAAGTAATGTTCAAAATTCTCCAAGCCAGGCTTCAGCAATATGTGAACTGTTAACTTCCAGATGTCCAAGCTGGTTTTAGAAAAGGCAGAGGAACCAGAGATCAAATTGCCAACATCCACTGGATCATCGAAAAAGCAAGAGAGTTTCAGAAAAACATCTATTTCTGCTTTATTGATTATGCCAAAGCCTTTACATGGATCACAAACTGTGGACAATTCTGAAAGAGATGGGAATACCAGACCACCTGACCTGCCTCTTGAGAAACCTGTATGCAGGTCAAGAAGCAAAAGTTAGAACTGGACATGGAACAACAAACTGGTTCCAAACAGGAAAAGGAGAACGTCAAGGCTGTATATTGTCATCCTGCTTATTTAACTTATATGCAGAGTACATCATGAGAAACGCTGGGCTGGAAGAAGCACAAGCTAGAATCAAGATTGCCAGGACCTCAGATATGCAGATGACTCCACCCTTATGGCAGAAAGTGAAGAGGAACTAAAAAGCCTCTTGATGAAAGTGAAAGTGGAGAGTGAAAAAGTTGGCTTAAAGCTCAACATTCAGAAAACGAAGATCATGGCATCCGGTCCCATCACTTCTTGGGAAATGGATGGGGAAACAGTGTCAGACTTTACTTTTGGGGCTCCAAAATCATTGCAGATGGTGATTGCAGCCATGAAAGTAAAAGACGCTTACTCCTTGGAAGGAAAGTTATGACCAACCTAGATAGCATATTGAAAAGCAGAGACATTACTTTGCCAACAAAGGTCCGTCTAGTCAAGGCTATGGTTTTTCCAGTAGTCATGTATGGATGTGAGAGTTGGACTGTGAAGAAGGCTGAGCGCCAAAGAATTGATGCTTTTGAACTGTGGTGTTGGAGAAGACTCTTGAGAGTCCCTTGGACTGCAAGGAGATCCAACCAGTCCATTCTAAAGGAGATCAGTCCTGGGTGTTCATTGGAAGGACTGATGCTAAAGCTGAAACTCCAGCACTTTGGCCACCTCATGCAGAGTTGACTCATTGGAAAAGACTCTGATGCTGGGAGGGATTGGGGGCAGGAGGAAAAGGGGACGACAGACGATGAGATGGCTGGGTGGCATCACCGACTCGATGGACATGAGTTTGAGTGAACTCCGGGAGCTGGTGATGGACAGGGAGGCCTGGCGTGCTGCGATTCATGGGGTCGCAAAGAGTCAGACACGACTGAGCGACCGAACTGAACTGAACTGAACGCCCCCAGCCCCCGCCGTTACCTCCCAGGTGCCTTCCTGTAAGGATTTGATGCCTCTGGTGTTTTCCCACGACACAGGGCGACGCCATGTTTCGCGCACAACTTTGCCTCCCGCCCCGCCGTTCCCTGACTTCAGCCAGCGCTGGGGTGAAGAGCCCGTACCTTCAGTCCGCCAGCCAGGGGCGCGGGGGCCGGGCGACAGGTGCCTGGTGCCCAGCGGAGGAGCCGGGGACGACGAGGGCGAGCTGCTGACGGACAGCTGAACCCCTCTCTTCCCACAAACACCAGAGGAAGAGGATTCTGGCAAGAGTGACAGCTGGAGGTACTCTGAAGCCACCTCGGAGCCCGCGACTTGCAGGACTCAGGCCACATCCAGACACCGGCCGCAGAGAGCGGTCTCGCGCGCCGCGGGGTTTGGACGCGCTCCTCTTCCGCCACCTATCGGTGACCGCGGCTCATTGCAGTTTCCAAAGCTAACCTCGACTCCCCTGTGAAGAGGACCAATGCAGGACGAGGACCAAGCCAGGAAAACTGGAACCATTCAAGGCACATTTTTCTGCCTACTGATTAATATAGATTTATTGCGTCCTCGGGGGGAAATACATCTTCTTAAAATCTCTATGGTCTATAGTGAAGTCTGTCAGTCGTGTCCGACTCTTTGTGACCCCGTGGACTGTAGCCCACCAGGCTCCTCCGTCCGTGGGATTCTCCAGGCAAGAATACTGGAGTGGGTTCCTGCTCCAGGGGATCTTCCCAACCCAGGAATCGAACCCAGGTTTCCCGCAATGCAGGCAGGAATGCTGAGCTTTAACCTCTGAGCTACCAGGAAAGCCCAATATGTTCTATGATACTGGGTAAATTAGCTCTTGAGTTTCAGCTACCAAAATAATCATATATGGCGGTAAGGGATAGGCAGAGTTTTATCTTCTTTCTTACAATTAGGTTAATGCTTTAGGATACATACGTGTATTAAGTGTTCTTTGTTGTTGCTCTTTTTCAGAAAAAATGAAGGGATGTTAAAAAGAGAAATAGTATAATAAGACTTGCAAGCAAGAAAGTGTGTAATGTGTGCAGAATTAACGTTAGAGAGCTCCGTGGGGAACGAACTAGTGCAAGCAGAGCATGAGAGATTGTCCATATGTTGTAGGGGTCTGTTCCTTAGGTGGCAGATTGATGAGGTGCTACCAAAAGCCAAACTGTTCATATCCTTCAAGTCAGTAATCCAACTTCAAGAATTCTAGAAAAATAAACGACCCAATCAAAAAATGGGCCAAAGAACTAAATAGACATTTCTCCAAAGAAGACATACGGATGGCTAACAAACACATGAAAAGATGCTCAACATCACTCATTATTAGAGAAATGCAAATCAAAACCACAATGAGGTACCACTTCACACCAGTCAGAATGGCTGCGATCCAAAAATCTGCAAGCAATAAATGCTGGAGAGGGTGTGGAGAAAAGGGAACCCTCCTACACTGTTGGTGGGAATGCAAACTAGTACAGCCACTATGGAGAACAGTGTGGAGATTCCTTAAAAAATTGCAAATAGAACTACCTTATGACCCAGCAATCCCACTTCTGGGCATACACACCGAGGAAACCAGAATTGAAAGAGACACATGTACCCCAATGTTCATCGCAGCACTGTTTATAATAGCCAGGACATGGAAACAACCTAGCTGTCCATCAGCAGATGAATGGATAAGAAAGCTGTGGTACATATACACAATGGAGTATTACTCAGCCGTTAAAAAGAATTCATTTGAATCAGTTCTGATGAGATGGATGAAACTGGAGCCAATTATACAGAGTGAAGTAAGCCAGAAAGAAAAACACCAATACAGTATACTAACACATATATATGGAATTTAGGAAGATGGCAATGACGACCCTGTATGCAAGACAGGAAAAAAGGACACAGATGTGTATAATGGACTTTTGGACTCAGAGGGAGAGGGAGAGGGTGGGATGATTTGGGAGAACGGGAATTCTAACATGTATACTGTCATGTAAGAATTGAATCGCCAGTCCATGTCTGACGTAGGGTGCAGCTTGCTTGGGGCTGGTGCATGGGGATGACCCAGAGAGATGTTGTGGGGAGGGAGGTGGGAGGGGGGTTCATGTTTGGGAACGTATGTAAGAATTAAAGATTTTAAAATTTAAAAAAAATAAAAAATTAAAAAAAAAAAAAAGAATTCTATCCCAAGAAAAGAATCCAAAAATATGAAAAAAGTAAAATGGATGAGGGTCTTCATAAGATTAGATAATGTTCAGCAAGAGAAGAGTTAGTTCTTGTTCATTCAAAATATGGAATATTGCAGACATTAAAATTATTTTAACACATAGCAAAATAAAAAATGTATACCCAAGAAAATAGAAATATTGAATAAAACCGGAAAAAAATATTTAAAATAGTAGAACTGAGAGGGTGGATTTAGAGTCTACAATACTATGTATACTAATGTTTGTTTTCTTAGTTACATAATAAATACAAGAATGTTTTCTTGTTAATACATTTAAACTACACAAAATTATATTAATCAAGAAATGAAGGAACCTGTTACCTGCCTTCTCCTAGCTTGTCTGCTCCCTGTTAATAGACTGATGTAAAGCTCTCCAAGTCACACACACACACACACACACACACACACACACACACACACACACATTCATGTACACATTACTATATGTAGTGGTTTTTTTTAAGAAAATTTTTTTTGGCCATGTGACTTGTGGGATCTTTGATCCCCGACCAGGGATCAAACCCGTACCCTCTACATTGAAGCATGGCGTTCTAACCCCTGGACAACCAGGGAATTCCCTGTAGTGCTATTTTAACATAAAACTCATAATATTGTATTCTTTGCAAGTTGATTCTTTTTAAAATCTGTATCATAAGTCTTTCTGAATCAATAATATATCTTTACCTCATTGTTTTTAACCACTATTAGTATGATTTACTCTGATACATTTAATTATGTCACAATTGATAGATACTTGTTTCTTCTCATTTTTAAAATGTTAAATAATTTTGCAAATGAGTCTTCTTGTAAACTTATCCTGGTACACCTTATTAATGAATTTAAGCTTCTTCTAGTTCACTCATTGGCCACTTGTATATCCTTAGAAAATTTCCTATTCATATTTCTTGTAAGTTTTTCTATTTCATTGTTTACATTTTAATAATTTATTTGTCAGGGTTCTTTATGAATTTTAGATTTTTATTGGGATTTAACTGAATTTAGAGATTTGTACGGGAGAAGGCAATGGCACCCCACTCCAGTACTCTTGCCTGGAAAATCCCATGGACGGAGGAGCCTGGTGGGCTACAGTCCATGGGGTCGCAAAGAGTCAGAGACGACTGAGCGACTTCACTTTCACTTTTCACTTTCATGCATTGGAGAAGGAAATGGCAACCCACTCCAGTATTCTTGCCTGGAGAATCCCAGGGACGGCAGAGCCTGGTGGGCTGCCATCTATGGGGTCGCACAGAGTCGGACACGACTGAAGCGACTTAGTAGTATTAGTAGTAGAGATTTGTAGAACACGAAATATTTCCACCCAGAGAATAATATACTTTCCCATTTGTTCTAGTTTTCTTTTATATCCCTTGACAAATATTACTGTTTTCTTGAGATCTTATTCACTTCTTGTTGGAATGTATATTACATAAGGAAGACATTTTCAATGGCTATTTATAGAACTGAAATCATTTTAAAATAGTTACCAGTCTAGTTGAAATCACAGCAGTTTCTTAAAGCTATAATGGTCTGTCAAATAACTCAAAGAAGTATAATTATTAGCCTACAATTTACTTATAAACAAGGGACATCAATTAACAGGTTTTTTTCATGTCTTAACACACATCCTTTCTTTGGCAAGTTACTTATTACCTGGCAGTAAACAAGGAGGTCAGGTGGGTATCCAGCCTCGGGCATCAAGGAAAATAATTTTAGTTACTCAATGGTCCTTCAAAATCTTTATGTGTTTAAAAACTGTGACGTCTTCAGGACAGGATGTCTACCACCTACATGTATCTTTTCTTCTGCACCTCCACCTGCATCAGGCCAGGTCTCAGCATTCCCTCACTAGAATGTCTCAGATCCTTAACAGATGATGAAATTAAGTTGTCGATAGTAAATTTTTTCAAAAGCAAGTTGGAGCATGATAAACTGATCTTAAAATTCTGAAGAGAAGATGTACAAGAATAGGCTTGAATGTGTTTTTTTGGCTTATCATTTACTTACTGAGAAGGGTGTCTTCAATTATCTTTGAGTTGAATTTATGTATTTCTTCTTTTAGTTATGTCATTCTTTTATACATTTTGAGGCTTTTATTATGTGCATATACAAATTTTTATAGCTTCCTGATTCACTAAAACTTGTAACATGATGAAGTATTCATCCTTGTCTGATGTTGAGAAACCTATGCCATCTTTTTTATGAGAATTTTCATGGTATGTATTTCCTCTGTTTTTTTTTTCTTTCAAGCTTTTAGTATACTTATCTTTTAAGTATATGTCTTGTTAGCAGTGCTTTTTTGAATCCAGTCTGTCAATCAGTCTTTTAATGACAACATTTAATTCATTTACATTTAATGCAATTATTGATATAATCTACTATCTTGATTTTTGCTTTTGATTGTCCCATTTATGTTATCTTTCCTTTAATTGATTTCTTTCACAGGTAACTTTTTAAATGATTTCATTTTTCCTTTACGGCCTTTGTGGTTATGCATTCTAGTTCCTTAAATGATTATCCTAATTACCCCAGAGATTACAAAATGTCTTCTTATGAGGTGCGTGTCAGTTATCAATTTATTGGCTCTCAACTTCAAGTCCATTCTTTATTGCCAGCTATGTAAAAAAGAATTATTTCTCCTTTGCTAGGCTTCCTTGGTGGCTCAATGGTAAAGAATCCACCTGCCAATGCAGGATATGCAGGTTCTATCCCTGGGTCGGGAAGATACTCTAGAGAAGGAAATGGCAACCCACTCCAATATTCTTGCCTGGAAATTCCCATGGACAGAGGAACCTGGCAGGCTACAGTCCATTGGGTCACAAAAGTCTTAGCAACAAAACGACAGCTAGGATGTTGTATTGAGGTTCTGGGAGCAACTCTTCAGCACAGTGTGGGTGGACTTGAGGTGTTGGTGTGGCAGTTCTGTGCCAGAAACCCTCAAGGCCTCTGCATATGGCTCCCTAGAGTCTAGGAGGAAAAATTCTGGAAAGATGAAACCACATCAGGAAAAGATTTTCAAGAATGAAAATATTTGGAAGGAGAAGATGGTGGAGGAATAGGATGGGGAGACCACTTTCTCCCTCACAAATTCATCAAAAGAACATTTCAACGCTGAGTAAACTTCACAAAACAACTTCTGAATGCTGGCAGAGGACATCAGGCACCCAGAAAAGCAGATCATTGTCTTCAAAAACAGATTTTTAATCTTTGCTTTTTGCTATTTGTTATCAATTTTGTACCTTTAAAAACCCGATCTTCAGTACCCATTTTTACTTGAGAGCGAGATTACTGGCTTGACCGCTCTCTCCTCCTTTGAACTCTCCTTGTTCTCCACCAGGTTGCCTCTGTCTCCTCCTTGCCCCTTCTCTTTTCTACCCAACTTCATGAATCTCTGTGTGTTCCAGATGGTGAAGAACACTTAGGGAACTGTTTACTGGCTGGATCTGTCTCTCCCTTTCATTTCCCTCTTTTACCCTCCTGGCCACCTCTGTCTCCTTCCTCCCTCTCCTCTTTGTATAACTCCATGAACATCTCTGAGCCGTCCAGACAGTGGAGCACACATAAGGAAGTGATTACTGCCTAGCTTGCTCTCTCCTCTTCTGATCCCACCTCATCTCATTCCAGTCACCTCTAACTACCCCCTCCCTCTTCTCTTCTCCATGTAACTCAGTGAGTCTCTCTGGGTATCCCTCAATGTGGAGAAACTTTTCATTTTTAACCTAGATGTTTTATCATCGGTGGTGTATAGATGGAGAAGTCTTGAAGCTACTGTAAAAATAAAACTGAAAACCAGAAGCAGGAGACTTAAGTCCAAATCCTGAGAACATCAGAGAACTCCTGACTCCAGGGAACATTAATAGATAGGAGCTCATCAAACGCCTCCATACCTACACTGAAACCAAGCACCACCCAAGGGCCAACAAGTTCCAGAACAAGACATACCATGCAAATTCTCCAGCAACACAGGAACACACCCCTGAGCTTCAAAATACAGGCAGCTCAAGTTACTCCAAAACCACTGACATCTCATAACTCATTACTGGACACTTCATTGCACTCCAGAGAAAAGAAATCCAGCTCCAGCCACCAGAACTCCGACACAAGCTTCCCTAACCAAGAAACCTTGACAAGCCACTGATACAACCCCATCCACAGCAAGGAAACTCCATAATAAAGAGAACTCCACAAATTGCCAGAATACAGAAAGGCCACCCCAAAGACAGCAATATAACCAAGATGAAGAGACAGAGGAATACCCAGCAGGTAAAGGAATAGGATAAATGCCCACCAAACCAAACAAAAGAGGAAGAGATAGGGAATCTACCTGATAAAGAATTCCAAAAATGATAGTGAAAATGATCCAAAATCTTGAAATCAAAATGGAATCACAGATATAGTCTGGAGACAAAGATTGAGAAGATGCAAGAAAGGTATAACAGGGACCTAGAAGAAATAAAAAAGAGTCAGTATATAATGAATAATGCAATAAATGAGATCAGAAACACTCTGGAGGCAGCAAATAGTAGAATAACGGAGGCAGAAGATAGGATTAGTGAAATAGAAGATAGAATGGTAGAAATAAATGAATCAGAGAGGAAAAAAGAAAAACAAATTAAAAGAAAGGAGGACAATCTCAGAGACCTCCAGGACAATATGAAATGCTCCAACATTTGAATTATAGGAGTCCCAGAAGAAGAAGACAAAAAGAAAGACCATGAGAAAATCCTTGAGGAGATAATAGTTGAAAACTTCCATAAAATGGGGAAGGAAATAATCACCCAAGTCCAAGAAACCCAGAGTCCCAAACAGGATAAACCCAAGGCGGAACACCCCAAGACATATATTAATCAAATTAACAAAGATCAAACATGAAGAACAAATATTAAAAGCAGCAAGGGAAAAACAACAAATAACACACAAGGGGATTCCCATAAGGATAACAGCTGATCTTTCAATAGAAACTCTTCAGGCCAGGAGGGAATGGCAAGACATACTTAAAGTGATGAAAGAAAATAACCTACAGCCCAGATTACTGTACCCAGCAAGGATCTCATTCAAATATGAAGGAGAAATCAAAAGCTTTACAGACAAGTAAAAGCTGACAGAATTCAGCACCACCAAACCAGCTCTCCAACAATTGCTAAAGGATATTCTCTAGACAGGAAACACAAAAAGGGTGTATAAACCCGAACCCAAATCAATAAAGTAAATGGCAACAGGATCATACTTATCAATAATTACCTTAAACGTAAATGGGTTGAATGCCCCAACTAAAAGACAAAGGCTGGCTGAATGGATACAAAAACAAGACCCCTATATATGTTGTCTATAAGAGACCCACCTCAAAACAAGGGACACATACAGACTGAAAGTAAAGGGCTGGAAAAAGATCTTCCATGCAAATAGAGACCAAAAGAAAGCAGGAGTAGCTATACTCATATCAGATAAAATAGAGTTTAAAACAAAGGCTGTGAAAAGAGACAAAGAAGGCCACCACATAATGATCAAAGGATCAATCCAAGAAGAAGATATAACAATTATAAATATATATGCACCCAACATAGGAGCACCGCAATATGTAAGACAAATGCTAACAAGTATGAAAGGGGAAATTAACAATAACACAATAATAGTGGGAGACTTTAATACCCCACTCACATCTATGGACAGATCAACTAAACAGAAAATTAACAAAGAAACACAAACTTTAAATGATACAATAGACCAATTGGACCTAATTGATATCTATAGGATATTTCACCCTAAAACAATGAATTTCACCTTTTTTTCCAGTGATCACGGAACCTTCTCCAGGATAGATCACATCCTGGGCCATAAATCTAGCCCTGATAAATTCAAAAAAATTGAAATCATTCCAAGCATCTTTTCTGAACCATAATGCATTAAGATTAGATCTCAATTACAGGAGAAAAACTATTAAAAATTCCAACATATGGAGGCTGAAAAACACGCTTCTGAATAACCAACAAATCACAGAAGAAATCAAAAAAGAAATCAAAATATGTATAGAAACGAATGAAAATGAAAACACAACAACCCAAAACCTGTGGGACACTATAAAAGCAGTGTTAAGGGGAAAGTTCATAGCAATACAGGCATACCTCAAGAAACAAGAAAAAAGTCAAATAAATAACCTAACTCTACACCTAAAGCAACTAGAAAAGGAAGAAACGGAGAACCCCAGCGTTAGTAGAAGGAAAGAAATCTTAAAAATTAGGGCAGAAATAAATGCAAAAGAAACAAAAGAGACCATAGCAAAAATCAACAAAGCCAAAAGCTGGTTCTTTGAAAGGATAAATAAAATTGACAAACCATTAGCCAGACTCATCAAGAAACAAAGAGAGAAAAATCAAATCAATAAAATTAGAAATGAAAATGGAGAGATCACAACAGACAACACAGAAATACAAAGGATCATAAGAGTCTACTATCAGCAATTATATGCCAATAAAATGGACAACGTGGAAGAAATGGACAAATTCTTAGAAAAGTACAACTTTCCAAAACTGAACCAGGAAGAAATAGAAAATCTTAGCAGACCCATCACAAGCACGGAAATTGAAACTGTAATCAGAAATCTTCCAGCAAACAAAAACCCAGGTCAAGACAGCTGAATTCTACCAAAAATTTCGAGAAGAGCTAACACCTATCCTACTCAAACTCTTCCAGAAAATTGCAGAGGAAGGTAAACTTCCAAACTCATTCTATGAGGCCACCATCACCCTAATACCAAAACCTGACAAAGATGCTACAAGGAAAGAAAACTACAGGCTGATATCACTGATGAACATAGATGCAAAAATCCTCAACAAAATTCTAGCAATCAGAATCCAGCAACACATTGAAAAGATCATACACCATGACCAAATGGGCTTTATCCCAGGGATGCAAGGATTCTTCAATATCCGCAAATCGATCAATGTAATTCACCACATTAACAAATTGAAAAATAAAAGCCATATGATTATCTCAATAGATGCGGAGAAAGCCTTTGACAAAATTCAACATCCATTTATGATAAAAACTCTCCAGAAAGCAGGAATAGAAGGAACATACCTTAACATAATAAAATCTATATATGACAAACCCACAGCAAACATTATCCTCAATGGTGAAAAATTGAAAGCATTTCCCCTAAAGTCAGGAACAAGACAAGGGTGCCCACTTTCACCGCTACTATTCAACATAGTTCTGGAAGTTTTGGCCACAGCAATCAAAGCAGAAAAAGAAATAAAAGGAATCCAAATTGGAAAAGAAGAAGTAAAACTCTCACTGTTTGCAGATGACATGATCCTCTACATAGAAAACCCTAAAGACACCACCAGAAAATTACTAGAACTAATCAATGAATATAGTAAAGTCGCAGGATATAAAATCAACACACAGAAATTCCTTGCATTCCTATACACTAATAATGAGAAAGCAGAAAAAGAAATTAAGGAAACAATTCCATTCACCATTGCAACGAAAAGAATAAAATACTTGGGAATATATCTACCTAAAGAAACTAAAGACCTATATATAGAAAACTATAAAACACTGATGAAAGAAATCAAAGAGGACACTAATAGATGGAGAAATATACCATGTTCATGGATCGGAAGAGTCAATATAGTGAAAATGAGTATAATACCCAAAGCAATCTACAGATTCAATGCAATCCCTATCAAGCTACCAGCGGTATTTTTCACATAGCTTGAACAAATAATTTCACAATTTTTATGGAAATACAAAAAAACCTCGAATAGCCAAAGCAATCTTGAGAAAGAAGAATGGAACTGGAGGAATCAACCTGCCTGACTTCAGACTCTACTACGAAGGCACAGTGATCAAGAGAGTGTGGTACGGGCACAAAGACAGAAATATAGATCAATGGAACAAAATACAAAGCCCAGAGATAAATCCACACACCTATGGACACCTTATCTTTGACAAAGGAGGCAAGAATATACAATGGAGTAAAGACAATCTCTTTAACAAGTGGTGCTGGGAAAACGGGTCAACCACTTGTAAAAGAATGAAACTAGATCACTTTCTAACACCATTCACAAAAATAAACTCAAAATGGATTAAAGATCTAAATGTAAGATCAGAAACTATAAAACTCCTAGAGGAGAAAATAGGCAAAACACTCTCCGACATAAATCACAGCAGGATCCTCTATGATCCACCTCCAAGAATACTGGAAATAAAGGCAAAAATAAACAAATGGGATCTAATTAAAATTAAAAGCTTCTGCACAACAAAGGAAACTATAAGCAAGGTGAAAAGACAGCCTTCTGAATGGGAGAAAATAATAACAAATGAAGCAACTGACAAGCAACTAATCTCAAAAATATACAAGCAACTCCTGCAGCTCAATTCCAGAAAAATAAATGACCCAATCAAAAAATGGGCCAAAGAACTAAATAGACATTTCTCCAAAGAAGACATACGGATGGCTAACAAACACATGAAAAGATGCTCAACATCACTCATTATCAGAGAAATGCAAATCAAGACTACAATGAGGTACCATTTCACACCAGTCAGAATGGCTGTGATGCAAAAGTCTGCAAGCAATAAATGCTGGAGAGGGTGTGGAGAAAAGGGAACCCTCTTACACTGTTGGTGAGAATGCAAACTAGTACAGCCACTATGGAGAACAGTGTGGAGATTCCTTAAAAACTGGAAATAGAACTGCCTTATGACCCAGCAATCCCACTTCTGGGCATACACACCGAGGAAACCAGAACTGAAAGAGACATGTGTACCCCAATGTTCGTCGCAGCCCTGTTTATAATAGTCAGGACATGGAAGCAACCTAGATGTCTATCAGCAGACGAATGGATAAGAAAGCCATGGTACACATACACTATGCAGTATTACTCAGCTATTAAAAAGAATACAGTTGAATCAGTTCTAATGAGGTGGATGAAACTGGAGCCGATTATACAGAGTGAAGTAAGCCAGAAAGAAAAACACCAGTACAGTATACTAACGCATATATATGGAATTTAGAAAGATGGTAATGATAACCCTATATGCGAGACAGCAAAAGAGACACAGATGTATAGAACAGTCTTTTGGACTCTGTGGGAGAGGGAGAGGGTGGGATGATTTGGGAGAAGGGCATTGAAACATGTATACTATCATGTAAGAAGCAAATCGCTAGTCTATGTTCGATACAGGATGCTTGGGGCTGGTGCACTGGGATGACCCAGAGAGATGATAAGGGGAGGGTGGTGGGAGGGGGGTTCGGGGTTGGGAACTCATGTACACTTGTGGTGGATTCATGTCAATGTATGGCAAAACCAATACAGTATTGTAAAGTAAAAAAATAAAATCAAAAACAAAAACAAGAACAAAAAACGACAGCTAGTATGAAGTTAAGCTTTGTCTGTAGAGGGCACTAGAGGAGCACTAGAGAAGGAAGTGGTTTCTGTTCTTTTGTTTCTTCAGACTTGGGCTCCTGAAATATGAGATGAGCAACAGTTCCCAGCTGCTAGCTGTTACCCTGGTACCCTCTAAAGTAGCTTTAGGATTGTGCAGTCTGCAAGTCACCTCCCTAAAGATGGCTTTCCCAGCATCTCCTTGAATGGCTCTGAGCTTGTTTCAAGGCATTCGGCTTGTTCGCCTTTCTTGGCAGGAACAGATGCCTATCCAGTCAGTTCAGTTCAGTTCAGTTCAGTTCAGTCACTCAGTCGTGTCCGACTCTTTGCGACCCCATGAACCACAGCATGCCAGGCCTCCCTGTCCATCACCAACTCCCAGAGTCCACCCAAACCCATGTCCATTGAGTCGGTGATGCCATCCAACCATCTCATCCTCTGTCGTCCCCTTCTCCTCCTGCCCTCTCCATGGCATAAAGAAAACCAGCCCCTAATGCCAAGATTACCTCTGTGGGTTTCTGTTTTATCCTGATGTTGATAGCAGTGGAGATGGTGGAAAGAGGTTATACTCTGGGTATATTTTGAAAGTAAAGGTGATGGGATCTGTTGATACAGTGGATGTTAGGGCAAAGTATAAAGAATGATCTCATAGTTTGGAAGTCATGGAAATGAGATCTGAGATATGAGAAAGGGAAAGAGGGCAGGTAAGGTAGAAAAATGACAAAAGAGGGTGATGTGGACACAAGTGGAAAAGAATCGAAGATGACTAAGAAGAAAAGTGAGGACATGCAGGGTCAATGGACTAAAGGTCTTGTAATATCAAAGAATTGCTGGAGTCAGGGTATCAGAAGATGATAGCTAGGAAGACAGCATGAAAATAAAGATAGGCTTGGTGGTAAGAAAACATCCATATTTTAAAATAATCTTTTATTTGCTCCTCATACACATTTTATCATATATTCATATACTGACATACATTACATTTATTTTTCAGTAATAATTGAATAATTTACTATAGAGCATAAATCACAAAACTTAGGTAGAATGTATGAAGTGAATCAGAGACATCAAATATCATATTATTATCTTTGTAAGAAGTAGATAATCATGAGATTTAAGGAGAATCTTAAATCTTAATCTTCAGAGTTAAAGAGGTAGTATACATAATTAGGAAATCAGTTCTGATGTTCAGATCAATGAGAGGTTTGTGTGTACTGGAAACATCAATATTAAAATAGAAACATAGTCAACAATCACATATTCCTAGAGATAGTGTGCTAATCACAGGAAAATCATCAAAAACTACAGACATTAACAGAAACAGATACATTAGTTGTGGGTTTTAACCACTGCAACAGTGTTTTCAAGTATTCAGAAGAGGACTTCTTAATTTCTTCAAGATATAGGCTCGACTGTTGATTATTCTATTGAGATTGAAAGATTTTTGTCTATAGGACTCACTTGATCATTAGCTAGTGTTCATATATTTTATTCAAAGATACCATTATTTGTTAGAATTTATAATATACATTAAGTAATAAATTTTTATCACTGAACCAAAATTATTTCAGTCCCAATGAAATTTTACATCTTGGGTAGCCTCTGCAGCCTTGTTTTGGTAAATATATGACTTCAACGAAACTTTTTCAAAAACTGCAAACAGCTCATGAATGCTTCTTACTCAGTTATATTCATGGACTCTATCTGGGGAGTCAATCTATTAAGGAACAAAATGTCTATGTTTACCTTCTTTTTAAGTTCCATTTTAACTTTTTCTCTTCCTTATTTTCTTCTTACAGCCCCTCATTTATCTGTTTCTCTCCTTTCTTCTCTTCTTCTAACCCAGCATCTGCTCCCCAACCCTTGTCTTCTCCTTGTCTTCTAGGAAACCTTTTCTCCTCCTGTTCTACTTCTTCTGTACTTGGATTTACATCCCCTGTTGTCTTTGTTTTCCATAGAGAATTTGTTCCTATGGCATTCATGGGTTCTTTTACAGAAAATTATGGACAGAATAATTAAAATATCAATACTCTGGCTATGTAGTGATCCACAAACATAAGATATGTGAACATTTCACAAACACAACATTTGATTATCCATTGCTGATGTCAGTAAGGCATACATAGTCTCTTTGGTATAAGCTTCATGTTCAAGATACAGCATCAGTGAATACTTGAATTTTTCATGCAGCTTAGTATCCCTGTGAATTAAAGATATTACTAATGAACAGCAGTATGAAACTCTTTTCAGTATTTATTCAGTTTTTATTGCACTGAGGTGACTTTTTATTTATAGTCTTTTGTTCAGGTTATGTAGTCTATGATGCTTTAAGGTAAGTGAGACTCTAAAGCTGGGCTGTAAACTGAAACGACTCTCCTCCCAACTTTTCATAGATTCACCCTATGAGTGGTTATAGGTCCCATGATTCTCCTGTTTCTTTCATAAGGGTGTTATGGTCAACGTTTATTGTACACTTACCGTGTGCCACTCACTCTTCTAAAAAGGCCTGAAGAATACGACATAACCCCATGAGGTAGGTGCTATTATTATGTTCACTTCATAGATGAAAATCGGAGACACAGATTCCCCAAAGGTCACAAAGGAGGTGACAGAACCAAGATTTTAATTCAAGTGGTCAGTTTCCAAGTCTCAAGTGTTGACCACCATACGCCTGCTTCCTTCCTAAGGCAACTTGGAAATGCATGCATCGACCTCCCGACGGCTGAGATCTTCATCTCTGCTCCCTTTCATTATACAGCTGTCCTTTCACCTATCTTTATTCAGATCTGCTCCATCAGCAAGACCTTGGACTTGGCAATCCCTCATTCAGCTGCCTCCTTACCTTTAACGCCTCCCACTTTTTCACAACTACAGAACCTCCTCAGCATCTCCATTGAACTTCCTGACTCTTTGTTCTCCCAGGGCCATTCATGCCTCATTCCTGTTTTCCCTTCCTTCTCTGCCACACCAGGAGGACCTGCCATCGCTCTAATTCATCTTGTATTTTCCAACCTTTTAACTTCACTCACTCCTTCCGTCTGGATTATTCTATCATCTCTCCCTCCATTTCAGCTTATTAAAAATATCCCCCAACCTTCAAATGCCAAAAACAAATGTGATGGGATGGATATAAATGTGTCTCCCAGATCCACAAGCTGCTTTACCTGGGAGATCTCAGGTCCTCTCTCCCCACAGTATATTAGGAAGGACTTCCAGTTGGGTGGTGTTAGGGGGAGTTTTATTTGAAAATGGTTCCAAAACCTGTAAAAGGGATAAAGCAGAAAAATATGTTTGGGGAACGTCCATGCCCATTGTTTTGCCAAGATCTGTCTGGTACCTGGTACTCTGCTCTCCCTGAGACAGCATTTCTTGTGCCGTTTTAGATATTTGTGTAGTTTCACATTTCCAGTAAGTTGAATGCAGTCCCTCAAAACGTGACAACTGTGTCTTATTTTTATTTGTCTGTGATAGGCCTTGCTTTAAGGAATTAGCATATGTAAAATATAGATTTGTATTCTATACACAAAAGCATTAGGACCTAGTATTGGTGAGGGTGCAGGTAAGCAGGCTGGTACAATATTTCTGAGAAGGTGAGCTGCCTTCCTCAGAACAATCTGGCAGATGCATCAGAAGCCTACACGCTGCACGTGTGTTGGATACTAGCAGCTCCACTCCTAGGAATTTATCCTAAGAAACCGCTATGAACGTATGCACGACACATCAACAAGTTTATTTGCCAAAACGTCATTTCAAATAATGAAAAGTTAGAAACTTACAGGGTGCATCAGAGACTGCTCAGTAAACACGTAGATACAAAAGTATATATAGTACTGTCCCATTTTTATTAAAAAAAAAAGTGCCTGTGACAAAAGATTAACTAGATGTGTATGTGTTAGTCGTTCAGTCGTGTCTGACTGTTTGTGACCCCATGGACCATAGCCTGCCAGGCTCCTCTGTCCGTGGAATTTTCCAGGCAAGAATACTGGAGTGGTTTGCTATTTCCTTTTCCAAAAGGAACTAGATACCAAAATACAAATTGCCTCTCTGGATGGTGAGGTCATTTGTTGTTTAAACGGTACTTTGTTTTGGAAGGTTTTTTTTTTTTTTAATTAAACATGAAAAAAAAATTTCCTGCAGTAGATATGTATTGGTTTTATGACCAGAAAAAATATTTAATAAACTCATAAATGCCATTTTGAGAACAACAAAGATAAATTGGGCTGTGACTGCTTTCTAAGATTTATTATGGAATTCTCTTACACTTACACTTCTCTTACATTTATGACCTGTGTTATCAAAACAATACACCAAAATAGTCTTCAGCATCAGTATCCCAGAAACTTCCAAGTGAAAGTGAAAGACTCTCAGTCGTGTCCGACTCTTTGCGACCCCATGGACTGTATAGTCCATGGAGTTCTCCAGGCCAGAATACTGGAGTGGGTAGCCCTTCCCTTCTCTAGGGCATCTTCCCAACTCAAGATGGCATTATTTTTTTTTAAAGAAAAGTAACCTTCAAGTCTCCCCCAAAGTTGCTACATTTCCTTTTTTTCCAGAACAAGAAGTATAAGTGCTGCTGAAAATGAGCAAAACTTGGAATGTTTTTTAGCAGGTAAAATATTTGAGGTTGATCTGTGTGTCCCAACACTAGGGACCCCAAAGATAAATTAATGAGTAACAATGCAAATTACATATGTACTAGGATGACATTGAAGAACAACAGCAACAATAACCTCCCGTCCCTAACTATGTGGGACGTTTTATTGAGAACAAATGAAGTTAATGAAGTGCTGATGCACTCAGAAATAGGCCTGGGATGATACACAAAGTGTTACCTGGGAGAGTGGGTGGAGGGAACAGCAGAAAACAGATACAGTTTTCAGGGAGGTGTGGGTGGGGTAGGTTTATTTCTTTTTATTTTATATACTTCTACATTCTTTAAATGTTTTAAAAATCATTTCGAAGCATTCAAAAAGAAATAAAAAAGAAAATTCAAGACATGCCTGTGCTTTTGAGCTCAAGGCAGAAACGAGATAGTAGGCTTGGCTTGTTTAAAATTAAATTCCTGAACTTTTCAGAAGGTCAGTGGTAATGATAGGAAAGTATTCTCCCTCTTGCTGTTTATATTGTAAATATGAAGATAGCAAGTGGGCCTTCCTGACCCTTAACTCAGCTAGTCCAATGATAGTCTCAAAGACATATACAGTTTTGCAATGAGAAAATTGCATGGTTTTAAAGTGTAAGCAGGTAGATTCAGAGGGCCATTCTCCTTAACTAACTAGCTCACCAAAGTCATGCTCAGAGCTGGGCACTGACAAAAATGTGAGATGGGAAATGACTGTCTTCAATGATCAAGTCGTTGCACATAAACAACCCCTCCTTGTTCCTGTCTCGGCCAGGCACATTCTTTCTCTCTTAAAACGCCCTTCCCTTTCCTGTACCAAGAAAGAGACTTTCCAAAGAGACTGAAACATATTTGCATGAATGTAGAAACGACTCTTTAAAATGTTATTTTTCTAACCAGATACGCTTTTCAACAGATTAACAAATAAAGTGCTGATGGTGGAATCGCACACACCCATCAAAATTTGGGGGCAGAGTCAGCCACTGACTGCTTATACACCCACAGCATCCTCTGCCGTGGCCTAGGGCATGGCAGGCATTTTCAGACTTACAGATGATGGTATATGTCAGGATCCCGCTGGAGCCGGGTTTGGAATCCTATATACAGGTCATCCCAGAGCAGGCCATTCTTCACCACGTGTCTGATGACGTCAACCCGGCTCCGAATCTGAAACAGATACGGAACAACTAGCAGGGACGCCCCAGCCAGCACAGAGCATCGGTATCAACCCCTTGTGTCCCTGAAAGAGGCAGCTGTCTATAAGGCAGGGGTCTGAGAAGTCAAGGAGAAAAGCCTACTGAAGTTGACATCACAGGCTGAGGTGGGGAGAGGACATCTGAGTGCCACAGAAATTGAAGGAAGGAAAACAGGAAGTGTATCCGGAGCTGGGGGAGCAGAGTGGGGAGGTGGGGGCAGAGTGACAGAGAGCACAGACAGAATCAGATTGCTGGGCTCAAATCCATGGTCTAGCTGTGTGATCCTGGCTACCATTCCATGCCTCAGTTTCCTCATCTATAAAATGGAGATAATAGACCGTCCCTCAAGGGACTGTGGTGAAGATTCACTGAGTCAATGTACATAAAATGTGTAAAACAAGGCCTGCCACTGAGCAAGAGTACCTTAATTCAGTGGCCAAGGCCCTTACCTTTCAAGAATCTCAACTCCTGACACAGGATCTGTTGACTAGTCAAAGGTGCCCAGGGTTAGGAGACAAGCAGAGATGGTTTTGAGTCTCAGCTCAGCACTTACTAATCATGTGACCTTAACCTTGCTAAGCCTCGGTTTCCTGTGTTACTGTTGTGAGAAAAAAAGAGATATTTATGAAATAAAAAAGAAAAGCACGAAGTAGTGTGATGGGAAGTTACTAAGGTTGGACATGGTTTTAACACTTCATTGGCATCCTTTTTCAGTATCCGGCATTACATTTTTTTCTCTTGATAAATATGCTAATGCCAGTAGAGGCAACTTTATCACAAATGACAGAATGATCAGAAGACTGGTGTTTGGATTTATTTCTCTTTCCCACACCATCGTGACAAAACAATGACATCCACTGTGAACAGAGAAGGCAAACACAGGTCAAAGGATCTCTTATTTTGCCAACAGAGACTCAGAAACATGACTTTGCAGCTTGTCAAGTTGAGGACTGCCCAGTTAAGGTGCAGTATCAAGATCGAATTCCTCGCAGTGGAGGAGAGAAGGTCTTTCATGATCTTTCAAACTACAGTCAAGCACGTGGAAGAATCAGGCAGGCTTTGAGAAATGTTTGGACTATAAAATGGAAAGGTCTTGGTGGTTTGATTAGATCTGGGGATGAGGGAAAAGGGAAAAGGTGAAAAGCTCTGCTTCTAGCTGGAGTCACTGGTGGGTTGGGGAGAGGGGGCGGAGGCACTAACATTGCCAATGATCAGACAGAAAACAAGAAAGCGCACTTTTAAGAGAACAACGTGTTGAATTTTGAACAATGAGGTACAAGGATTTGAAATCCAGGTGATATTATCCAGTAGGCAATTGACTCTAATGAATCCAAAGCTGGACAGTGTTGGTGGGAGCTGGGCAAAGTCTGGGCAGGACATACGGATTTTTGGAGCCATTAGCAGGGAAGTGGTGCTAGCAAATGTGTTCACCCAGATACAGGCTTGAGAAGATGAGTGGGTTGAGCACAGAATCCTGATGGAAAACAGGAGATGTAAGTGGTGGCTGGAGAAAGAGACCCCCAAAGAATAAAGAAGAAGAGACGTTAGGAGGCCTAGTGTCACTGGAGCTGAGAAAGGACTTCTAGTTCAAAATGATGGACAGATCCCATGCATAACCTGCCTTCCACTCACTTCTGGATGCAACTGAAGTTGCTGACAAAGCAACTGCACAGGTATGAGCCGCCACAATGAAGAAGTGAAGTGAGTTGTTGGCGGAAGATTTCAACTAATGAATGTGAATGTGGAAAGCAGGTAGGTGAGTGGCATTAAAGAACAGGGCAGAGGCTGCAGAATCCAGGACAGTATGAGAAAGGACATTCAGATTTGGAACAAGAAGAGGTAGGTCTATGGATAATAGCAGGAGCACAGAGCACAAAATTAGGTACATGAAATAGTGAATACCCACTTCCCTACGCTTACACATGGTTCCAGAGCCAAATACCTTCAGACAGTTCTCTGACTAAACGGAATCAATTTTACAGGAAGAATGAAGGCAGGGAGTGTATTTGTGATGCCTTTTCACAAATACAAGGACCTCCACATTTTGATATTTTGGAGCCCCTCAGCCTAATAGCTGGCTCCTCGCCTTTATAAACTTAAATGAGTGCTCCCTTGTCCACATACAATCTAGGTTATAGTTCATAGCCTACTCCCTTTAAAAAAACTGAATTGGCCTTCCGCATTTATAAATCTAGATGTTTCACATGAAAATCCAGATATCCAAGTTTTCTGGAAAATTCAGCGGATCAGCTGGCACTCAGTAGGGGCTCCTCCCTTCTCATGCTTTCCACTTGACCCAGTCCCCACTCAGCTCCACCTAGTTAAAGATCTGCCTGGGGTCCATCTGTGAGCATTTAAGCATGTAACCCCCACCTTCAAGTAAAGCCTGCTGGACAATAAGTCTTACCCATATACAGAGAGCCCTGAGTCAGCTTGAAAAGGTCTTCTTTTTTTTGGTAAATATAGATTAATCCCTTAATTCTTAAAAGTCACCACAGTGGAATAAGCAACACTGCATGCAACTAGAAGCCAAAGGAGCAATGCCTTCAGGCGTCCATGGAAAGTGACTGCCACCCAGCATTGTGTGTTCAGCAAGCTGCTGTGCAAGATCAGGCAGGAAAGGATTTAAACGGTAGCTCCTGTGCAAACTTTCTTCAGCAGATACCTAAGCAGAAAATACCACAAAGGAGGAAAGCAAAGAAGTGAAGACATGGGTGGGGTCTAGAAGAGGCTGAGGGAGGTCACAGGGTGACAGATTGGCAGCAGACCTAGAGAGGAGCCCATCCAGACGAGCAGGAGCTCCTGAGAGTGCTAGGGGCTGGGCATCTAGGAAAGATGGAGAGTTGGCATGATAGAAAATATATTCATGTGTTTGAAAGGCAGTGAATGTCTCCCCTGCAAAAAAGGCAATATGAGAAGGCTCCAAGTGGCAAGAGATGGAGCTCTTCCAAGGATAACCTCTTTAAACAAACCTCAACATACCGAAATATCACTAATATCCTGAGATATAAAAGCACTTGAGTCAAAATAGGGACCACCATGTATGCGGCAGGCATGACGATTTGCCCCATAGTGTGGTAAGTCTGCTCATTTGTATTAAAGAGAGCTGTTGCTAGCTTTATTTAACAGAAGCAATGTGAAAAGCTGTAAAAACACGCCTTTATTTTTCAATGACGTATTTTAAATGAACTTAAGATTTTAAAAATTCCAAGGAAAAATCTCCCTTATGGTTAAGAGATACCTTAATTTATAAGTTTCGTAAATTCAGATTTAAGAAGCAATGCAGTGTCTAAATATACAGACTTTACAGTTAGACCCCTTGCTGCTAAAGCCTTCATCATGATTTACAAGCTGTATGACCTTGGGCAGATTATTGAACCTCTCGGCATGGGATTTTCCTCATCTGTAGGGGAGTATAATAATATCATATCATGGTTGTTATATTAAATGACTTTATATTTATGAAGCTGTGTTTCGTATGTGTTTGGTAAAAAAAGCAATAAAATATCAGGTTCATTTTGCTTCAAATGGATGTTTCATGTAGTGTTTTCCTATGTGTGAAAACTCAGTTTTTAAAACCCCCAAAGCAGGCAGTAGATTATCGGTTTTACTAAAGTTTCAGCATAGGATTCTCTTCAACAGCAAGTACTAAACATAAACATACAAATCCAATTATTAAAACGTAGTTTAAGAACAGGCCTATTATATAAAGGTACATTTGCTGCTGCTGCTAAGTCACTTCAGTCATGCCCGACTCTGTGCAACCCCATAGACGTCAGCCCACCAGGCTCCCCCGTCCCTGGGATTCTCCAGGCAAGAACACTGGAGTGGGTTGCCATTTCCTTCTCCAATGCAGGAAAGTGAAAAGTGAAAGTGAAGGTAACTTCTATAATTAAGGCATTACACATTTATATGGCACATGTTTAATATGCTTAAGGGCAGACTATACACCCTCCTAATTTATTTAGTGATTCTTACATGTACATAGAATTTAAAATTACAATCCATGCTCATATATATTATGTCATTTGACTATCATAAAAAAAATTATAAAGTACGAAGAAGTCCCATTGAAGGAGGAGAAAAAAAAAAAAAAAAAGACTTGAACAGGGATTCAAAGGCTTACAGTCAGTAATCCTAATCAGCAGGGGTAGGGAACCCATACCAGTCTTGACGTTGTGTCCAAAGCCCCAGCTCTTAACATCATGCCTGACTTGGGATAGGGATCTGCTAAAAGTTGGAACTCAAAATAGGCATTGCTTTATGTTGACAGTTTTTTGTAGAAAGCCACCAATAGGGTTTGTTTGCGGGAGACATTGCTGGAGAAAAGGTAAAGGGGCAGACAAAGATCAATGCTTGCAGGTCTGCTAACAGCACAGGTGGGTCAGCTGTTTGGAAGGAAGCAGGTAGAAAAGCCAGTCTTTGCAAATGACTCAAAAAAGAAGCAAGTATGGAGTTTAGTTAAAAATATTCTTTCAATATCAGCATATTAGTTGTGACAAGTGTAGCATGTTAAAGAAGTATGTTAACATTCTCTGTAGTATCCTTGCGACTTTACTGTAAAGCTAAAGCTACTCCAAATTTTTTTGGAGTAAATTTAAAAATTTATTTATTTAGGAAGGAAGGAAAGAAGGAAGGAAGGAGCGTTTCCACTGGTGTTGCTGCTTACTTCCTCATATGGATGTTCCCGGCTTGGTCTTTCTTTTGGAAAGGATAAATCTAGAAAGTCAACCAAATAGTCATATCCTCCAGGAAAAGGGCTGAAGTCCTCATCTGTCTCAATCATCTGTGCAAATGACAACATGGTAAAGGGAAGAAGCATATCAATCTGGTTGTCAAGATCCTCAAAAAATTCTAGAATGGGCAAGCAAATGATAGCAATGAAGTGGAGTAAATATAAAAAGAGGCTTGTCTCTCTCTCCTCTCCTACTCCCCCATCAGTCTACGTGGCTCTCTAACTCTTCTCTTTCCTGAATTGAATTCTAATCCTATTCTTCTACACCAGCAAAACTGCTTCATATCACTAACTTCATTCAGATTTACAGAGAAGGTTATCATTGTCTTAGATATATGTATAATTAGTATACTTAGTAATTAGTAAGTATAATTAGTAATGAGCTATCAAATACCACTGCAGTTTGCAGGCTAAAAGATAAATAAAACGTGGAATGTTTCTCACCATCACCTAGCAGCCAAACATAAACAGTGTTATTGAAAATTCCAAATATTTTCTCTTTTTCACATTAATCACTCAACTGAAAATCTCATTTAGACCAATTCCTCAGGTTTTCGGGTTTCAAAGACAATTTTCTAAAAAATATTTGGGAGCTAATAGAGGCATCAATATTTCATTTTGCTAAGTGAGGACTTAAAAAAAATTCTTACATCTACTATCCTTTTATTCCATTAAAGGAGGAAGGCTTTCATGCCTCAAAAATAGAAAGGACTAATCTTGGAAGCCTGGCATACTGCAGTCTATGGGGTCGCAAAGAGTTGGACACAATTTGGCAACTGAACAACAACAATCTTGGAATAATGACAATTCATCCCAAGAAAAGAGAGTTGACATCTTTGTAACCATACTCACATGCATACTCATACTTCTTTCATTACTGACCAGCAAAAACTTTGTCACAGCCTGGCACTGACCCCTGGGTAGGTTTTTAGGACTTACTGATTTTGAGAATGCTAAGTATTGTCTGCTACCAAGTATTAATGTTCAGGGGTTGAAAGGTAAACTTGAAACTAGTCCTCACCCCGAGGGTAACCAATCTTTGTTTCCAAGGGTATAATGTCGTCCATTTCCTGATGCGTTCCCTAAACTTTGCTCCCCGTGCACAAATTCAGGCACTAAATATAATTGGGATAAAATATACAGATAAGTACTGCAGGGATTTCCAGCCCATTTTGGACCTCCTCTTTCTCTTTCACACTCTGCTTTTCAGTACATATTTTGCTTTTGGATACATCCTCAGTTTTCTGGTGACCAGCTTACAGCATGAACCACTTGAGCCTAGAAGCTCTGTGTGTATGTATCAGGGCTAATTTAAGTTCCAGGCTGACCCTGTGGTTAGTGAACCTCACTCCTTACCATGGGTGCAGATGAGAATTACCCACTTCCTGCTGCTACAGGACACCACCCTCTCTGGTGGAGTCCACCTGCCAGTTTCACAGTTTAAATAGCTTTTTCTGCCATAAACACAACGCCGCAAAATATCGACAAAACAAAAGCAACTAACACATGGTGATGGGAAGAAAAAGAATCCTCCCAAAGAGAAACTGAGCTGGACCTCAGAATGCTTCCTATGAAAACATTTTCAAAAAGGGATTGTTTAAGCACATTGTCCCATCAATTCTCTGTGAAGCAAACGGTAGGAGTTAAAAAATGCTTATCGAAAAACAAATTGGAATACGAAGGGGTTTTCATATACTTCCATAATACAGGAAAGCAAAGACAAATGGTACTTCATAAGCATACCCTGACCACCAGGTTATAATCCTTAAATCCAGCCCAAGTGAAGTATTCTTTTATCCAGGATGGATGATGAAATATTTCATCTCCTACAGCAGCATTCAAGATTTTCAAATATGGTCCAAAGTCCCAGGAATCCTTGTAAATTTTAGTCCCCTCCGGAGGGTCAATGATGCCTTTGCTTAAAGACAAAAAGATAAGAGAAGGAAAGAAGACAACAATAAATAAGGAAGGAAGGCAAAAGTTAGCACTTCAATTTCAACAGTCAATCAGAGGAGCAGCTTTTTGATCATTCAGGTGGTACCCAGGGGTCCCACAGAAGTGCCTCGGGGGACACTTTCCCAGCCTTAACCAGAATAGCTCCTGTTAATTGTTAAGTGTTACGGCTCTCAAAGTCAATACATTTAAAGATAAAAGTCCTCGTCTGGAAAAAAAAAAGTTGGAAAGCCACTGATGCGGACCCTTTCAGCTCAAATCACTAAATTATGGGAATGTTGAATATAATATGGTCACGTTGAGTTTGTAGAAGCCTGCTCACACCTGCCCTGCCCCCTGACCTCCACTAGAATATAAGTTTGATGAGAGCAGCATCCGTGATTGGCACACAGAAAGTGTTAGTCGTGTCCACCTCTTCGCCACTCCATGGACTGTAGACTGCCAGGCTCCTCTGTCCATGGGATTTCCCAGGTAAGAATACTGGAGGGGGTTGCCCTTCCCTTTTCCAGGGGATCTTCCCAACCCAGGGATCGAACCCTGGTCTCCTGCTTTGCATGCAGATTCTTTACTGTCTGAGCCACCAAGGAAGCCCCGCCATAGAAGGGGCCCCACAAACATTTGTTGAACATGGATGGGAATGACTTCAGCCTGTCCTCAAGATATACCGAGAATTTTGTGTCTCTAATATAAGGTCATCTTTCTGTACTAATCAAAGCTGACAGACAGGGCAACTCTACCTGGAAACCCAGTCAGCAATATAGATGACAGTTCTCTGACATTCCTAAAGCTGTCCATCCAATGTGAGGATGGATCATTGCATGGGACATGGAAACTCGAATCCTGGTAATAGAATAGAATGTGATCGGGATGAGGGAATGGTGATGAGGAAATGGGCACCTGGCTAGTAGAGATTAGGCAACTCTGTGGCACTTCTCAAAACAACACTTTTAGTCCATTGTTTGACCAAAGCTAGAGAAGCACTGGTTTTGGTAATAAATTACTTGTCAAATCCTAAAGTTTCTAACTTTTAAATGAATCTCAAATCTGCTTCCTCAACTCCTTGCCTCATCTCATTTTTTAGCCTCACTAATCTCTTGCTAGATAGAGCCTCAATCTCCCAGTTGGCCTTTCTGACTCCAGTTCTTCCCACTGTGGCCTCTTCCCCCAGGAAATGCTCTTCTGCAAATGGAAATTTTAAAAACAACAACAACAAAAAAAAAACACAGTAATGTTCTTTCCTCACTTTATAACTTTCTCAAGCTCTCCTTACTCATAGGCAAATTTCTTGGACAGTTTTGCAAATTCTTTCTAGCCCTGGCCGGACACCCTGTCTCACACTTTCCCTCCCCTTTCACTTACTGCCCCTACACTGGGGTGGATTTGACTTCATGAGGGAAGGACCTCTTCACAGCTGTTTGCCTGTACCTACTATGATGCCAGGTTTACAGAAGGAGCTCAGTAAGTCCTTTCTGAATGAATGGCATACTATTCACTTACTCAAAGTAAATATATTTACTAACACAACATTGTAAATCTACTATATTTCAGTAGAAACAGTTTTTTAGAAAACAAACAAAAAACAAAGTATCTGCATTCTCCAAACTCATGACATTATTTGCACCTCCCTTCTCCAGCACGTGCCAGAATCTCAATCTCTCTTGCTCTCTTAATTACTCTCTGAAACCTCCTCCTGTTTTCTAAGGTACAAATGCTTTCCTGGACACATTTACTGTTCTCTCCTGCCCACTCCTCCCCTCATAAGAAGGCAGAGTTAAACACTTAGTCTCCCTATATCCCTTACTCTGTGTCTTACAATTGAGAATCTAACAATAATCAACCCTCTTGTTACCCAGAATGCTTTGGTGTGACTTGATGATACAAATGCAGATTCCCAGGCTCTGCCTCCTGTCTACCCAATCAGAATCTTAGAGGGTGGAACCCAAAGAGCTGCAGTTATCCAAGTGACTGGAGTTATTCTGATGTGCTTTCAAGTTTGAGAATTATTACCATAGGATACATCTGGGGAACTGGAGAGAGAGGATGGAGAATTCTGCAAATGCCAAACGCCAGACTCTTGAATGCCCTGCTAAAACCTGAAATAATTAAAAACTTCTCTCACCCCTGATCTAGAGAATACAAACTGCTTTTACCCTTGAGATACTGGGGAGATTCTAAGGAATTTTAAGCAGGGAAGGGGACAGAGTTTTGCATTTAAAAAAAAGCATCTTTGGCAGCAAGGCAGAGTAAGGACTTTCAAACTCCTTGCCTGTGATCCCAGTAAGAGTTTTATTTTGCATCAGGACTCCCACATGGGCACCTGTGAGACAAAAGTTTCCTGAAATGATACTATCCCTTGTTATATATATCTGGGCAATATACTCAGGTCTATTTGATTTTACTTTATTACATTTTAAAAAAATGCCAGTTGTGGTCAATGCCATTGATTTCTCAACCCACCAGTGGACTGTGAGCAGCACAGGGTCAGGATGTGCCGAGGAATGGATCGGAGCAGAGGCTCAGGGGCCACTGCAGGAATCTAGGTGAAAAATTGTGAGAAGCTAAATTAAAGTCACAATGCAAGAACTAGAGTGATGGATTTGTAAGAGATTTATACAGCAGAATTGATTAGATGTGGCAACCAGTTGGGTATGGGAGGTTACAAAAGGTCATAATCAGCTGGCTGCACCATTCATGCCAACTTTGCAAAGGTAAGGCCAAGAGAGGAGTGTGCTTTTGGTGTGTCCAGATTTCCAACACATTTAGTCCATTTCTAAATAAAGGTGAGGAACTAACAGTTTCATTTGGCTCAAAACAAGTATTTGTAAGGGGCTTCCTAATGGCACAGTGGTAAAGCATTCCCTGAGTTGGGAAGATCCCCTGGAGAAGGAACTAGCAACCCACTTCAGTATTCTTGCCTGGAAAATTCCATAGACAGAGGAACCTGGCCGGCTATAGTCCATGGTGCTGCAAAGAGTTAGACATAACGGAGTGACTGAGCCCACATGCAAGTATTTGAAAAGTCTCGGCCTGCGACATCAAGGCTCACATTTCCTGCACCGCACTCCCAGGGCACTGTCTGCTGTTCAAATGCACTGCCTATGGAATTGGCAGTTGGGTAGACTGGTTCCAAATAGCAAAAGGACATCAAGGAGGTAAACTGTCACCCTGCTTATTTAACTTCTATGCAGAGTACATCATGAGAAATGCTGGGCTGGAAGAAGCACAAGCTGGAATCAAGATTGCTGGGAGAAATATCAGTAACCTCAGATATGCAGATAACACTACCCTTATGGCAGAAAGTGAAGAGGAACTAAAAAGCCTCTTGATGAAAGTGAAAGAGGAGAGGGAAAAAGTTGGCTTAAAGCTCAACATTCAGAAAACGAAGATCATGGCATCTGGTCCCATCACTTCATGGGAAATAGATGGGGAAACAGTGGAAACAGTGTCAGACTTTATTTTTGGGGGCTCCAAAATCACTGCAGATGGTGATTACAGCCATGAGATTAAAAGACGCTTACTCCTTGGAAGGAAAGTTATGACCAACCTAGATAGCATATTGAAAAGCAGAGACATTACTTTGCCAACAAAGGTCCGTCTAGTCAAGGCTATGGTTTTTCCTGTGGTCATGTATGGATGTGAGAGTTGGACTGTGAAGAAGGCTGAGCACCGAAGAATTGATGCTTTTGAACTGTGGTGTTGGAGAAGACTCTTGAGAGTCCCTTGGACTGCAAGGAGATCCAACCAGTCCATTCTGAAGGAGATCAACCCTGGGATTTCTCTGGAAGGAATGATGCTGAAGCTGAAACTCCAGTACTTTGGCCACCTCATGCGGACAGTTGACTCACTGGAAAAGACTCTGATGCTGGGAGGGATTGGGGGCAGGAGGAGAAGGGGACAACCGAGGATGAGATGGTTGGATGGCATCATGGACTCGATGGACGTGAGTTTGAGTGAACTCCAGGAGATGGTGATGGACAGGGAGGCCTGGCGTGCTGCGATTCACGGGGTCGCAAAGAGTCGGACACGACTGAGTCACTGAACTGAATTGAATGCTTATGTTCATATGAAAACTAACTCTCAGGCACATTGTTTTTCACTTTGAACTGTATCAATTATCCTTCAAAGAAAAAACTTCCTTACTCTTTATCTTCAAGGAAGGTTCTGAGGTGAGGAAAACACTTGGGTTAACTATTATATGGGATGAGAAAATTATTTATAGTACTGAGAAAAAAATTCAATCTTTTATCCCCTAGATTTGAAAGATACTTATTTAATAGTTTTTTATTTGAAGGGTAAGAATTCTGTTTAGAAAAGTGATGTGTGGATATTAATTCATGACAAGTTTAGGATGCTACTCAAAAAAAAAAACCAAAACACAAAACTTAGTATTCCTATGAATCGGGACCTACCAAGAGGCCATAAGTATATCCTTTATTTTCTCATAAAATTGAAAAAAAAATCCCTGAATCATTTTTATTCTCTAGTAAGTATTTAAGCCAAACCTGTCTGTTGGATCCTTTAGCATCCTACCCAGATCAAGAGTGGCTCCAGGTCGCGGTGTCCATGTTAACACATCAGAATTTTTCTTGATAAGATTGTTGAGTTCATCTGGGTCATTTTTGATGTTTGTTTCCTTAATGTACCTAGGAAATAAAGACATTCCCATGTCAGAAAGCTTATTCTCAGTTGAAATTCCGGATTAGATCAATGACAGAATTTTTATTTGTTTCTTCTTCATTCATACTTCCCAATCCCCCTCTACTTACCTCAGGAAAAAGAAAGACTATATTTGGGCTAATGTTCCTAATTAGGGAAGAGCTATTAGTCAAAGAAGGTTGCATTTATAGCTTGTTTTTAAGTAAGAATCATATAGTAATTGGAATTGAAGTAAGATAGAGTGAAATTATTATAAAGAGGTGGGAATAGCATACTCATATTTAATTTTTCCCAGTTTTTTAAAAATTGAAGTATAGTTATTTATAATAGTGTGTTAGTTTCAGGTGTATAGAATATTGGCTTGCTTTATTGTATTTAATATTAATTAAATATGGTGGTGGTGGTGGTTTAGTCACTAAGTTGTGTCTGACTCTTGCAACCTCATAGACTGTAGCCTGCCAGTCTCCTCTATCCATGGGATTCTCCAGGCAAGAATACTGGAGTAGGTTGCCATTTCCTTCTCCAGGGGATCTTCCCAACCCAGGAACTGAACCCAGGTCTGCTGCACTGCAGGCAGATTCTTTACTGGCTGAGCTATAAGGAAAGCCCTTTAATTAAATATATAGATGATTAAATATTATCTGGTATGTAAATGCTAAGCAAATAACATGAACTAATTGTTTTTATCTTTACAACCCACTAATGAGACACCACCCTTATGGCAGAAAGTGAAGAGGAACTAAAAAGCCTCTTGATGAAAGTGAAAGAGGAGAGCGAAAAAGTTGGCTTAAAGCTCAACATTCAGAAAACGAAGATCATGGCATCTGGTCCCATCACTTCATGGGAAATAGATGGGGAAACAGTGGAAACAGTGTCAGGCTTTATTTTGGGGGCTCCAAAATCACTGCAGATGGTGATTGCAGCCATGAAATTAAAAGACGCTTACTCCTTGAAGGAAAGTTATGACCAACCTAGACAGCATATTCAAAAGCAGAGACATTACTTTGCCAACAAAGGTCCGTCTAGTCAAGGCTATGGTTTTTCCTGTGGTCATGTATGGATGTGAGAGTTGGACTGTGAAGAAGGCTGAGCACCGAAGAATTGATGCTTTTGAACTGTGGTGTTGGAGAAGACTCTTGAGAGTCCCTTGGACTGCAAGGAGATCCAACTAGTCCATTCTGAAGGAGATCAGCCCTGGGTGTTCTTTGGAAGGAATGATGCTAAAGCTGAAGCTCCAGTACTTTGGCCACCTCATGCGGACAGTTGACTCATTGGAAAAGACTCTGATGCTGGGAGGGATTGGGGGCAGGAGAAGAAGGGGACGACAGAGGATGAGATGGCTGGATGGCATCACTGACTTGATGGATGTGAGTCCGAGTAAACTCTGGGAGTTGGTGATGGACAGGGAGGCCTGGCGTGCTGCGATTCATGGGGTCACAAAGAGTCAGACACGACTGAGTGGTTGAACTGAACTGAATGAGATACCTGCCTTTATTACTCTCATTTTATACAGAAAGAGACTAAGGATCAGAGGGGCCGGGTGACTTGTCCCAGGTCAGCAGTGTCCATCTAGTGCTCTATCGCCAGAGCAGGGCTTGACCTTCCCAGGAGGTCACAAGGAGGAGCCTCTCCCCAACTTTAGGAGAAAGTCTGATAAATCTTTCCAACCCCTTCCACCATGTAAGGTTATATTAAATAAGATAGGCATCTATGAACCAGGTAGCGGGCCCTCACTAGTCACTAAGTCTGCCAGCACCTTGATCTTAGACTTTCCAGTCTTCAGATGTGTGAGAAATAAATTTCTGTGTTTTATAAGCCCCCTCCCAAAAAAGTCTTTCCATTCAAAACCATTAAAATCCATTGGTTAGAAAAGAGCACACACACATCCTTGGTCATAGCCCCTCCTGAGATCTAGTTTCTCATTGTGTTATTAATCAGAGCTAAGTATCTCCCAAATTTAATTACAAACCACAGTCTTTCTGGAAAAGTTCTAAGTCATCAATTTCAATGCTATTTGGGAAGGTAATCGTGGTGGTGCTGGAGTCAAAAAAGAGAGATTCAGAGAAACAGGCTTTGTCACTGTACTTCATCAGACATGGGTGACCCAAGCATTTTTGTTAAAGGGAATTTTACTTTCTTGTGCTACAGCTTGGTGACCTAGACTGGATAGATATTTTCAGCCAGATATACAAACATATGTAAGCACTGCAATTTCATAGCTCCAAGGTGACTTACATTATTTGTGATCTTGGGATCAATTTTGCAGACATGAGTAATGATGTCTGTCCACCCAAAGATGTCTAACTACTCCCTTCCTGCACATGTGAATGTCCTTCCACTGGCACAGCCCTCAGTTTGCAGCAGTGTCACCTCTTTGTCCCATCTTCTTCCTACCTCTCATCTCAAAATGATTCATTAACTGGTTTCCTCGCCTCCTGAGAAACATGACGCTATCAGATTACTCTTCCTAAAACACGATGTGTGGCATTCACAAAATTCTTTAACTTCTCTGTCTCTATCTCTAAAATAATAATAAAATGAACACACACCCAGATGCCACCCTCTGAGGGGTATTGTGAGTACCAAGGGTAACATCTGCCAACCATGAATACACAGAAGAATGGCTTGTAATCACTTTAAATGCCAGCATCAAGTTAAGTGGTCAAGTGTCCCACTGGTAAGAAACCATCATATCCAGTTCTTCTCCAGGTTCTCACAATGCAACCTCCTTGATATTTCTTGAATCTGAATTCTCTTCTCAGTCGCCAATGTTTTTCATCAATCCTTTCGAGATTGTTGTAATGATATTCAAACTGGTCTCCAGGATCGACATTCCTATCTCCCTTCCCACCATACATACAGCCTAACCTCCCTGGTGCACATCTGATAATGTCTCTGCTCATCAGACCCCCTCATTCTTAAGGATAAATCCAAGTCATGTGGAGCGGCACACAGTAGTGTTCACTGTCTGGTTCCCTCCGTTCCCTCCTCCCCACTTCCTCAAACACCTGCCTCCGTCCCCTACACTGAACTGCAGTCACTCATCTCGGCATCTTTCTATCTTTGTTGGTCAGGGTTTACTCATACTTCAAAACTTTGTTTCAATCGTCCCATCCATGGTTTCCAACAGTCAGTTTCTGACTCCCACCTGTATCCCACTGCCTTCAGAACACGCATGTACCACAGCATTTATCATTCTACATCATCATTGTTTTTCTCTTCCAACTCTGAAGACAATCATTTCATCCCTGGTTCTCCAGCACCAAGAACATGCAGCTCAATAGATGAATGAATGAATGATGAACAGTATTGATCAAAAGAAATTATTATTTATCCTTAAACCAGTCTATCTGAAAATATTCGGAAGATGTGAGACAGCTACATAATATCAACAAGAAGTAGTAAAGGGAACACATCAGCAATCGGACATATTAATCAATAAGATACATGTAGACATGTCACCAGACAACACAGAACTTCAAAATGAAAGCAGTCAGGTTTTAATGATGAGACACATGAAGCCCAGAAAAGTAAAAGAATAATAATAATAATAATCGGTCCTAATAAGTGGTAGTAGGGAAGAGCCTAAATTCCATGTACACTATTTCTCCTACTGTACTCTGAAGCCTCAGTTGATGAGAAATTATGGTCAGTACTTACAGAATTTTGCCATAAAAATGAATCTCAAGGACTATTTCTTTACTACCCGACAAGTTTACAGATAAATGTACTCTGAGTAGAATGACACATGCATTCCCTGTCTGCTTATGGGAAGTCCCTGCCCTTTGTACACAAATTGCTCTAGTTACTGGTCACAAAGGGGATCTTCATGAAGCAAATGGCCCTGGTGTTTGCTCATAAAGACACTATTATGAGCTCATAAAGACACTATTAACGGCTGAGTAGCTGTGTGATGAAACAGATGCTCTATATAACTGACAGAATCTTGTAAAAAATGAAAATATCTATAAGATTTTAACATTTAAAATAATAAAGCTATGCTTCAAGATTTACTAAATGAATAAACTGTGTATTTTGTTTCTTTCAAAGGGTTGTGACTCATATAAAATGTGCCTATATTAAGATACGTGTTGTCTTACAAATATGATCTAAATAAACATATAGCTTTAATTAACATGGCTGAGGTGTTAAGAATAACTGTTTAGGTTTTTTAATTTTTAAGATTACTTAGATCCAATTTTTGGACGGTTTGGGGTGATCAACTCTATGAATTTTAACATATGTGTAGATTTGCGCAACTACCATTGCAGTCAGGGTACAGAGCAGTTCTCTCTGCTCTATATTCTGCTCTCTCATAACTCCCTCTTGTTGGCCCGTCAGTCAAACTCTCCCCTCAGCCCAGCCCTTGGCAACCATCAATCTGCTCTCCAACCAGTAGTTTTGCCTTTTCTGGAATGTCATATAAGTGGAATCACACAATTCGTAATCTTTTGAGGCCGACTTCTTTCGCTTAGCATGATGCCTTTGAGATTCGTCTATGTTGTTGTGTATATCAACAGCTATCTATTTTTATTGCATTTGTAGTGTGGATATACTATGGCTTGTTTATCCATTCACCTGTTGAAGGATATCTGAGTTGATCTGGTAATTATGAATAGAACTACTATTAATATTTGTGTATAGTTTTTGTGTTCAATAAAAGTTTAGTTTCTCTAGGGTAATTACCCATGAATGGAACTTCTGGATTGTATGATAAATGTATATTTAAAGAAACAGTCAAACTGATTTCCAGATAGCTGTATCATTTTGAATTCTCAACAGCAATGTCTGAGAAGTCTTATTGTTTTGTATCTTTGTCATAATTGGATACTGGTAATCTTTCATTAAATTTTATTAATCTTCATTCTTATTTTAATTTTAATTATATTAAAATTTTATTAATAACTTGTATTACTTTTAATTCTTATTTCATTGCAGTTTTAATCTGCATTCTCTAATGGCTAATGATATAGGCACATCATTTCTTATGCCTATTTGGTGAAGTATCTGTTTAAATATTTTGCCCATTTATTTTTTAGTTCTTTGCTTTCTTACACTGAATTTTGAAAGTTGATCATATATTTTAGACACAAATTGTCAATCAGATATATGACTTGCAAACATTTTCTCACAGTCTGCAGTCTGTCATTTTACTCCCTTAGCAGTGTCTTTCACAGAGCAAATATTTTAATTTTGATAAAGCCCAATGTATTAAAATTTTCAATGAACTGATTGTGCTTTTGGTGTCATATCTAAGAAGACTTTGCTTAACCCAAGCTCATGAAGATTTTCTCCTATATCTTCCTCTGAAAGTTTCATAGTTCTACATTTACATTTTTATTTATGACCCATTTAGACTTATTTTAGGGGATACAGTGTAGGGTTTACACTGCGGTTCATTTTTTGCACATGAATGTCCAATTGCTCAAATAACATTCATTGAAAGGACTATCCTTTCCCCGTTGAACTGTTTTTGTACCTTTGTCAAAAATCAAATAGCTATATGTAGGTAGATCTATTTTTAGATTCTATTTCACTGCCCTATGTGTTTATCCCTTCATCAATATCATGCTGTCTTGATTTCTGTAGTTTTACAGTGAGTCTTACAATTGGGTAGTGTGGTTCCTCCACAAGTGTCCCTCTAGAGTCATTTTACTTTTATCTGTATAAGTTTCTTTGGCATTTCTCTTAAAGGAGCTCTTCTTGTAATGAATTGTCTCAGTTTTCCTTTCATCTGGGCATGTTTTTATCTTACCTTCATTCTTGAAGGATATTTTCACTGGATATAGAATCTGTGTTGACCGTTCTTTTCCTTAAGCACTTCAAAAATACTATTTTACTACCTGCTAGTCTCCATAGTTGATGACTAGAAATCCAGCTACTTGAATTCTTCCATGAATACAATGCATTCTTTTTCTCTGCCCATATTTCTGTTTTTCCACAGATACAGACTATCTCTCTACCTCTCTAAGCCACCTGGTCCATTCTTAAACTTTCAGGCAGAGATCCCTTTTTTGGGTCCCTGCAAAACAGTTATTTCCTTCTCATATTTTAGGTGATAGATTAAAGCACTTCAAATGTCCATTATTTTATCTAATTCCTCTTCTCTGGTCAAGCCTTAGACCAAAAGGTCATCCCTAAGGATGCTTAACTTATCTGCCTTCAGACTATAAGGTTTGACATGAAACACATAACATGAAGCCAAATAAGGAAATCCTCTGGGTCTTTCTTTTTTTTAATTCAAGCTCAGAAATACTTCCTCACCGTCCTGACTTTAATACTCTCCAGTGTCATGTGGTAAATATTTCTATCAATTTTCACTTTTCCCTTGAGTGACCCATAGCTTAGAACATGAAAGTAATTGAATGACACACTGTTTCACCTTCTCCAGCAGACTCTCTTGATTGATCTTGGACATGCTTTCTCTTTATATCTTTTAACAGATGCTCATCACTGTCCAAGACAGTGTGGAGAGCAAAATGTCACCACAGTCCAGTTCCTCAGTTCTTGGGTATTTCCATATAGTGTGATGTATGAAAGCTGTAAATGGCAGCAAAATCTTTTTCTCTGCTCTTTTTCCCATTGTTTGAAGGACAGAACTGATGTTCAGCCAGAAGACATAATAGTTGCTAAAATATTGAAATGGTTCAGTGCCATTTGGTTCAGAGCTGCCTCTCTGACTGTCCTTCTTGCTATTCCAGTCATCTGACCCTCCCCTGGGATCTCCTGGCCCTCTCTCATGACACCAAGCATTCAGAACAGATATCAGGTAATGCTGGCTCAGGTCTGGAGACTCTGCTCCTCCAAACTTCATGTGACCATTAAAATGAAAACCTTCAAACATTCTCAAAGAAAACTCACTGGCCTCCAAAAAATACACTTGAAAAACAAGATCTAGAAGTTATGCTGCTGCAAGAAAAATCCTTTTAGACACTCAAAAATGACAATATAACTTGATAATGATACAGTCTCTATTCTGAGATATAGTGTGGTGTAGAGAAAAGAGCTCCAGAGCTAAGCATACCAGGATTCATTTCTTAACTCCAGTGATTCCAGAAGAGTGATTTGGGCAAATCTCTTAGCCCCTGAGTTTCAACCAACTTGAACAGGCATAATGATACCTACCTTACAGTGTCATTGAGAAAACTAAATGACTTGATTAAATGCCGCAGTTCAATTTCTAGTGTATACTGAATACATATAACTTGCCTTTATCCTTTCCAGGATCCTTCTGGACAAAACTCTATCTGGATTAACTCCAGCTGCCAAGCATTGCTTTCATTCATGCTCTCCGTTCTCAGACAGCTTGTTAAATAAACTCCAGATTCCTACCAATTATTCTCTCTCATTCCGTGTTGCATTTACAACTAAATCATTCATCCCAGAATACATTAACTCATGTGTAAATATGTTATACAAAATGTCCAGCCATACTTGTCTGATGGGTGGGATTCCACAAAATACCCAGCAAAGGGGCAATAAATTCGGGGTTGTAGGTCCTTCACCAGCCGAGCCTTGTAGTTCAGGAGTTTCTTCCTTTCTGTTTTAATGAACTGGGCTTTCCATTCCTCTGGAATGACAGGGTTTGGATTAGAGTCTCCTCTGTTCAGAAATCAGAGAAAAACAAAAGGTCTAGTAGAGAAATCTTTCAGGAGATAAAAATTGACAGCTGACACTCAGATGTAGACCAAAACTCTGTCATTAGTGGCTTTATTTTGCAAATTTCATTTGGTTACTAGGAAAATGTTCCTGAACTAGCCAAAGACACTCAACCCTCTCCTTGTTTATGGCATTCATGTGGACCTAGCTGAATATACAGGGTGGCATGTATAGTTGTACCTTGCATACATGTACATTTTAAGAGGCACTGTAATTCTTGTATTGCTTAATGCTCTTCTAACATAGAAATGGTTTTTGCTATCTGGGTGGATTATAAATGCAAAGCACATTTTTTTCCACCTTGGGGGTGTGCAGTGGTCAAGGGCCTGGATGTTGGAGTCAGTTAAGACTTAGGGTCAAAACGCAGCTCTACCACTTAAATTCTTTAAGTTTGTTTTCTCCTCTGTGAAATGGAATCGTGATGCCTGCCTCACAGTTTGTTCATTTGCTCATTCATTCATTTGCTCAATATTTATTGAGCACCTCCTATGAGCCAAAATAGTTTAAGGCATGGAGAATATAATGATGAACAAGAAAAGCAGTTCCTTGCTCTCATGGAGCAGTCATTCTAGTGAAAGATGCAAATAATAAATAAGTAAATAAATTTATTTCAAACAGTGATGACCTAGGAAGAAAGTAAAATAGGACCATGGGCTAGAGAATGGCTGGAGGGGGTTATTAGACAGGACAGTTAGTGAAGATGACATTGGAGTCATAGAATACAGACAAACATAGAAGAGGAATTGGCCACTGTGTGGAGGTCAGGGGTAATAGCACTTCAGGCAGTGGAAACAGCACATGCAAAGACCAGGGCATGGATGTACTTGGCGTATTGAGTCTGAAGAACAAAAAGCAGGCCAGTATGTGCTGACATTGGTCAAGCAATGGGGATACAGACAGTAAAGGAAGTTGAGAATTTAGGCAGGGCCCAGAGCATGTGGGACACTGTGTCAGGGAACTGCTCCTCCTCCTACCGCTATGAACATCTGTTGAACACAGACAAGGAGACAGAAAAAAAATAAAAGTTATCCATAAGCTAGACCTGATCTCTATTAACATTTAATTATTAACGTTCTGGTATATTCCAGACCTTCTTAAATATATGTGCACATGCAAACACACACATACACATACCCACCTAAGAATGACATTCTGGGACTTCCCTGGTGGCTCAGTGGTAAAGAATCCTCCTGCTATCGCAGGGGACACAGGTTTGATCCCCGGTCCAGGAAGATCCCACATGCTGTGGAGCAACTAAGTCTGTGCGTCATAACTACTGAGCCAGCACTCTAGAGCCCAAGAGCTACAGCTGCTGAGCCAAAGCACCGCAACTGCTGAAGTCCCCATGCCTAGAGCCCATGCTCTGCAGTAAGAGAAGCCACCACAATGAGAAGCCCACACACTGCAACTAGAGGGTAGCCCCAACTCACCGCAACTAGAGAAAGCCCACACACAGCAACAAAGACACAGCACAGCCAAAAATCAAACAAACAAATCTTAAAAAAAAGGATGGAATTCTGCCAGCTACCTTTAGTAGGTATATGTTGCCTCCCCAGTCACATTGTTAACCCACTAAAGACAGCACCTCCCCTCTATGTCTCACATGGTGACACATTCTGGGAAGCAATGAATACAGACTTAAGAGAAAAAAGGAACTGTACAAGGCTTTCTTCATATTGCAAGTAGGGCATTTCTGCCACATCATTAAACAGAGATTGCTTAGAAAACATATGCATTTATTAAGTTGAACATATATTAAGCACTTTCAATCTAGTACTGAGCAAAAGTGAGAACAAAATGTACCACTTACACACCCTCCCCCACCCCAACCTAGCCACTACACTTAGACCCAGAGCAGAAGCACTTCTTCCTTGGATTGCACATTTCTTCTAGCTTTGAGATATAACTGATGTGTAATTTTACATAAGTTTAAAGTACACACCACGGTGATTTCATTGCATGCATGCATCATAATGATTACCACAATAAGGTTAGCTTATTACCTTCATCACCTCATTACCATTTTTCATGTGTTAGAACACATAAGATCTGCTCTTTTTTGCAACTTTCAGATATAGAGCACAGTGGTGTTAACTATAGTCACTATGCTGTGCATCACATCCCAGAACATATTCACCTTATAACTGGACGTTTATATTCTTTGACCACTATTTGCCTATTTTCCCTGCTCCCCAGACCCCATAACCCATACTTAAGACGGGCTTCCTTTGCCCATCCCTCCCTGGTATGAGCATTCCACCAAGCCAGGGCATATGCCTACCTCAAAGTGCCCACACTCTATTCTGAACTCATACCAAGAGCATTTAAGCCTGGATTACCAATGTCGGACTCTTCCTGTTCTGCTCTATGGTCTACATCAGGAATCCAACTGATCAAATGATTCTTTTCTTGACTTATCCTGAGATGCTCCCTAATCCCCTTAGTGTTTGTTTCATGCCCCATCAGCACACTTTGAGCTGGGAACTTTAGTCTGTAATCTGTGATTTGCAAGTCTGGTTTCCCAGTAAGATTGTAAGCTTCTTGCAGGGAAGAACCATGTTTTAGTTATCTTTGTATGATTTGCAAAGCGTTTAGCAAGTGCCATGCCTACTCCCTGGTATCACTTTGAAATAAAGTATTACCAGTAAACTTTCCACCACTGAAAGTCATCGGAAAGCCTGATGCTCCTCAGCAAAATCACTCATCATTAAATCAACCTTCATAGGCAGCCTTCCTCCATTGGGTCTGGTGCAATCCACTGTATTGAGTATTTTATGACCTGTGGAAAAATTACACGGCATAAATACTCAAGGTGAAATCTTGGACACCATAGTTCGAAATCCTAGGCCAACAAAATCAAACTCCTCCTGACTGATTTGGTTGGTTCTGGATGAGGATAATAATCTTGATTTCCTTCAAGATCATAGATAGACTACTTTCCTTAGCCAACTATCTTCAGATGTTGAGCTCAAATGATGCAGGGGGAAAATAACCAAATCAACACAAATCTCTCAACCTTTTGGAAATTCTATTTAATGACTGTTGGAGTAAAGGCATCTTCTCACATGAAAAGCAGAAGTGTATGATTACACTTCAGACTTAAATTGAAGAAAGTAGGGAAAACCACTAGACCATTCAGGTATGACCTAATCAAATCCCTTATGATTATACAGTGGAAGTGAGAAATAGATTTAAGGGCCTAGATCTGATAGATAGAGTGCCTGATGAACTATGGAATGAGGTTCGTGACATTGTACAGGAGACAGGGATCAAGACCATCCCCATGGAAAAGAAATGCAAAAGGCAAAATGGCTGTCTGGGGAGGCCTTACAAATAGCTGTGAAAAGAAGAGAGGTGAAAAGCAAAGGAGAAAAGGAAAGATATAAGCATCTGAATGCAGAGTTCCAAAGAATAGCAAGAAGAGATAAGAAAGCCTTCTTCAGTGATCAATGCAGAGAAATAGAGGAAAGCAACAGAATGGGAAAGACTAGAGATCTCTTCAAGAAAATTAGAGATACCAGGGAACATTTCATGCAAAGATGGGCTCGATAAAGACAGAAATGGTATGAACCTAACAGAAGCAGATGATATTAAGAAGAGGTGTCAAGAATACACGGAAGAACTATACAAAAAAGATCTTCATGACCAACGTAATCATGATGATGTGATCACTCATCTAGAGCCAGATATCCTGGAATGTTAAGTCAAGTGGGCCTTAGAAAGCATCACTACGAACAAAGCTAATGCAGGTGATGGAATTCCAGTTGAGCTATTTCAAATCCTGAAAGACGATGCTGTGAAAGTGCTGCACTCAATATGCAACAAATTTGGAAAACTCAGCAGTGGCCACAGGACTGGAAGAGGTCAGTTTTCATTCAATCCAAAGAAAGGCAACGCAAAGAATGCTCAAACTACCACACAATTGCACTCATCTCACATGCTAGTAAGTAACGCTCAAAATTCTCTAAGCCAGGCTTCAGCAATACATGAACCACGAACTTCCTGATGTTCAAACTGGTTTTAGAAAAGGCAGAGGAACAGAGATCAAACTGCCAACATCCGCTGGATCATGGAAAAAGCAAGAGAGTTCCAGAAAAACATCTATTTCTGCTTTATTGTCTATGCAAAGCCTTTGACTGTGTGGATCACAATCAACTGTGGACAATTCTGAAAGAGATGGGAATACCAGACCACCTAACCTGCCTCTTGAGAAATTGTATGCAGGTCAGGAAGCAACAGTTAGAACTGGACATGGAACAACAGATGGTTTCCAAATAGGAAAAGGTGTACGTCAAGGCTGTATATCGTCACCCGGCTTATTTAACTTCTATGCAGAGTACATCATGAGAAACGCTGGACTGGAAGAAACACAAGCTGGAATCAAGATTGCCGGAGAAATATCAATAACCTCAGATATGCAGATGACACCACCCTTATGGCAGAAAGTGAAGAGGAGCTAAAAAGCCTCTTGATGAAAGCGAAAGAGGAGAGCGAAAAAGTTGGCTTAAAGCTCAACATTCAGAAAACGAAGATCATGGCATCCGGTCCCATCACTTCATGGAAATAGACGGGGAAACAGTGGAAACAGTGTCAGACTTTATTTTTTTGGGCTCCAAAATCACCGCAGATGGTGACTGCAGCCATGAAATTAAAAGACTCTTACTCCTTGGAAGAAAAGTTATGACCAACCTAGATAGCATATTCAAAAGCAGGACATTGCTGACTAAGGTCCACCTAGTCAAGGCTATGGTCTTTCCTGTGTCATGTATGGATGTGAGAGTTGGACTATGAAGAAGGCTGAGCACCGAAGAATTGATGCTTTTGAACTGTGGTGTTGGAGAAGACTCTTGAGAGTCCCTTGGACTGCAAGGAGATCCAACCAGTCCATTCTGAAGGAGATCAGCCCTGGGATTTCTTTGGAAGGAATGATGCTGAAGCTGAAACTCCAGTACTTTGGCCACCTCATGCGAAGGGTTGACTCATTGGAAAAGACTCTGATGCTGGGAGGGATTGGGGGCAGTAGGAGAAAGGGACGACCGAGATGAGATGGCTGGATGGCAGCACGGACTCGATGGACATGGGTCTGAGTGAACTCGGGAGTTGGTGATGAACAGGGAGGCCTGGCGTGCTGCGATTCACGGAGTCGCAAAGAGTCGGACACGACTGAGCGACTGAACTAAACTGATGATTACATTAAATCATAATATGTCAATATGAAAATAAAACACTTATAAAGCAGTTTTGAAGATGTTCAGTTCAATTCAGTTCAGTTCAGTTCAGTCGCTTAGTCATGTCCGACTCTTTGCGACCACATGAATCGCAGCACGCCAGGCTCCTGTTCATCACCTAGAGGAAATATAGAGTATCTGTTCCCTTATGAAAAAAATCTTTGCACCTGTCACCACAGAGTATGTTA